>NC_057861.1:577349474-577654057 GCF_019393635.1 Dromiciops gliroides | reverse complement strand
CTTGGCTTCCAAAATTCCAAAAACTTGGTTTCTGGGCAATAGTAACAAATTTTTAAAAATCTTTCAGCAAAGCCTTATTATTTTATTTTCTTCTTTTCTTTTTCCTAACTGCATAGGGTTTAAAGCCTTCAGTTAAGTTGCATGCTCAGACCTTGTGGATGACCTATATTTTTTAATCACCTTAGATAAAGAGGCTCATATTTTTAACCCTTCATTCACCTTTGCCTAAAATGCATACAGTGAGCAAAAACAATCAACTGTCTCACTGGGCAAACAAGCAGAGCTAGTTCAGATCAGAGATTATGGGTGATTATAAATAAGGTCCTTGTAAAATCACCCCATGTCACACCTGTAACCTTTCCCAAAGGGAAAGAAGTTCGCCTAAATGTGCTGTGCACAAAGCAAAAAGCCATTTCATTTCTAATATTTGCAGACTTTGTAGATCTGAGGGCACATTCAGTTTTGTGTGACAAGAAGAAGTCAGGGACCCCTATTTGGAAAAGGGTACACATTTTGAGTTGGTTCCACCCCCCCTCTAGTTTGAGCTAAGTCATCCAACACATTCTTACCTTCTGACTATGGCCAGACAGTTCCCAAAACATTTTGGTCCCAGGAACACTTTACAATTCCTAAAAATTATCAAAGGCCTCAGAGAGCTTTAGTTTTTGTGGGTGCAATTTAGCAATACTAGAAAGCATAACCAATAAAATTTTAAAATATTTTTCAATTCATTTAAAATAACAATAAAAAACTATGACATGCTAACATAAATGTTTTTATGAAAATAATTATATTTTCCAAAATTAAAAAAAAAGATTGATTTAGAAGAGGGGCATTATTTTACTCTTCCCCATAAAATCTCTTTTAATGAAGACAGCTGGAATATCATATGTGCTTCTGCATTCAATCTGTTGAGATATAGTGTTTTGGTTAAAGTATATGCAGAAAATACAGCCTTGCATGGATATGGTGTTGGAAAAGAGAAGAATATTTTAATAGGTAAATAACATCCTAAAATTATTATGGAAAAGAGTCTTGACCTTGTGAACCCCCTGAGTCTCTAGGACTGGCCAAGGGTCTACACTTTGAAAATTGCTTGATTACACTAACCAATTGAGCAGATGGGCTCAAATAGACACAAAGAACTGGGTGCTTAAAAGATAGCATAAGGAGCCAGAAACTTTGAACTAACTGGTAAAGCAATATTTCAGTTACAAGGTCTTCCCAATTTCAGACTCTTCCCATATTAGCATTTTCATCAGGTAAAAGGCCTGAGTCTAATCTTTTCTTTTAACAGACAAATTGTTTTTTCTCCGCATTTGAAAAGAATATAAATTCAAAGCATTACTTTTAAACTTGGCAGTATCAAAGTTTTTTGTGTTTGTTTGTTTGTTGAAACAAAACAAAAAAACAAAGAGTTAGGAAATTGTCAATATATCTCCAAATGTGGTTTCTGACAAAATCTAATTAAAAACTTGGTGAACTATATAAAAGCAAGTGCTGATACACTGACAAAGACTTGAACTTAGAGTACCACAAATAAAGTTTGGTGTTCACTGGTGTCTTTTTTTGTTCAAAATATTTAAATGCAAAACAGAAAATTATACATTTAGAAAAGATCAAAAGAACAGTGAGGTGGAGTCCCATTTGGAGAAGCCTGGGGGGAAAAGTCTCTTTAAAGACTCAGTTGAAGATAAGAAATGAAAAATAACAGTATTATTTAAAAGACAAAACAAACCAATTAAGCTTTCTCTTTTAAAAATGTTATTAAGAAACTTTTTTGTTTTTCTAGGATGAAAGAGCTTTTTAAAATTAGTGGTAAGACCCTGAAGATGAACAAACATTACCAAAGAAAGGAAAAAAAAGGAAAATGTCAGTGTTGGAGAAATTGTCAGGACTTAAGCATACAAATAAACTGTTGATGGAACTGTGAAACGATCCAACCATTTGGAAAAGCAATTTGGAAGAACAAAAAAAGTGACTACATTGGTTCTTCTTTTTAAACCAATGACTTCAGTCATGGACATTCGCTGAAAGGAGCACAGAGACAAGGGTCTGATATATACCAAAATATTTGTAGTAGCACTTTTTGTGATAACAAATAAATGGAAATAAAGTAATTGTCTATTTCATTGGGAAATGGCTAAACACATAACACAATAGAATATGAATGTGCAGTAGCAAATAACAAAGGTGAGAAATTCACACAAGATTTCTATGAACTGATGCAATGTGAACTAGGTAGAACTAGAATCAAACAATAAGCATTGATTCATTGCACCTAATATACTGCAAAACAACATTCACAACCACTAAAAGGAAGTTGCTAACTGAATGACCGATTCATTTACAACGTTCTGGAGAACAAGTAATCAAACATACCTCCCCTCCTCACAACAGAGTTGTAGAAAGCAGGATATGGCAAACACCAAGAGTTGGTTTGCTTAACTATTTTCTTTGTTATAAAGGCAGAGTTCAATTCAGGGGTAGGAGTAGGATGCTGGTGATGGTTATAAATCCAGAAATAATGATATAAGAATAAAATAGATCATTAACTTTTCTTTTTTTTTTTTCCCAAGAGAAATTCTTATAAAATAGTTTGCATTTCATTAAGATGTTTGGTTGCTAGGGGTAACATGGTCAAAAAAAGTCATCATATGCAAATGATGGGCAACACCCTATGTGTTGACAATACTTATTAGTAAGGGAAGTATATTCAAGGAGATGGTGGAAAACCACTCCCTTCTGATTGGAAAATGAGAGTCAGAAGCTTATTATCTTTCCTGAAAAAAGAAAACCAACCAACCAACCAAACAAACAAAAAGTCCCCAAACCAAACTACCCAACAGCAAAACTTGTTCTTTCTATTGTCTTAACTCTGCCTCACTGGAAACACTATTCAGCCATGTTCACAATGTTGGCATTATTCTTCTCCCCTTTCTCTCACATCAACTGCCAGGCCCTTTTGACTTTCTATCACCTTATCATTGACATTCTTCCCCTCCTCTTCAATGCCAACTGCTACCAGCCCAGTACAAGCCTGCATTGGCACTAACCTGAAATGTTTTAATGGCCTCCTAACCTCCTTTCAGCCTCTGCCTTTCCCCTCTGAGATCTTCCCCCTGACCCACCCAACTACCATGCTTCACTATGTTCAAGAAACAAGAAGCCTAAAAGCAAATTTTAAACCTTTAATTGGTTGATGGATCAGTTCAGAAAAGATATACTCACAACTTTTCTAGAGAAGATACTGAAAAATTAGTAATAAGGGGTTTTGGTGCCAAATTGTCCCAGAAGCATATGACTGACACAAGAATTATGGGTAGGTTACATCGAAAATTAATTTTTAAAAATTAAGCAGTGGGCAGATAGGTGGTGCAGTGGATAGAGCACCAGCCCTGGATTCAGAAGGACCTGAGTTCAAATGTGGCCTCAGACACTTGACACTTACTAGCTGTGTGACCCTGGGTAAGTCACTTGACCCCAATTGCCTCACTTAAAAAAAAAATTAAGCAGTGATGTGAACTATACTTAGGTATCTGTGTGTGTGTGTGTGTGTGGGGGGGGAATTGGGGTCAAGTGACTTGCCCAGGGTCACACAGCTAGTAAGTGTCAAGTGTCTGAGGCCACATTTGAACTCAGGTCCTTCTGAATCCAGGGCCGGTGCTCTATCCACTATGCCACCTACCTACCTCTTCATACTTAGGTATCTTTAAAAGTTTTCAAAGTGGTATCTTTTTATGTAGGGGGGGAAAGAAGCCTTTAATATTTAAATTTAGCTTTTTCTAAGAGTGCTTTTTAAAGTAAAATACCGTAACTACAAAAAAAAATTAGATCATGCTTATTTCTTGAAATATAAAGAATGAACACATGACCATGGAAAAATATAGTCTATGAATTATGCATTAGTCAAAGTTGGGAGTCATGGGATGTTAAAAAATTTTTTTAAAGGACCTAAATCCATATTGTTGTGCTTTATAGAATCCAAAGCAGAGACAAGCATGCCAACAGGATATTTTTACCTATCTGTTTTATCTAGTTGGGTCAGTGCTTGGGAGTATGAAGGTGTAAAGATAGCCAACAGTGATCAAACTTGGAGGGAGGAGCAGAAAGATGATGGTCACAAGGATGAATAAAGGTCCAGCTCTAGCTTCATGTGTCACAGCTTAATACCCCCCACCCCTCACTTCAAGCATTGCCCAAGAGGTCTGACAAAGAATGAGGCAGATCAAAAAGACCAGCCCAACAAGTGCTCCTAGATTTTCTTTTCTATTGGGTGTATACAAAGCATCAGGTATTAGCAGAAGAAAAAAAATCCCTCTCTCCCTCTCACACCCTGCCTGATGGGAACAAGTGCTAATATTGCTGAATACTAACTGCACTGGATTTCAAGGAAGTCTATCTTGCAGTGAACATCTCCTAGAAGGGAAGAATTGTATTTATTAAAGGAGGTTCAAAACAATAGAATCAGGAGACAGTATCAACGACAGGAGATAGAGGGTGCTATGGATGAGGTCACTAGTAGGACCTGTCATGCAGGTTCTCCTAATCTGTCTGACCAAACTTTCCCAAGACTCCTTCACTGGTTCATTGTCCTCTCCCCTTTCCTTAAGTATGGGTACCCTTCCAGGCCCTTTTCTCTTCTTTCTTTACATTCTCTTGAATGCTCATCTCTTCTGCTGCCATCAATTATAACCTCTATGAAGATGACTCCCAGATTTCTCTCTCCAGCCCCAATCTTTCCCCCTGGAATACCTTTAAACCCCAAGGGCACCTCAAACTCAACCTGTTGAAAACCAAACCCATAATTTTCTTTCTCTCCTATCACCTCCATGCATTTCTGGCAAATACAACATCCTCATCACAACCTCTTAGAATTCCTATCTTCTTTTAAGACTCTCCTTATATCATTTTCCCCCACAAAGTTTTCCTTGATCCTCTGAGTTAAATAAATGTGTTTTCTCTTTCTTCTCAATTTCCCCCCCGAATACTTTGCATCTCTTCCTTGCTCCATCAAACACCTTAGTGGTGTCACTAATTCTCCCTTTCCCCATCCCATAATGGACCCTCTTTGAGTATGGGTATCATTTTAAATTTATGAATACAGAACGCTAAGTATAGTCCTTTGCACATAGTAAGCAATTTGTTAGATACAAATTTTTGTTGTCTTGTAAAATGGATCACTCCTTGATTTCCAACCCCAAAGAATGCTAGGTCAGAGAAAGCAATCCCATCAAAATAGCTGAAGCCTTAAAAATAGAAGCAGGGTGAGTATTCCGAGATTATTTGGCATTCTTCATAGTTTGGACTGTTGGTTTTCCTAAGAGTCAGTTAGGGAGACCATCTCGCAATCCAAGCCAGAAACTAATAGCTGAATATGAAGGAGAATATAGAGGATGTATAATAAAGAATAGAAAGAAATAGACTTAATTTTTTTAGGGGGGGGGGAGAAGGGGCACAATAAGGGTTAATTGATTTGCCCAGGGTCACACAGCTAGTATGGGTCAAGTGTTTGAGGGCAGATTTGAACTCAGGCCCTCCTGAATCCAGGGCCGATGTTTTATCTGCTGCGCCACCTAGCTGCCCCAATTATTTTTAATTTTAATTCTTAATAAAGAAATAGAAAATAAGAGCAAGTCTAAGGGTCCCTAGCCTATTAAGAGTCAAGAGCATTGCCTAAAGGCTACTAAATGGTTCAGTGAACAGAACACTGGGCCTGAAGTCAGGAAGACCCTGAGTTCAAATCCAGCCTCATACTTAACCTCTGTTTGCCTTAATCCCCTGGAGAAGGATAGCCAATCACTGAGGTCAGGAAAAGTCCAACACAATTAAACAACAGTAAGTACTGACTAAAATATACCAGGCCAAGGGAGAGAATAAGACTGAGTTCATAATTCATAGTCTCACTTTCACCTTCCATCCTTGAACTGGGGGTGAGGGAACCGAGATGTCACACTTCTTTTGATATTTCAGGTACAAGAGACTCTAGTGCCTTTTTGACATTAGTTCTAGAGTCAAAGGAACTGGATTCGGGTTTAAATGCTACCTCTCATGCTAACCTACTCAGTGTGACTTTGGGTACAACCTCCCTGGGCCTCAAGCTTCCTTATCTTCTAAATGGGGAAGTGGAATTAGATGATTTCTGGGGTCCCTTTCAGCTTTATGGTCCTAGGATTTATGAACTCCCATTTGAACCAACAGTTAACCCATTCCTTCCCCCAAATTTTCAAGCTGAAATCAAATAGTAGAATGGACTGATGTGATCTTGAAATAGAGATATTGGTTATAAGGACAATGCCATTCGGTAGAATAGGAAGCAACACCATAAAGCAGATAGTGGATTGGACTGGACTGAGGGGGCCTGCTTGTAAGTCTGGATTCTGATGGCCAGTGCTAGGCATTTAATGAGAAGTTTGGTCTCAATGATAGTTCTTGAGCTCTGAAATTCTACAAAGCTTTGTAATGGCCTACGAGAAGCAACACTGTAAATGGAGAGAAAGCCAGCTTGGAAGTCAGGAAGACCTGGGTTCAAGTCTGGCATTGCCAAACCTGATGGTGACCCCAGTGCTCCAGGTAATTCTACTAAGTTACAGAGAAGATGCTGATTTGCACAGACAGAAGAAGTTCCTCACTTGCACTCTGAACCAAGGGGAAGAAATCACAGGTCGCCTTAACTAATCCCCTCCTCGTGCCTCTCAAAGGAGCTCAAGGTATGAAACAAATGGTCATAATTCTAATAACAGCTAACATTTATACAGGGCTTATAAGCTTTGGAAAGTGCTCTACTATATTATCTTGGTTTATCCTCCCAACAACTCTGTGAGGAAGGCGCTATTATCTGCCTTCTGACAAATGAAGCAATTGAAGCCGATCTCTCAGGGTCACCAAGATGACTAAAGCATGACTGAAACAATGCAAACTTAGGTGTAAGCGCAGGGTTCTCTCCACAACAGCTATTTGTAGCAACTGGGGGGTGATTAAAAGGGACACAGAGAAAAATCAGTTATTATCATCCTTATTCTAATCATGAGGGAATAGGAAAGAGAGAATAGCTTTGTGTGGCAAGAGTTCAGGAAAATACCCTTCGAGTAGCCAGAGCAAATGTCTGGTATGTAGAAGAGTAACTAGTGGAAACCCACGTGGAAGAACAAGATTAGAAAAATGGGGCGAGAAGAGCTCAGATCCTACTGTGAACTGTATACAACAATGAGAGAAAAGCTCACCCCACTTTAGTATCAGGGTGAGAAAACAGAAGCTGGCCTGGGAAACAATAGAAACAGGTCAAGGTAAGGCCAAAGGCAGTGTACAGAAGAAGAAAGGGGAGGATGTTGTCTGATTCAACTCAGAGGAAGCTAGAATTATGTTTAGAGAGAGAAGAATAACAGAAGAAAGCTGGACCACATCTAATCTTGAAAGTCATCCTTAACAAAACAGCAGTGTGTGGAGACTAAATATGCCAGAGTATATGTATGAAAAGGGAAAACTTTCACTTCATCTCATAGTGTGTCCTGTGTGCAGAGAAGGGAGGGGAATAATTCCTCATGGTGGTTTGTATCAGACCATCCTTACACAGAATAGGATTTCTGTGTTTGGTCATTTATCAGCAGAGGGCTGAGTGGTGGGACTCTGGTGGTATTACAAAATGACCCTATTTTCACAAGATTTTTGTTTAATTCTTCCCCTATTTCATTTAACTTCCCCCAAACATGCCGCCAGAATCAGAAATCACCACAATCCAAAATTTCTCCAGCATAGTAAAGTGGAAAGAATGCTGAATCAGACATCAGAGGAAATAGGGTTTGAATTCTAGCTTTGCCAGAAAGGGAGAATCATCTGCTCCCTGTGTGAGCTTCAGTAAGTGACTCAGTTTCTTCATCCATAAAACGAGAGGGTTGGATTAAATGGCTTTTCAGGTCTTCTTCAGCTCTAAATCTATGATCCTGATGATCTTTCTTCATCAAGGAGTTCAGCTACAGACAGCCAAAAACACAATGCCCCAGAGGGAGAGCCCGGGAGATTCCCCTTCTCTTGTTTTTCTTCTTAAAAATCAATATCCTCAGGTGGTGAAAATTCCAACTACTGCTTTTTCTTCATGTGCCAAGAGAGTTTCCTAAAGAATGCACACTTATTACTTATGTGTGTATGTTTGTGTGTGTCTGTGCACACATTTACACGTTAGCCAATAAGCTCAGAAGTCAGGGCCCTATTTAATTGAGTCCTAAAAGAACAATGGATAGGTAACCAACCACTAAGCCCGTGCTGATGTGTCCGTTTCCTTTCTCATTTCCAAATGTGAACCCGGGGGCAGATTTGGAAGCTGTGTAAAACATGCACGGTGTGTTAATGGAAAATCTGGTAGCACAGTGCCCTAGGATTTTGCAATTTTCCTGTAAGCAGTTGACATGCAAACCAAGCTCTATGGCTCCTTCCCCCATCACCCCCCCCCCCCACTCAAGTCCCCGTCTTTCCCTCCCGAGGCCCACAACTTCCAGGTCCCCACCCTGGTTTGTTTTATATGATCATAGTGATTCACTACTTAGGGTGGGGCACCAGTTTTGCTATATGCAGTATGAGTACTACAGGTACTTCTGCATATATTTCTGCCAGGGCACATGAAGGGGGGGAAAAATCAGCCTTTGTCCTCTGAGCTGGGAAGCAACTTGATGGCCAAAGAAAACATTTCCCTGGAGCCACCCTCATTTGAATGGGAGGGTGGCTGTCAAGCCTGCAACATTGGGAGAACAGAATGCAGATAGATGCAGAGGAGGGCACACATTGACAGCAGAAAGAAGATAAAATGTCCTTTTATTTAAAGAAACCAGACTTGAGGCAAAGCATCACGATTCTCATTCAAATGTATGGTTTAACACAACTTAGAAAAAAATATGCTTATAAGCCTTTTCAGGAAGCCTACCTAAAAGAAATATAACAAAACCTTTCTGGGCAACTAGGTGACTTAGTGGATAGAGGGCTGAGCTTGGGTTCGGGAAAAGCTGAGTTGGAATCCTACCCCAGACCTTGCTGTGTAACCCTGGACAAGTCACTTCTCTGTACCTTAGTTTCCTCATCTATAAAATGAAGAGGTTGCACTTGATGGCCCTGATGGCCCTGTTAGCTCTAAATCTATGGTCCTTTGCTTTTCTTTGTAGACCTTCTTAAGGTTTCATAGGAATTTATGTCCCCCTCCCCCAAATCCTCAGATGTATTTGATACGAAAAGGCATTTTTGTTCCAGCTTAGAGGTCAAGAAATAGTGAGGAAAGATCATTAAGATGAGCACTGAGAAAAGTGGAAAGGACTGGGGCAGATTTAGGAGGTGCAACAGAACAGGTGATTTTTAAAAATTATGTGTAAAGCTGGGTGGAATTATATCATAACTCTTTCCTCCAATGCCAAGAAAAATGCTAGGTTTGAATTCTGTCAGAGCAATCTCCTTTTGACCCAGAAACAATCTTAATCTGCATCCCAATTCCTTTTTATTTTGTGGGTCTCCAAATACTGTGGGGGAACAATTCAGTTGGTAGTTATGCTTAAGGCATAATTATCTCAAATAATGCAATCTATGTATAGCAGGTAAACCTGAAAGTCCTAATTGTCAGGTATTTTAATTGTTGTTGTTGTTATTGTTGTTTTCCATTTCCTCTAAGTGCTACTGAGCTCCATACTGGGACTGAGGACTAGAGAAGTTTCCTCCTATCTGGTATAGTGTCACAAATATAGGGGTCTTAAAGGATGCTTCTTTATCTGTTTTACTTTTACAAAGAAAGCTTGAGACTCAATGTTCACATGTGCTTTGCCACAGTCTTCTGCTTTCTTCTTGTGATTGAATGTTAATTCCTTCCTTTCAAATGCTGTAGTGAAACCTGAGGAATAAACAAGCTACTTTCTGTGTACACGTTTCACACTTCAGTTCAGTTCACTTAGTAAGAAGGAAAGAACTTTGCTTGCTGCTCCCTCTACTGGTTAGAAAAAATTAAGGCCACACACACACACACACACACACACACACACACACACACACACACGAGACTAAATTAGAAAAGATTCAAGACAAGACACATAAAAAGTATTTTTTTTCTCTAATCCTACTTTTAACCATTTTTCAGGCATATGTTAACAAAAATATAGCTATATGATGTTAATTAGAATTGGGGTCAAGAATTAATTGTATCAGAATTTCTGTTGGCATATTTGTAAGTATAAAAAAAGGCATGTGGCTACTCTAAAAGCATAGATTTAGAGCTAGAAGGGTCTTCGGATGAGGAAACTGAGTCTCAATGAAGTTAAATGAGGTTCCAAGGATAGGAGTCTTCCCATTCTTACCATTAAACTTCTATATGGCAATGGAAAGAGTTCTCTATCAAATTTTAGGAGATTTATTATTAAATTAAAAAAAATATTCTGACTTGTAATTCACTGACACATTTTTATTAAGCATATACTATGTGCCAAGCTGGGAACTAGGAATACAAGAAATATCACTGCCCTCAGTGATATAACAAGTTGAATAAAATCAGGGTGTCTTAAGCAGGTGAGAGTATAGTTTTTATAAACAATGTTTTGTTAGAATTGCCCCTCAAAAAAAAAAAAAAGAAAGAAAGGGGACAGCTAGGTGGCACAGTGGATAGAACACCAGCCCTGGATTCAGGAGGACCTGAATTCAAATCCAGCCTCAGATACTTGATACTTACTAGCTGTGTGACCCTGGGCAAGTCACTTAATCCCCACTGCCCGCCCCCCCCCCCAGAATTGCCTCTCTTTACCAGAACTCAGTTTTTTTAAAAATGACATAAAAATAAACAAAAAAAGTTTTAGAAAAAATTCTCATATTTAGAAAGATTGGTTTTAAGATAGAAAAAGTGCTTTCCTGAGGCAGAGTGGCAAAATTAGGTTAATTTTTAAAAAGGAAATCACAGCCTACATAGTTGGGTAGTTGAAAGCTGTGTATTTGAAGTTTTCTCCCCCAAGCAATAAATTTATGGATTCTAGATGTATATAATGTATGTAATAGTATAAGGAAGCAGTATGGCACTATGTAAAGAGCCCTGGATTTGGAGTCAAAGGAAGGAAGCATCGTGGTATAGTCAAGGACCAAACTTCAATTCTACTCTGATGCTCTTCAGGGCTCGCTACCTGGTGTGACCTTGGGCAAGTCACTTGAAAAAAAAAAGTTTCCCTGGGCCTCAGTTTCCTTATCAGTAAAATGAGGGTGTTAAATTATATGGCCTCTAAGGGCCCTTCCAGTTCTATATCTGTGATTTTTAGTCCTGGATCTGGATCTACTACTGTTTTATTTTATTTTTGGAGACAAACAGGCTTAAGTGACTTGCCCAGAGTTCCATAGTTACTAAGTGTCTGAGGCCAGATTTGAACTTTGGATGTTGAGTCTTTCTTGCCTCCAGGTCCTGTGCTCTATGCACTATGGTGCCACCTAGCTGCCCCTATGTTTACCCTTACTCAGCCTCATTTTCCTCATTTATGAAATGAAAGGGTTGGCCTAGATCAGGGCTTCTGCCTTTTCAGCTGAGTATAGGTAACATTTTACTGTTGCCAAATTTTGTGACCCCGCCCCCCCACATTTAGTTATGTGGCCCCATATGGGCTCAAGACCCACAGTTTAAGAAACTTTGGCCTACATAAGTGATTCTCACAATGTTTTATGTTTTTTATTTTATTATTTTCCAGTTACATGTAGAGATAGTTTTCAACATTTGTTTATATAAGATTTCCAATTTCAAATTTTTCTACCCCCTCCCTCCCCCCTCCCCTAGACAGCAGGTAATCTGATATAGGTTTTATATATATATATATATATATATATATATATATATATATAATAACATTAAACATATTTCTGCATTAGTCATGTTATAAGAGGGGAATCAGAGCAAAAAGGAAAAACCTCAAAAAAGAAAAACAACAGCACCAAAACCAAAAGAAATAGTACGGTCTAATCAGCATCCATATTCTACACTTCCCCCTTTATATTCTTAAAAATTACTGATGCCCCCTAAAATGCTTTTGATTATGTGTGTTATATCCATCAATATTTACTATATTAGACATTAAGACATCTTAGTATTATTATGAAAATACATTTGACTTCATATGCTACCTGAATTTCAGAAAACCCCAAGGGTGTCTGGACCACACTTTGAGAACCACTGGCCAACATGATTTCCTACACCCTCTTCAACTAACACTAAATATATGATCATATGAAGATACCTCCAATAGACCAATCAGGCAATCCACAGGCTCTTTTTAGGTGTCTATGCTGTGCTTGGGGTTGTGGATAGCACAAAGAATGAAGCACTCCCTCTTGGCAAAGGGCTTACATTTTGAAAGGGGGCCAGCCCCGCCCCCCCATCCTGTTCCTTCCCCAATTAAAATGACTCTTAAACAATAAAAGAACCTCCAATGTGTGATTGTTTATGGCTGCTTGCAGCCACTACTCTCACAGAACCACCACAGAGCCCCCTTTACATAAGGGTTTGTAGTGTAAGTGTAACACAACAGTGAGCAGTAAGCTTGTTATCTATTACTTGTAGTCTGCAGGTCTGGTTTGTGGCCCAAAGGCTACAGGTACAGGACAGTGGATAAAGGGACAAAAATGCCATCTTCTATTTAATATGTAAAAAAAAAAAATACTCCCCAAAATACCTGCACTAGGACTAACTTTCTTTCCAAAACACTCTGGTGTATTTGCTTTCTGCAGTTATGCACCAACCCCCCCCCACACACACACACACACCCTCAATCCAGCCAGTTTTAGTGACAGCTCTTAGAAATACTGGTATTGAGAAATCTGCTCCTGCTCACCGGAAAAATCCCTGAAGTAACATGATACATATTTTTAGGAAGTGAAATCACTTTTTGATATAGAAATGTCAGTTGGTAAAATTCAGTTGGCTAGGTTTACAAATGTTTGCACATTTTAACCTTTTCTTATTTCCAAAGACTTCACAATTCAATGAAAATGAAGCCCCAAATAGTAAGTGAACCTGTTCTCTCAAACATGAACATGGGGTGCCTTAAACATTTGAAAATGAAAAACTAAACTTGTGACTCAGACTAAAAACATTTGATAAAGTTGCAGAAAGGATAATCGAGGTGGTGTGATTTTTAAGTGTGAGATTAAGCAAAAAAATTATTTTTCAAAGTGAAACATGTTTAAAATCTAAGATCAATTGTGTGATCATTTTGCCAAGAGTTTTAGAATGAAACTTTTAAAAAATGAGTATCTGTGACATATCTCTCTCCTTTTCTTTCAAGACCACATAAAAAATTGAAGCTGGCTCAGCCACAAGTGTAGGTTTTTGTTTTGTTGTTTCTTTTTTAAATCAAGGAGACTAGAATCGTTCTCAGATATTCCATAGCATAAAATTTTTGAGTAGGGGCAGAACTCAGACAAGAAAGCAGAGGATGGAAGGAAACCAACAACATCCACATATGTTTAGATACCTCTCTCTATGGCCCAGTCTGACTCAATTACAAAAATTCTCAATACTCACTCAGTAAGCTTGCAGGTTACCATAGTGCGGTATCTTTAAATCCTTCAGCAAGAAGTGGTTAATCCTTTTACAAAAGATCCAATCAATCTCCTTAGAAGAATGATAGCCACAGCTCACATTCTGAAGGTGGCCAACCTATCCACTTTTTCCCCTCCCTTATTAGCAAGGGTCCAAAAGAGTACCTGGGGTAGAAATCCCAAGAGCTCTGAAGTTTATCTCTGCGGTACTCGGAAGGGGAAGCAAGAGGCTAGATTGCAGGCTTCCAACACTCAAATTAGCTCCTGCTCATCTGAAGATAAATCACCTGCACTTGGTTTAAGCAAGAGAGCTATTCATCTGTGTCTGAAATCTGATGCTTGCCCCATTAGAAGTTGCTCAAGGTTTGAAGGAAGAAAACTTATAAAGTGAGCCTGGTTACATACTGAACGTAAGCCTTAAGGGTTTGCAAGGCAGGCACACCCCACTACAGGCAGAGAACTTTGGAAACTTTTTTTTTTAAAGTTCTCAGTTAATGCAGTGATGTCTTATTGAACCAAAGAGGCAGATTCTACAACTTGCCAGTATTTTGGCAATCTGACATGATTGATTTTTTAAATAAGAAGCTACCCTTACTGTACTGAATTTAGGATGCAGAAAGTCAATATTTTACCTGTATAATAAAGTAACTTCTGGCTTATTAATTAAAGCCCCATTTCTATTAGTGTATATATATAGTGACACTAAAAGCTGAAATAAATACAGATACAGTACAAATGTAGAAATCTAAGCTAATATGTTGAGGTGGTATTTTTCAAAGTGCTTTTTGAAAAGCAGGAAGTGCTATATAAAATAGAAGATGCTTTTTATTATAAATGCATGTTTATTTTCCATCAAATTGGTCAAAGTTGGCCATCCTACAGAGTTTTTAAAATCTCACTTCATATGACCCTAACAGGTTGGGAGGAAGTCAATCATTATTTACTAAACTTTTTCCACAGGTTTTAATAATGCACCCACCTATTTTTCTCCTTTTTCCCTTCCATTTCTAACAGATCTCCACACATATTTCTTATTTCCTTCTGAAGAAGTCAAATGGTACAATTCGATAAATGATCAGAAAACTGATGAGACTGGAAAGAATATTGGCTTTGGACTCCAAGGGCCTGAGTTCAAATCCTGTTTCACTACTTGTATAACCTTAGATAAATCACTTAACCACTTTGGGCCTTAGTTTCCTCATTTGTAGAATGAGATAGAACCATATAAGTGGTATCAAGCACAAATAGAAATGGATCCATGACCCTGTATATTGACTTAGAAAACCACAGATTAATGAGGTCCCATTGATCTCTAAATCTATACTCCTAGGGTATTTTTTTTATTTCTAGTTTCCAGCAGCGGTGCGTCATTTCTACTTTTTAAAGCCTACAATTCCCCATTCCTCATATGTATTTTACCTCCATCCCTAATTAGCTGTATTACCTAAAAGAAAATCAGAAAGACAAAGTATGGAGGTCCCCTTTTTTTTTCAGGACTTGTACAAAGATTCCTTGGAATCTCATCCTCAGGAAGGTCAAGCTCTTAACTAATCCCCTCAGCTATTGGTGCCTCCCCCTGAAAAATACTTTCTGTAAGTGTGTGTGTGTACACACACACATAGATATGCTTATATTACATACTGCTCCCTTCCTCCAGTTCCTTGAGGGGCTATATCCCAGCACAGAGTCTGACACACAGTAATGAATGACAGATAGATAATAATCATTTTGGTTGATACAAATAATAATGGCCATACTGCCACCTTACATTTGCTCAGTGCCTTTACCTTTTCAAAGTGTCTCAATATCCACTGTCTTATTTCCCTTCAAAGCTTCCCTGAGATACAGCATTGCCATCTTCATGTGCTGCTGTACTCTAAGGAATTGGGAGCTTTTCAATCGCACTTGCAAGGAAACTTTCTGATGTATCTTGTCTCTCCTAATTAGAATGTAAGCTTCTTGAGGGCAGGGACTTTATCACTTTTTTGTTTAAATCTCCAGCACTGGTGACAGAAGGGCTTAATAAATGCATTTTCACACACACACACACACACACACACACACACACACACACACACACCGACATCTATCGACGACTATCTACCCACTTAAGCTACATATTACTTTGTTTCTAATAACTTTTCTAAATACAAATTACAGTTCTATAATTTCAGAGTATCAGTAGATCAAATATATAAAGACCCAGGTAACTGAAAATATAGCAGAAATACTCCCAACCTTAAAGTATGAGTTGATTGTTTTGATTTCAAATGAATGAAGTGTTTCTCTAACACCTGATGACTTTTCTTGGCTTAATCTCAAGTTTTAAAAGCAGTGAATAATCACAACCATTTTATAAGATTCATATCATTACATTTATAGGGGACGCCAACCTGCACTTACTCAAAAAGGATGAAATGTTGTTCGGGAATACATGAAAACAAAAATTATACCTGTAAACATTAGCAGGGTGGAGTATTTTTGTGTAGCCCTGAATGTCTGTTTCTTAAGAGAAAACACCTTAGGGCTCAAATGGATCTTAGAGATCATTTCATCCAAACTCTTTCACTCTACAGGGGGAGCACAGGCATTTGCCCACAGCCACATATCAAGTGAAAGAGTAAGAATTAAAACATTCAAAATCCAGCATTCTTTGCACTCAATTCCTGTAATGTTTTAAAACGAATATGCACGTACTTGGAATATTTTTCCTGACAATGCAGTGAAGGTCTGAATTCCTTAAGGGCAAAGGAGAAAAGAGGACTAGGAAAAAGCACAAAGAATTTCCCCAACTGAAACAGCACTCTCTATATAGGCTGACAGGAGAAGTGAGAATTCTACATTCTTTTTTTTTGTTTGTTTATTTGTTTGTTTTTTTGGCGGGGCAATGGGGGTTAAGTGACTTGCCCAAGGTCACACAGCTTGTAAGTGTCAAGTGTCTGAGGCTGGCTTTGAACTCGGGTCCTCCTGAATCCAGGGCCAGTGCTTTATCCACTGCGTCACCTAGCTGCCCCAAGAATTCTACATTCTGATTTAGTCTAGTAGGAGTCAAAGCAGAACTAGTAAGTCAGATAAATGGAAAATGAATAACTAGAGCATAGATTCATAGAATTTTGAAGCTGGATATGGCTAAATTCCTATCCTCCACTTTTTTATTTTTATAGATGAGAAAACTGCCAAAGGAAGGTTTAACAACTTCCTCAAGAATGCAGAATTAGGAGTAAACTGGGAGAAGAACCCTGGTCTCCAACTCTCAGGTCAGTGTTGTTTCTGAGCAAAGAAAAATGGAAAATCAATGGACGGTTGTGGGAATTGGTTGTAGAAAATGCTACGGTGTTGAAATTAAGACTGTCAAGCTGTTAGTGATCATGGCCAGGGCAGGGGAGTGGTAGGGAGAGGAATGACTTATTTAACAAAAATCCAGAGGTACTGTTCAAATGAAATCTTTTCATAAGAAAACTATAGGGTTCATTTCTCATCTTTAGCCCATTTACTCTCTGGAGAGTGTGCTTATGAGGACTGAAATCTGTCAAAAGTCAGGCAGTGAAAGGAAAGAGGAAAAGAAGAAATCGGCAAGTTGAGATCATTTGTCTGAATAACCAACCATACAGCCAATTGACTGTACTCTGTGCCATAGATTAGCCACCTATGGCATGTGTGCCAAATGTGACATCAGAATGTTAGTAATTTGGCAATTGTAGCTTGAGAGCATGTGAAGTGGGAATTACTATTCCATCATCTCCTTCCTCTCTTGCCAGTTAATTTGTATGTCATATTGCCTGGGCATTTAGAGTGACAGGACCTTGGCATTTCCTCCTGGGGCATAAGCCCAAATACAACGACCAAGATTGGCCCTAATGAAGAGATATGAGAAGGTGGAGATAGAGAACTGGTATGGGACATGACATATAACATAGGACTTGGTTCATGTGCTGAGTTAGTTTATTACTTATTAAAAAAGACGGGAGGGGCAGCTAGGTGGTGCAGTGTAGTGGATAGAGCACTGGCCCTGAAGTCAGGAGTACCTGAGTTCAAATCCAGCCTCAGACACTTAACACTTACTAGCTGTGTGACCCTGGGCAAGTAACTTAACCCCAATTGCCTCACTAAAAAAAAGAAAAAGAGAGAGAGACTGGAAGTAGACAAAAGGAGAACAATACTGGGAATTGAAATGGTATAAAAATGAATGATGGCAAGAATTTTTTTTTAAAAAGAACTCACCATAAAAATGAAATTTTATAAATATACATAGTATCTCCAAAGTATAAAACTTAAAGTGCCATAAAAATTTTGGGACATCCTACATTTATAAATTGATATTTATACCCCCAATCTCATTACTCAGTCAGTCCCTTGGAAAGAAGACAGGTGGCACAGACTATATTGTACCAATTTGCTGGATTTCACATGTATTTTCTTTTCTTTTTTCTTTTTTGGTGAGGTAATTGGGGTTAAGTGACTTGCCCAGGGTCACATGGCTAGTAAGTGTCAAGTGTCTGAGGCCAGATTTGACCTGAGGTCCTTCTGAATCCAGGGCTGGTGCTTTATCCACTGCTCCACCTAGTTGCCCCTCAGGTACTCCTGATTCCAGGGCTGGTGTTTTATCCACTGCCCCACACATGTATTTTCTGACACAATGATAAAAACAACCAAAGTCAGTTGGCTTAGGTGACAATTTTGCTAAGGGGATTTAATACAAAGAAAATTTGAAAAGAAAGACAAATTAATTCTTAGGAAAATCTAGAGTAAACATCAACAAGTAGGAAACTTCTGAAATTCTAGTGACCTGTGCTATATACTGTAAAAGCAAAATTACATTGTGCAAAGACACATAGTTAGTGATAAAAACAAAACAAAAATCACCAAATTACCTGAGGCACAGATATTGATATTTGCCATTTGTGACATTTCTGCTTTAATTCAAGGACAAATCCAGAGTGGAATTAGGAGTCATGCAAATGTCCCATCAAGTCCCGAGGTGTGTTCAGCCTAGAACACAGAGAAAAAGAATACCATTAAGGTTTTGCATATAATATAGACAAACTGAATATTACGAATGGCTAATCATTTTTTCAGACTTCTCACGCATGACATAATAATATGAATAGTAAAGTCTACTTATAGGTTAAGTATAATTTATGCAGTCATAACTGCCCACTGGAGGTTATAAGCTCAGAAAGTGTCAAGGCAGGTAGGACGATCCCATCTAGTCTCAGTCGGCTCATCCCAGTGCTTGAATGGGATCCTTCTTTTCAGGATTTTGTTTGTTTATTTGTTTTTTGTTTTTTGGATTTTTTTGCAGGGCAATGAGGGTTAAGTGACTTGCCCAGGGTCACAGAGCTAGTGTCAAGTGTCTGAGGCTGCATTTGAACTAGGTCCTCCTGAATCCAGGGCCAGTGCTTTATCCACTGTGCCACTTAGCTGCCCCTCTTCAGGATTTTTGACAAGCAGTCATCCTGCCTCTATATGTTAGAGATAAAGAACTCCCTTCTCAAGTTCTAATTGTTAAGAAGTTATTTTTTTACATCAAGCAAAAATCTGCCTCCTTGAAACTTCCATTCCCACTTCTGCTCTATGGGATCAAGCAGAAGTAGCCTGGAAAGAGAAAGCCCAAGAAAGGGGATCAGAGGGAGGTTCTGATAAGAGTCACATGCCTGGACATGACCAATATAAATGACTTTCTACTGCTACTGCCCTTCCATAGAAATTCTATTTCAACTCATGCACATAGTTCTAAGATTGACATTGACATTAGAAGGTGAACACAAGGAAGATACACATATATTAATCTTTTTTAAAAGTTTTGTTATATTACTTTTAAAAATTAAAGTGACTATGCAAGAAATTTTGCTATTTGAGTAGGTCATACTGGAATACAGGTTTCCTAACATGTTTCACAATGCATACAGTACTCTAAAAAGCAAACAACAAACAACAACAAAAACAGCACTCTGGGTGCCAGAATTAATTGTACTGTAGCTTTATCTGTATCTGCAAATTTCCAAACAATCGTTAGAATTAGCTAAACCCAATGCATGCATCATAAACAAATCTCATGGGGTCACAGATTTAATGCTAGAAAGGACGTGAGATTACAAGTGTCAATCAAAACAAATTTCCACGTTGGTCATTTCCAAAACATTTGTCTCATGCATTCTGAGTTCTTTCCTCTCTCTATCAGGTAAAGGGTTAGAGGCTAGATCCAGCTGTGTGCTAGACCAGATGGAAGGAGCCAATTGTTAAATTTTCAGTGTGAGCACTGATAACAATGAAACTTTCAATCACAACAAAACAGGGCTTGAGTTATTGTTTTGGTGACAGCAGCACAGTGGATAGAATGCCAGCCCTGGGGAGTCAAGAGGACCTGAATTCAAATTTGGCTTCAGACACTTACTAGCTGTGTGATCCTGGGCAAGTCATTTAATTCTGTGTGCTTCAGTTTTCTCATCTGTAAAATGGGCTGGAGAAGGAAATGGCAAACCACTCCAGTATCTTTGTCAAGAAAACCCCAAATGGGGTTAGAGTGGTGAACACAACTCAAACAACAATACCAAAAAAGGGGTTAATAATGAAGACTAAACTTAAAGTTTGTACTTCATATATTTCCCTCTCCCTTCCCCCCCCCCACTAGAAAACAGGTTGTCAAACATACCAGCACATCTCTGGTTAAAAACAACAACAAGAACCTTCAAATCTCAAATTTACTAAGTTTGGCATACTTTCTTTCCATTATACCATTCCAGTAAGTAGTAATATATACCATTCCAACGTTTAGTAGCTGTAGAGCCCTCAGAAGCAAAAACCAAAAACAAACAAAAAAATAAAGCCAGGTATGGGGCAGCTAGATGGCGCAGTGGATAGAGCACTGGCCCTGGAGTCAGGAGTACCTGAGTTCAAATCCGGCCTCAGACACTTAACACTTACTAGCTGTGTGACCCTGGGCAAGTCACTTAACCCCAATTGCCTCACTAAAAAAAAAAAAAAATAAAGCCAGGTAAATCAATTTCACTTGAGAGTTAACATAGGCAGATGAGAAACCCTAGAACCTGAGAAGAAACTATAAGAAAAAATACTACAGATGCTGAACAAAAACAAAATAGATGGGCCAGTGGCCTATATTACTAATATTGCTAACTTCTGTTTCTCACCCAAATAAACAGGAAAGGAAAAGAAATGACTGATAGCTTTGACAGTCCAGGGCAATGCGTACTTACTACTTTGGCCAATGAATTTCCCCTGCCCTTCAAATGGGTTTGTCCTGATAACAGATACCTGTGCAAAACTACAAAAGCCACTCTATTAGGAAAGAAACCCAATACAGTTAAAAAAAAAATTGGAGGGGAATAATGTTGCTCTCAGCTGATTTAATAGTCAACCTCCTGAGCTAGCCAATTTGCCTTCTCACTTGCAGTGTCCACAGCAATGGTAGGGAGAGCTCTAATGCTAAAACCCCTGGTAGGGCTGCTGCAGCAAACCTCCCCCCAGGCCTTCTTCACTTGACCCAGCAAGCAAGTGTGCTGTTAGGAAATGGGGTGATTCTAATCTTTTTTTTTTTTTTTACACCATGTGACAATCACCTGCCACTCTTGGAAACAGGGGCCACGGTTCAGCTCCAATGGGACAAATCTGGAGAGTAATAGCTGGCTGAAGTAGCGGCAGATTTGGGGCACAGAGGAGGTATCAAATACCAGCGAATTAAAAAACCCCAATAAACAAAGTGTTTGGTAGTGAGTGGAGAGGTGGAAAGAGGCTAGAAGCTCATTAAAATCCAGAATCTGGCAACTCTGAATAAACCAAGTAACACTAATTTAAAAACAAAACAAAAAACCCAACAACAATAATCAGCCCTCTTCAAATATGAGCTCAGGGTTTACTTGTCCCCTTAAAGTGTCCTTCCCCTTTGTATACCTTCACTTCAAAATTGTAAGTAAATATAGCTATTTAAAATCTCATAGGTAAGTGGAAGGCAAGCAGAGACAAGATTCACACGTTATGACTGACTGAAGTATGTCTTCAGGTATTTTGGTTTAGATAGCCAAACCTTCCCTGCATTGCAGGGCTGGAATCCCTCACATTCACATTCATGCTTCATCACCTTTGGCCTGAAACTCTGAATGAATTTCTTATTGCACAGGGGCAGATGGTCTTCATTACTGGTTCAGATTTGGGTTTTTCACCAAATAGACACACACACACACACACACACACACACACACACAATCTACATATGTTTAGATGAACCAGCAGAGATAAAACTCCGTGTATGTCTTAATAATTTAGAGGAATCCCACATGGACAATCATAAATGCAGTGGCTGTTTTGTCTGTAGAATTAGGAAAGCTCAGTCCTTCCACACAGTTATTCAAGTATTCTGTGAAATTAATTTATAAATAGTAGAGCATGCGCTAAGCAATCATTACCTAATGTGTTTCCAGAATGAATAGTGGCAATATCTCTGGGGAAGAACAAGTTTTATATTGTATTTCCACTTTCCCCATTACTGTCCATGGCTGACTCAGTGGCAGGTGGTCACAAACTGTAAGGACTCTTTCTTTTCAGTGTTATGCAGATTCTTGCATCAGTGCAGTCAGAAAAATCAGAAAAGCATTGGCAGGGACACATCTCTCTGTGGCTCCTCTCTCCTCTCTGGCCATGCCAACTAGTAAATCTTAAGTGGTACAATGGTACCCTAACACTGCCAGTGAAGGAAACTTCTTTGAAAGGCCTTGGAAAAATCATTGTACCCAAATAAGTATCATTCCCTTCAAAATGGTTCCCTTGGGAGATGATGCATTCATTCCAAGTACTAACTAAACCCAAATATGAGACTTTTCTTTTGCCTTAAAAGAAATTTATCGGGCCACGTGAAAATGAGTTGTGCAATTTTACATGTGGCCAATAAACTTTCTCTTAAGGTGAAAGAAGACTTCCAAAATTGTGAAAAGCACTCAGAATGCATGTATCACCTCCCAGGTATTTGGTAGTGGGTTGTTATTTTTTTTTAAGCCAAAAACAATATAATGCAGCCTGAACACCCACCTTTTTCACCAGGTTTATTTCCGAATTACAACTAACTGTTTTCTAAGATCATAAAAACCCTCAAATGATGCAGATTTGCCACCAGTGAGGATATTCAAAGAAGAGCATACCAAAAAATATCTGGTAATACCAGTCTTACTAGGATAAGAAGATAGTTTATCAAAGTTATGACTTCAGGGCGGCTAGGTGGCACACTGGCCTTGGATTCTGGAGGACCTGAGTTCAAATCCGACCTCAGAAGTTTGACATTTACTAGCTGTGTGACCCTGGGCAAGTCACTTAACCCTCACTGCCCAGCAAAAAACCAAAAACCAAAAACCAAACAACTACCAGAAGCCCAGCCCTAGAAGACCATAAGCTCCTTGAGGGCAAGGACTGCTCCATTTTTGTCTGAATCCCTAGTGCATAGGACAGTGCCTTGTATATACTGTAGACACTTATTAAATGTTTCATAAATTGAAGGGGGGAGGGGAAAACTGCCTTGAGATAACTAAACTTAAGACCCTGTAGGGTAATTGTGGGTAAGGAATTTTAAAAAAAAAAAGGAAGGAAAAATGAGACTAATTGTATGGTTAAAAGGTTAAGAAAATGAAGTGAAACTAACTTCCCAAGTGTTTATGACTACTTTTCTCATAAGAAACCTGTGTTTTGGGCCATGATAATTCAGGTCGACTGTATGCTTTGCAAATACTTAGGAATAGAAACAGGTTTCTTATACTTATTCCACCATTTGCCATAAATTCATCCTATACACCATACACCTCTTCACACAATCAAACTGGGTATGGATGTGTAAAGAATACTAAATAAGTGTCTGTCTACAGACTCTCTGTAAGCCACTTCCAGTGACTATAAATCATTTTAAGTTAGGCACAGCTCCCAAAGAGCTTACAAAAGCATGAGGCCTGGGGGATGACGGGTGAAAGCCATCGTTAAGCCTACAAACAGTGCCTTCAAGCCTGCACAGACTGCATTACCTTCTCCACAATGCTGGAGTGCAGGGCCCTAAGCAACTCCCCAAACACCTCAACAGAATGAAGAGAGACCATGAAATTCACCAGAGTAGAGATCTCTTGGAGGATGACAACATGGATTGAACACGCAATCGACCAAACTTTAAAGAAAGGCAAAAGTGACTACATAAGAAGTAGCTGAATTTCAAGGATAGCTGGGGGTAGGGGGTTTGGTAGAGTACTGAGTTTAGCAAGAAATTCTTAATGTGTATGTATTGATGTTTTTCATTTAGGGGAGATTATTTTAGGGACCTTTAGGAATGTAGTAGCGTGTTACTGATTGTATATTGTATAATATATTGTACATTATGTGTACATGTGTATATGTGTGTATGTACTGTATGTATATATGTATACTGTATGTGTATATACACCTACAAATACAACATACATACATGTGGATACAAATATATACACAGATACAAAGTATGTGTGTGTGTGTGTGTGTGTGTGTGTACATATGCATATGGTACTGTGGGACTGGAGAGAGCAATAAAATTCCCTATCATCAAGGAATTCCATTGCAAGATGATTTGGAGCTAATTTTTTAAAACTCCCAGATCAGGAATCCAGCTTGGATCATGGCAATAGACAAAGAAGGCAGAGAACAAACATGAGTTCAGGATGCATTAAGTATATGTAATATATACAGTTTACTGTGGTTTTTTTCTAGTAAAACTTTTCCTAGAATCTAATGGTATTCTTCTTTTCTGTTATAACTTTTAAAAAAAAGTCCCACAATAGTTCTTCCCTAAATCAGCTTCCCTGTCTTCTCTGGTGACTAATTGAAGAGTAACAACAAGATCAAGGGTGACAAGTGTGAAAAGTAAAAGGAGGGATTGTCCCTTCTGTTTCCTTTTCACAAATCAAAGTATTTTCAGAGTTGGAAAGGACTTCAAGGACATTAAACTCATACTTACAAAAGAATTCCCTCTATAATTCACCCAAACAGGTGTTGCTTGAAAACCTCCAGTGAGAGGGAAACAAATGCATTATTTCCCAAGGCAGCCCATTGCTCTTTCAAATGGCTCTAATTATTAGGAAGTATTTCCTTGTTGTTCAGTCATGTCCAACTTTTCGTGACCCCATTTAGGGTTTCCTTGGCAAAGATACTGGAGTGTTCTGTCATTCCCTTCTCCAGCTCATTTTACAGATGAGGAAACTAAGGCCAACAGGGTTAAGTGACTTGCCTAAGGTCACACGGCTAGTCCGTGTCTGAGAACACAAAGAAGAGGCCTGGAGCTCTATCCACTGTGCCACCCAGCTGCCCTAGTGTTTCCTTACCGAGCCTAAATTTGCTTCTTTGTAACTCTTACCCACAGCCTTTCAGTCTGCCCTGTAGGACCAGGACAATTCTAATTCTTCTCCCAAATGTCAGTTCCTCTTTAAACACTGGCAGATAGCTTTCATGACCACCCTTTCTCCCTGCCTTGAAAGAGTTCTAAACTTGGAATCATTGTCTGGGCTCAAATCCCCGTTCTGACCCTTACTACCTGTGTGACCTTGGGCAAATCATGTAACCTCTTTGGGCCTCAATAATCTCATCTGTCAAATGAGGGAGTTGGACGAGATAGTCTTGAGGGTCCCTTTCAATCTCTAGATCCATGATCCCAGGCAGCAATGTGGCATGGTGGACTTGGGAGTCAGAAAGCCTTGTGTTTAAAACTTTCCTCAGACACTTCAGGAGCTATGGTTTTAGGGCAACTCACTAAAGCTCTCTTCCTCAGTTTCCCCCTCTGCCAAATAACTACGAGATAATATAAAGAGCCCTACAAAATCTAAAAGCTCTACATAAATATTTGTTATGATTGTGACCCTAGTCCTATTAAATCCCACATACATCAATCAACAAGCATTAAATGCCTCCTGTGTCCCAGACACTGTACTATGTGTAAATATAATAAATGAAACAATTTGTACTCTCAAGAAGATTACATTGAAGACCAAAAACAACTCCCAAGAAACAATCTGTGCTTGCAAAGAGATTACATTTGAGCTCAAAAACAACTTGGAGGGTGAAAGTCTCACATGTGTTCCAGCATTAACGTGACTGAAGTTCGAGCAGCTCCTTATATATGCTACCAGCCAAACCAGAAGGTCCTGAATGATGCTTTTCATTAAGAGCGGCAAATCTCACTTAATCTGGTGCTCTATTGAAAGCTCAGAATAACAGTGGCTTTGCCTTCTCATTGGAATGCAGTAAGCCTGCTCTGGCAGGCATGGTCTCAGCATGCGTGACTCAGCCTGAGTCATGTTTATGCTCATCTGCCTACAGTGGGGTGTGCCCTACTACATCAGATGGCTCATTGGCATCTGCCCCGAACAGGAAGTGGCTGAATGCACCTCACATCCTTGTCTGCACCTTGCCCTAAAAACACAGCATTCAAGAATTCCAACGTGGTGCAACAGTCAATAGGAAACAGTAGAGTGCAGTGAAAAGAAGGATGGGGATGGAGTTGGAGGACCTAGGCTTTCATCCTTGCTTTACTATATATTATGTATTTATTTTTCTCTCCTCTTCATCTCACATCATTCAGACATCTTCCCCCCCCCCCCCATGCACCTTAGCTCTTCCTTGACTCCTAGTCTCTAATGAAGAGGTGGCTCATTTCATTGACAAGGTAAACACCTCTACATGTACTCTTGATCTCGTCTCCTTGTTCCCTACTGTCTTTGGTAGAAGACTACCCCCAGTATCATACCCTCTATCTAATCTTTAATCTTTCACCTATTGGATCCTTTCCTGCTACCTACAAACATTCCTATGAACTCTTTATCCAAAACAAACAAACACCAACCAACCACTAAAAACTAAAAAACCTTGCTTGATCTGATTGTTCCCACTAGCTATCATCCAGTATCTCTCTTTTCCTTCTTGACTGAACTACTTGAGAAATCCATTTGCAATAGGTGCCTCCATTTCTTCTACCTTCACTCCTAAACCCTCTATAATCTGGTTTACAACCTCATCATTCAGCTAAAACTCTTAATTGTACAGTCTAATGGTCTTTTCTCAATTCTCATCCTCCTTGACTGCTTTGTGGTCTTCAACACTGTTGATCACCATCTCCTCCTGGATATTCTTTCCTCTCTAGGTTCTCATGATACTGTTTTCTTCTTGTTCTCCTCTTACTTGTCTGACTGCTTCTTCTCAGTACCCATTCCATGCCTACTCTCTTATGGGTGCCACCCTATCCCTAGGCTCTCTTCTCTTTTCCCTCTATACTATCTGGCTTGGTGATCTCATTAGGGTCCAATTATCATCTCTATGTAGATTATTTCCATCATCTCTCTGTAGATCATCTATATGCCTAGGCATATATTTCCAGATCTATATGCCTAAATTTCTCTCATGAGTTCTAGTAAGGCAGCACCTAATAAATGCTTTTTGATCATCTCAAAGTAGAAGTCTTGTGGCACCTCAAACTCAGTATGTCTGAAACAGAAGTCATTATCTTCTCCCCCTCCCTCAAAACACATAGAAAAACATTCCCAACTTTCCTTATATTATCAAGGGCAATTCTATCCTTCCAGTAGCCGTGCCTCATAATCTAAGTGTCAACTTTGATTTCTGTTTCCATTCACCTCAAATACAGAATTGTAAAATCTTATCATTTCTGCCTTAACATCTCTTATATAAGACTCAGCTCAAATCCCACCTTCTCTAAGAAGCTTTCCCCAATCTCCCCATAGCTTCTCACCCAGCTTGTGCCTTCCTGCAGAGATTATCTTCTATTCACTACAGATACTTGTAGAATGTACATAGTGAGTTATAAGCTATCTTTCATGAGAAGGAGAACTTCTTGAAGGTAGATCTTTCTGTGTATCATCAATACTTAGCATAGTTCCTGGCACATGTTAGGTGACATGTTGTTGACTAATGTTGACCAAATCATTTAATTTCTCTGGTTTTTGTTTCTGTGTCAGCAAAATTAGAGAGGAATACAATTATATTGAAATAGTCACAAAATATTTCAAAAACACAATTCCATGGAAGTCGAACTTAAGAACAACTCTTCCCCAGAAAGCCTTTCCTGAACTGCTAGTGTCTTCCCTCTGAAACTACCTTACATTTAACTACCTTGTATTTATTTTATGTTAAGTGCTTATTGTTTCCCCTGATAGAATGTATGATCCTTGAGAACAGTGACTGTTTTTTTCTGGTACCCCAGTACCTAGCACAGTATCTTACTGATTGTTTAAACCACGAAATCTGGGTTGGAGTTACGAATTCTGCCATTTCCAAACTTTGTGACATAAAAACACTTAACCTCTTTCAATCGTTGTTTTCACATCTGAAAGAGTCAACATTAACATCTAGCCTACTCACATCATAGTATCCCAGCATCCAAAACTTAGGCAGGAACCTTATACCAGTCATCTGGTCCAACACACTCATTTTAGAGCTGAGGAAACTGAGGCCCAAAGAGATTCAATAACTTGCCCATGCTCACAGGATTGTGAAGAACAAAGGGAACAATGTGTGCAAAACCACTTTGCAATGACAAAGCATCCTACAACAATATGATGGTAGAGCCATCATATTAGGAATGCAGGGAATGGTTTCTGATGATGCAGCCAGCAGGCAGCAAGACTAGTTGTTCTAATTTTTCTTTTTTCTTTTCTTTCCTTTCTGGATATCTCATTCTTGGTATGTGTCTGGTGTTGGCAGCTACAACCTCAGGACCTAGGATGAAGATGCTTTTTATCAAACTGTCATGGGAGGCAGCTAGGTGGCGCAGTGGATAAAGCACCGGCCCTGGATTCAGGAGGACCTGAGTTCAAATCCAACCTCAGACACTTGACACTTACTAGCTGGGTAACCCTGGGCAAGTCACTTAACCCTCATTGCCCCAAAAAATAATAATAATAATTATTATTATAATTATTATTTTAAATTGTCACAAATTTCTAAGAATAAGAGCCATTCTCCAGCAGATAAGTGATTAAATGCATATTCTCAAAAGAGGGAAAAAAACACACAAAGTATTTCTGATCACTAATAATCAAGTAAAAGCTAATTAAGATAACTCAGAGGTAACTTCCTACGCCCAAATTGTGCCCACTCTCCTATTCCCCCCTGCTCCAGATAATGTGTGCATTTATGAAGTGACCCAGGTTTATTGGTAGATTTATTTATTTAAAAAAAATTTTTTTTTAGTGAGGCAATTGGGGTTAAGTGACTTGCCCAGGGTCACACAGCTAGTGTTAAGTGTCTGCGGCCGAATTTGAACTCAGGTCCTCCTAAATCCAAGGCTGGTGCTGGTAGATTTATATTTTGACAATAGATGACAAACATTGGTAGGGTTATAGGGTAAACAGGCAAGCTAATTCACTGATGGTTGGACTATGAATTAAGCCAAAATGTTTTGAGAAGCAGTATGGAATGATCATGTGCATGAATGGGGAGTGTGGGAAGAAGAGTTAAGAAATAAGAAGACTGGAAAGCCAGGCTGTCAAGGTCTTTAGATGACAGGATCAAAAATTTATATTTTATGGTTTTATTTGGGAGGTAATTTTGAGGAGGTGGGGTTTTTTTTTGTACTTTAGTTGTACATCTTTCATTGGTTCTTTTTTTTTTTTGCGGGGGGGGGGGGGGCAGGGCAATGAGGGTTAAGTGACTTGCCCAGGGTCACATAGCTAGTAAGTGTCAATTGTCTGAGGTCAGATTTGAACTCAGGTCCTCCTGAATCCAGGGCCGGTGCTTTATCCACTGTGCCACCTAGCTGCCCCCCTTTCATTGATTCTTATCCAACTATTTGATCATGTCTATGTAAATTGAATATAATGTATTAATTATTTTACTTATAACTGACCAATCCTTCATTTCTTTTTCCCATATTTCTATTTCAAAATAAAAAATATAATCATAGGAGGGATATAACTATTAGGGTAAAACAGTCCCTAATGAATTATCAAGAACTGTGCAAGACTGAAAGTACATGTGGAAATGTACCCTTGCAACTTCTAGTTTCGGTTTTAATGATATTCTCACCAGAAATTTATATCTTTACCATAGGGCTAGCAATCATGTTTCACAGCATATGAGAGGCAGACAAAGACAGTCATAGAAATAGACATCCATTCACATAGCTGTGAGCATCCTTCCCCCCCCCCCTTTTTTTTTTGCTGGGCAATGGGGGTTAAGTGACTTGCCCAGGGTCACACAGCTAGTAAGTGTCAAGTGTCTGAGGCTGGATTTGAACTCATGTATTTCTGAATCCAGGGCCAGTGCTTTATCCACTGCGCCATCTAGCTGCCCCTTTAGCAGCCTTTCTCTCTCTCTCTCTCTCTCTCTCTCTCTCTCTCTCTCTCTCTCTCTCTCTCTATGTATGTATGTATGTATGTAGGTAGGTAGTACTTTGAAATAGTATAACTTTCACCTACAATTGCCAAGCAGCAAAAAAGAAAAAAGGAGAGAGCAGAGGAAAAAACAAAACCCCAAACCAAGAATCTAGGAGTCTGGAGCCAGGATTCTGTCCCTCAGAAGTAAAAGTACTGACTGATTTTAAAGTTGGCTGTAGTTTATTATTTTGCAGTCGCTGCTTTAGGACCCAAAAGTTTATTGTTGGAAAAACTCTGACTCAAAATACTGTTTGGGATTATTGCATATTAACTATTGTGTCACACATCTGTCAAAAATATGGATTTAGGGTAGAGATGGGTCACTATACACAAGAAGGCCGGCACTTAGCACAGTGACCAGCACATGGTATGTACTTAATAAATGCTTTTTGATGGATTGCTTGGAAGCACAAGAAGCCAGCTGAAAAGACTCTAAGTGACCAGAGAAGCTGCTTACAGAAGACAGAACACAGAAGCTGCAAGAAGACAGCCTAAGGCAGCAGGGCTCAGTTGTCAGGGGCGAGGTGGCTGGCTAGAGACATACATTCTAATTTGTGTGGGGAGGTGATCTGATTTAATGAAGGATTGATGCTGGAAATAAAGACTGCCTGGTTCTGTAGTGCTGTCTGCATCTTGAGAAATGGGAAACTCTTATATTGTCCTCTACCAGCCTCTATGGCTAAAACAACTAGGTGGAGCAGTCGATAAAGAGGGCTGGGAGTCAGGAAGACTCATCCTCCCGAGTTCAAATCCGGCTTCAGACACTATCGGTGTGACCTGCAGGAAGTCACTTAACCCTGGTGACCTCAGTTTTCTCTTCTGTAAAATGAGCTGGAGAAAGAAATGGCACATCAACCTAATGACTTTGCCAAGAAAACACCAAATGGAGTCACAAAGAGTCAGACACGACTGAAAATGACAACAAAATGGCTTGGGAGAGGGAAACCCCTCAAAGCCCTTGGAAAGCTTAATTGAATAGCTTTATAGATAGATCTCAGGCTTAAAGGAAGTGGCTTTCCCCTGAAAGTGTCTTTCATCAACTCAGTGCCTAGCCCCTCAGAGTCTATAAAGCCCTACAGATCCCAACCTTCCAGCTTCTGTCAGCTAAAAAAGGCCTGGCTTCAGCAGCTCAAGAGTAGCAGACAGGTGGCTTTGGTCAGTAGGTGAGAAGGGATGCTCATCTGGTAGAAATACAGCCCATTAAGTGAAAGTGATGCAGACTATTCCCTAAAGAGACCCTGGATATCCAGGGCTGAAGTCCAGAGTCATGAACTGCCCCGGGCACAAAGGTTTCTAAAGTCCCATGCCTTACCATTAGGGTTCTGTACATTTGTGCCCACTCTCCTCCTCCTCCTCCTGCCCCTCTCCCAGAGACACTGTGTGCATTCATGAAGTGACCTGAGGGTGGGCTGAACTAGACTGGTGGTAGTCTAAGTGAGTCAGAAGAAATCCAACTTTATATTGGATTTCGTTGTGACCATTCATGGAAGTTTTGATGCTTCATCACGGTGAGAAGAAGGTCCTGAGATGTCAAAGGCTAAGGAAGCGAGTGGGACACCAACCACATTAGTACAGGCTGGAAATTGTTGATGTTTATGGTATGTGTCTATATTCTAAGGATCTACCCAGTTAAGGGCAAAGAGGCATATCGATAGAAGAGACACTTAAAAATTAAGTTGCTATTTTTATCATCAACTTAATACCCAAACCAAATTCCCCTAAAACAACTCCATTGGAGGGTCCAGCTAATTAACTTCTTTAAGGTAGAAGAGTGAGAACGAGAGTAGAGAATATGTTCAATCATGTATATTGTGTCATTTAAAGTCTAAATGTGTGGTTGCCTTAAATTAGAAGCTTTAGCATCAGTCTTTGAGCATTAAGCATTTATTAAAGCATACCAAGTATTTATGTGGAGTTCAGAAAAAGTTAAGAAAAGGCCTCTCTAGCCTAGAGTTCCAGCCTGGTCCAATTCTTCCTCAAGTCCTCTGCCACGAGCCTGCTTCAGCCACGAGCCTGCTTCAGCCACGAGCCTGCTTCAGCCACGAGCCTGCTTCAGCCACGAGCCTGCTTCAGCCACGAGCCTGCTTCAGCCACGAGCCTGCTTCAGCCACGAGCCTGCTTCAGCCACGAACTCCCTCAAACTGAGTGTGGAAGCTTTTTATAGGTCTGGAGTAGAGGTGGTCCTTACACACTGCTTCAAGCTGATTGGTAGGCATCATCCAAATCCATTGGTTCATGGGACTTGAAGGTGGTCTCCAGTTAAGTTCAAAGTCTTTAGCTTCTGAGAACAATGCCTCTTTAAGGGCCAGCCAGGTGTGGTTACAATCTAATTAACTTGAAGTAGGCTAATCAGCAGTCAATCACTCTCACTTAATTCAATCAGTTTAGATTAATCTCCAGGTGAGCCTTTGAGTATCTGCCAAATCCCATTATTTTCTCACAATATTAAAGGATGTTCCTACTACTTCGCCATCTGACACCCTAAGGCATCAAACACTGACTTGCATAAAATTTCTCATTATATTACCTGTCCACATTCTTTTTGTACTCTTCAGTACTGAAGCACAAACATACTTGGTACATTTACACAGTATTCAAAAATCTCAACCAAAAGCTTGGTCCATCAAATGATGATGACCTAGCTAAAGAACTACATAGAATCATGCGATCTTAAAGGTGATAGGGAGCTTAGAAAACGTCTAGGGAACAGCTAGGTGGCACAGTGGATAAAGCACTGGCCCTGGATTCAGGAGGACCTGAGTTCAAATCTGGCCTCAGACACTTGACACTTACTAGCTCTGTGACCCTGGGCAAGTCACTTAATCGTCATTGCCTCATTAAAAAAAAAATCTAAAAAAATGAGGTTGAATTAGATTAGATTGACTGTATAACTCATTATTGCTTTAAATCTATGAGCCTATGATCAAATGAACTGTTATAGAATAAAGTATGCAGAACTAGGAAAACATTACACACAATGTAAATGGAAAGAACAATAAAACATAGCTCAATGTTGCATAATTATAATGACCAAACTTGGCACAAGATTAAAGTTGAGAAAATGTATCTCGCTCCCCTTTCACTGCAGAGCTAGGGGTCTACTGGTGTGGAAAATTGTGGACTGCTATCAGACATGGTCAATCTAATGGCTGTTTTTGCTGGACTGCTTTTCCTTCCTCTTTTTAATTTAATTTTGGTTATAATGGATGGCTTGAGGGAAATTGTGGGGAAGGTGATGACTTTCAGAAATGAATGTGACGTAAAAACTAAGGGAATCAATCAAAATAGGAGTTTTCTTTTGAATTACTGGAACTTCAGTCAAACCATTAGGTATGTTCTAGGTCTTTACACAGTTTGGAAACATGAAGAAATGGCAGGCCATTCCCTTAACAGCCATTCCCCCCTCGTCCCCACAACCCACCCTCCAGTACTGGATGTATAGGGCAGCCATAACAAAGAGGTGGCCTCTTCCCATTTGGTGCCAGAATCCCTGACAGACAGAAATCTTCCCTTTCATTGCCCATGTGCCCTCATGGTTGCCCCCCCCCACACACACACACACATTCTACAGGGAAAAACAGAGCCCTAGCAGTAAAGAGCACCAAACCTACCAGCCTGCTCTACACTTCCCACCCATGCAGTACAAAGAAAGAACCGTGAAGGCAGGCGGGAGAGGTGGCTGAAAGGCAAGTCTGCTTGGCTTCATGTCGATGGATGGCAGGAGAAATGGGGATCAATAAACATCTTAATGTGTATGCTCACATGGAAAGCAAGCCCGTGATGGCCCTTTAGGAAGGAATGTCAGTCTACAAGCTCCAACAAGCCATGCTTTTGTGAAAAATGTTGAAGTGTCAAGGCTATGGCTCTGTGCTAGCATGAACAAATAAATGTTTTTATCTTAACAGCTCATTAGGCAAACTGCTATGGATTCCAAGCTGTAAGCAGACAACTCCTACCAAATCGACCAAAGTAATTTAAAGGTTGCTTTCCAGCGTGATATTGGACCAAATCCAGACTGGGGGAGAGACGGCTGGTGCGTGGAGGTGATCGAACTAATAGATCCATAGCAAGACTCGCCTGTCAGATCTTCATTGGATTTTTCTTCTATACTCCATCCCTATGGCACTAATCACACACTGCGGGGTGTCAGGGAGGAGAGGGAGTAGGTGGAGGGAAAGAGGATTGGGGTGGGCTTTAGGAAAATAAACTAGCTCTTTATTCTAGTGAAGTTGGAGGGGAGAAAAATACAGATTGCTAGAAGACACTAGGACTCCAAAGAAACCAGACAACAAACAGACACAAATAGGAGAGACTAGTTAATGAATGTCATCTTGAGGCACTGTAGGGAAAGAGAAAGAATACTGAATTCAGAAGAGATGAGTCTTCCCCGACTATGCTGTTTACTAGCTATGTGAACTTGCATAAGTTATTTCCCCTCTCTGAAGCTGTTTACTTATCAATAAAATGGGCATAATAATAATGATGATGGGGCAGCTAGATGGCGCAGTGGATAGAGCACCGGCCCTGGAGTCAGGAAGACCTGAGTTCAAATCCGACCTCAGACACTTAACACTTACTAGCTGTGTGACCCTGGGCAAGTCACTTAACCCCAATTGCCTCACTAAAAAAAAAAAACAACCCCCCCCCCCAAAAAAAAATAATAATGATGATACTTGCACTACATGCCTCACAGAGTTATCTGGGACTCTGGTAAATGTGAAAGTACTAAAGATGTGTTGTTATTGTTATTATTGACTTGAGAAATAGCAAAAGGCTGTTGGAATATAAATTGACAACAGGAAATTGCTTTAGGGCAGAGTTATCAAACAAATGGTCCCCTGCCAGCGGGCAACACTGCCATGTGGAACCTAAACCAGATTAAAATGTAATTGGGAAATATTTAACAAAATAAATAAAAATAGAACACAGATAATGCTGGTGTGTGGTTTTCTAACTCAATATGTGGCCAGCCAAGATCCTTATGTACAGTTCAGTGGTCCAGTTTTCTATTTGAGTTTGACACCACTGCTGGGGGTGGGGGTGGGGGGGGCAGAGTGGAGGAGTGGGGAGGGTGACCTGAGGGAGATGATTCTAGTATCTCCTGATTCCATCCCTCACTAGAGAAACCTGAAAGAATAGAGCCAAGAAGCAGAGGAGCCCAGCTAGGTAACCCTTTCCATTAGCTGTGCATGCCAACAAACACCACTGGAGAAATCAGCAGATTTTTGGAGTTCTGACAAGGTCTTCGGTTTGTGGCTGAGTGCCCTGATAAGAGATTATGATCATAGCTTTGGAACTGTATGGGACATGAGGGGTCATCGAACCCAGAGCCCCTTTTCCTTTTACAAACAAGTAAAGTGAAACCAATAGAGATTCAATGAATTGTACAAGGTAGGGTGGTAAGTGGCAGGGTCTAAATCTGAACCAATGCCTTCAAGTTCCAAATGTAGCACTCCTTCTAATAGACCAAATTTGGGGATGCTGTATCCACTGTTCCCTTTCTGTTTCTCCATATGGGACACTGCTGACGTGTAAAAATAAGCATGGCTTTTCTCCTACCCACCAACCTTCCAGACAAAATGGAAAGAACAGAAATGAGTTTATACACATATTCAATAAAGAAGTTCATGTCTTTCCTCTTCTTTTTTAATCCAAGAGAAGATACTTAAACACACACACACACACAAGCATTTACTTCCTGATTAACCACTGATTTCTAAACTGACACTTTGGGGAGCCAGAGCAAATTGTTAGGCGAGACTGGTTATGCTAGACAAGGAATTAAAGAAAAGCACTAGAGAGACATAAAGTCCTATGACCTCACTAAACTCCAGTTCCTACAACTGGCTGCTTTCCATATCATACAAGAAGGGCTGTAAAACACGGACTAAGATATTTGGCCACAGTTATTAAAACCTATAAAAACATCATTATGCCTGGGATATACACCACGGATCCTTGATTCTATCAAAAAAGGCCTTGCTTCAGCAGCTCAAGAGTAGCAGACTTTTGAGCTGGCTTTGGCCAGTAGGTGAAAAGGGAAGCTCATCTGGCAGAAATATAGCCCATTAAGTGAAAGTGATGCAGACTATTCCCTAAAGAGACCCTGGATATCCAGGGTCTGGATATCTGTTGAGTTTATGTGATGCCTATTTTACTTTGCTTTATCTATGCAAACCTAGCTAGACAGTTTCTATTGATTTCTAAAACTTAAAAGATTTTTATCTGTAAGTACATGGACGGTCCTGATTTATCTCATCAAAATAAGTAAACAGAAAGAACTTGATTGTACATTGTATCTTATTTATTTTGCTCACTAGCCAATTGTGGTAGATTTTCCTTCCTAAACTAGTAAAATAAATACAGATCCTAGATCTGTATCAACCTGTATGAAAATGGACATAAGGAAAAAAACAAATGTACAATTTCTCATTTTCTTTATGGAAAGAAGACTATGGCTCAAGTTCAAGTTCTAGTTAGCTCTGGTCCATTCAGTTCTGCTCACTCACTGAGAGACCTTGGATGATGCCACTCAAGCTCTCTCTGTGCCTGGTTCACCTGAGGCTGGCTACACAAAACAATACAGTAACTGCATGAAACACCGCCATTGATAATATTAACTAAGAACTGCAAATTGTATTTTAAAAGAGCTTGGCATATCTAGGTGAAGATTTCGTGTTATTCAGATCAGAGACAAAACCAAACACCAACCCACAGTTTAGGGTACTCCAGCACAAGCCTAATTTCAAAGGAGGAATTTCACTGACAGACTAGAAAGTTATTTTTAAGAAGTAAATGATTGTAGAAAACAAAAGAGGTAAGTAAAAAATAAATGTATGATAACAATGTAATCTAATTAAATGATTAAAATAAACTATGTTCCTGGTTACCATATCTAGATGTGCCAAAAGGCCCCTTCTTTGTTTTTGTTAAATATACAAAATATTAAATATAATTACTTAATTACACATAACATATTGTTTTAAATAATTATTAAATATATTATTTAATTATTATTGAGCCTATTAGCCTATTAAATATAATGTTGGATGACAGATTGGAAGAAAAGAAAAAAGGACTAAAAATTTTAAACAAAACAGCAATCCAGGCACACCAAGACATCCTTAAAAAAACAAAATCCTCCCCCAAAACACAAGTTTCTTACCCAGTGCCATCACTCCTAAACTGGCCTTTACAAAGCAGGAATTGGCAGAGGGATGAAAAGACTGCCAAGGCCACATATAAAAATAAAGCTCTCAAATAACAAAAGGAAGTACTCGATCTGCCTATCTATAGCATTGGATGATGGGGGGGGGGAGAGAAACTTAGCACCCACCACAGACTTATAAGGAGAAGCTGACATCTCTACTTACTGGGATGAACTATGGAAATAACAGATTTACCTTTGGAAATGTCAAATCTATTTTAAATATGATATTACTCCTCACAAAGCTCCTAGATGCCTTGCATCTTGTATAGTGGAAAAAGCAATGGATCTGGAGTCAATTTGAATCCTGACTTATTTAGGATCTGTGCAACCTGGGCCAAATCCCTTTCTTTCTCTCAAGCTCAAGTTTCTCCATCAGCAGTAAAATGAAATCAGCCTGAATGATTTCTGTGGTCCCTTTTAGCTTTAAACCGAGGATCCTGCGATCTCACTGAAAAGTCCAAATTCTAGCACACTTTGCCGTTGTTGAGTAGTTTCAGTCATGTCTGACTCTTTGTGATCCCATTTGGGATTTTTTGGCAAAGATACTGGGGTGATTTGCCAGTCCTTCCTCATTTTACACATGAGGAAACTGAGGCAAACAGGGTTAAGAGACTTGCCCAGGGTCACATAGCTAGTAAGTGTCTATGGCCATATTTGAACTCACAAACTGGCACTCTACTATACCACCCAGCTGCCTTTTATCACACTTACAGACTTTTAAGTTCACTGAGAGCAGGGACTATTTAATTACGTAAACAGTGTCTTTTTCAGTGCTTAGACAAGTCGACCAATCATGTGGATTAGCATTTACTAAGAGTTCATGATGTGCCAGGTACTGTGCTAAGCTCCAGGGATACAAAGCATGTGTTTAATAATTATTAAACACCCAGAAACTTCAGCTGCTTATCCAGCTTTATCTCTAACTACTATTAAGACCCATCTAGTCAGCTTGGGAAGTATAGATAACATGTAAGATAATGTTTCTAGAAAAGCCACTATGATTTCATATTCAAACTCCTATGTAAAAATTCCAGTGGTCCCAAGTTCTACTTTATTTTCCCTTTGTCAATCCATAAATAAACATTTATTAAATGCCTATCATGTGCCTGACATGGTGCCAAGTATTGGACAACCCCTACCCTCAAGGAGCTTACAATCCAATGTAGAAGACAACATGTAAAATACAAAGCAGGGTACATACAGGAGAAATGGGAAATAACTTTAAAAGGGAAGGCCCTAGAATTAAGAGGGGTTGGGACTTTGGTTGAGACTTGTTGCTGTTGTTTCTCCTTTGTTCTTGAAGAGGACCATGACACTGGGTGATGTCATGACTTGCAGTGAATTGGATTTAAGTAAGGGAAAGTCACCAGCCTCACTCTCTCCTCCAGAGCCATCTGGGTCCAGTGACAAGATATATAACGGGACAACTGGAGATGGCCCCGGATGTTGGAGGCAGTGGTGTCTGAGGTCAAATTTGAACTTAGGTCCTCCCAACTTCAGGGCCAGTGCTCTATCCATTGCACCACCTACCTGCCCCTTTTGAGATTTAAACGAAAGCCAGGGAAGTAGTAGTTGGAGAGGAAATGGGAGAATATTCCAACTGTGGGAGACAGAGAAATGTCCAGAGCTACAGATGGAGTGTCTTGGTGGTGGAACAAACAGGAGATGACTGTCACTAGATTGAAGAGTATGTGTTAGGAAGTAATGTCTAATTCTGGAATGGTAGGAGGGTAGGTTATGAAGGGCTTTTGATGCCAAAGAGCTTTTTACATTTGGTTCTGGAGACAATAGAGAGCTACTAAAGTTTATAGAGTGGAGGGAGAGGGGGGATGCAGAGGATAAAAAGAATGAATGTGCATCTTTTCCCAAAGGACAATCACTCAGAAAAGTTGCTGTGAAGATATATGTGTGTGTGGTTGAGGGAGTTCCCTAACACCAATGAAACGGGGTCAGGGAGAGTTTGTAAAAAGCCCCAGTTTTTTGTATACTGAACAAGAAAGGGAAAGACTATTGTTATCTCCTACTGCCTTTCTTAAAACCACAGGCGGAGTGTGTGTGCCACAGGGACTCAGTGCATTCTCCTGGTCCATTTATTCACATGTTTCTGACCAATTATAGCCCTAAGAAAACAAACCTCGTGAACAGGAGCTGATGCTTCTGAAATAAACTGGGACTTGGGTATGAACCAGAGAAACCCAAAACCCAAGTGTTCATTCTGTCTGAACTTAAGCACTGGCTGCATTCTAACAACACAGGGGTTATCTCCTTAGTAAATGATTGGGAGTAGGGGTCAACAGCAACCTGTGGGAATTGGGAGCACCAGATGAATATCGAGGTTCAGCAATAGGCTAAAATTTGCCCTGACAACTTCTCCAAAGTCACCTAGAAGATGCTTTTCCTTTCTCCTATTTTGTATCCTATCCCTCCTTCCCACACAGTGGTATCTAAAACTATGCTCTGGGCCTCATCCTTGATTTTACCAGTCAATTAACCAACCTTGCTTTGATAAGTCACTAGTTAATAATTTTATAAGAAGTTTCTGCCCTCTCTTACCCAACAGGGTAATTAAAAAAAAAAAGACAGAGGACAACCACATTATAATCTCTCTACCATCAGATAATATGTCTGCTAGTGACTAAATTTCCTGGATGGAAATTTGGAGCTAGAAGTGCCAAGTTCAATTTCTGATTCAGACACTTCAAGCTGTGTGGTTCAGGACAAGTCACTTAATGTGTGTTTGCCTCCATTTCCTGATTTGTAAAGAGGGAAAAATAATAGCACCACCCTCACAGGGTTGTTGTGAGGCAGGATCAAATGGGACTACATATAAAGGGTTTTGCAAACCTCAAAGCATCTCACATTTGTTTTTTTGTATTATGTTTGATACTGTTCTGCTGCCTAGTTGGACGATCAAGAAGCCTTTATCAAAACACATGATGTACCAGGTTCTGTCCTAGCTTCATAAAGCAGAAGGGTGGGGTTCCAGACAGACAAGCTGCTGTGCCCATTATAGGAACAAAGGAGATTTCAAGTGGGACGTGTCATTCAGCAAAGCAGAAGAACACTAACAGCTGGAAGAAGGGGACTAGGACTGGGGAGCCTGTGACAAGTGAGTGAAAGAAATGTTTAGGGTCAGTTTGAATAAAGAATAACTGTTTAGTACACACACACACACACACACACACACACACACACACACACACACGTGTATATATATGAAAATTATTGTGTGTGTGCCAGTGTGGAGAGTGTAGGAGAACTGGAGTTTAAATCTTGCCTCTGACACTTAGTTGTGTGACCCTGGACAAGTCGCTTAACACTGTCTCAGTTTTCTCATCTGTAAAATGAGTACATGGCAAACCATTTCAGAATCTCTGTCAAGAGAACCCCAAATGGGCTCACTAACTGAACTGAACAACAGTTCTCAACAACAACGAAATATTCTAATTGGCTGTCAGTATAATATCTCAGGTGAAATGTTTTAAATGACATAAAAATAAATATAATCAGGTCTGTTGCTTGAGTAACACCACCACCCACTACCCACCACCACCACCACCACCATCAATTGGGTACACAACACTATGTTGTGTAGCACAAAGGCTAAATCGACGGGGATTCCAAGGTAGCTATGACATGGACCCTGCACCAAAGAAACTTGCTACATAAGAAAAAGGCAGAGGATACAAATTGCCATGATGCAAGGGAGACTGAGTGAATACAGAGGAGAGATAGAGGAAATGTTAATTTTTTCTTTTCTTTTCTTTCTTTCTTTCTTTCTTTCTTTCTTTCTTTCTTTCTTTCTTTCTTTCTTTCTTTCTTTCTTTCTTTCTTTCTGGGGCAATGAGGGTTAAGTGACTTACCCAGGGTCACACAGCTAGTGAGTGTCAAGTGTCTGAGGCCACATTTGAACTCGGGTCCTCCTGAATTCAGGGCCAGTGCTTTATCCACTTCGCCACCTAGCTGCCCCACCCCCACATGTTAACTTTGGCCTGCGGGAGAGTGCAATCAAGGAAGGCTTCAAGGAGGCATCCACACCTGACTTAGGACTTGCAAGACGTGACTTAGGGGTGAGATGAGTGGAGGAGGGGAAGGAGGAGGAGGAGGAGGAGGTGAAGGAAGAGTTATTCCCAGACATGAGAGCACAAAGACAAGACAGGGCAAGATAAACACGGGGGACAGAAGAGTCGTTTGGTAGGTCTGGAATATGGGAAGGGAACAGCCTGAGATGGATGACTAGACAGGCTGGGGGCTGGCCAAATGAAGATGCCAAGGTCAAGGCTGGAAGAATCTCATGCTTAATTCACTAGATAACAGAGAGGTTTGAGTGACATGGTGTGTGTACTGGGGGGAATGAGGGTGTAATGGGAAGGGAGAGAGTGGGACTGCACCTCTACTTTCATCCTGGTTAGGAGCTCCCAGTAAGAAATGCCCTCAGCCAAAGCAAATAAATCTGTTCTGCAATTTACCATGTTTCAGGGTTCCCTAGGGGCTCAGAGTCACAGCACCAGCATGTGTCAAAGGATGCACTTGAACCCAGGTGTTACAGACTCCAAGCCCAACTGCCTATCCATTATACCACATCTACCCCTAGACTTGTTTATGGCCATGCATTAAAACGATTCCTCGGCCAATAGGGTGCTACCAGACATAGTGGGAAGACCTTTCTGCACATTTACGATGTTCCAGACAAGAAATGAGGGCTTGAACTAGGGAGGTCACAGGAATATTAAGGAAGGTCTAACCTCCCATAACCCTGATTGTCTCAGTTTCCTCATCTGTAAAATGAGCTGGAGAAGGAAATGGCAAACCATTCCAGCATTTTTGCCAAGAAAACCCCAAGTGTGGTCACAAAAAGTCGGACACGACTGAAAAACTGAAGAAACAGTAAGAGCTGGCAGCGGAGCCAAAGGTTATTAAGGACTGGATTGGCTATGAGGAGGGCTAGGTTAGTAACCTGGGGGAGGGCAGGAATTGGTAAATTAATAGAAAAAGAGAAGTTAAGAGGAAGGACAGGTTGGCAACGTGTCCAGAGATGAGAATTTCATTTTAAACATGTTAAGCCGGTGGTACCGGGGGAGATGCAGGTGAAAAGTCCCCTCAGGAGTTTGGAAATGAGACTGGCTGAGAGTAGGAATGCAGATTCAGGGTCAGCTGCCTGAAGGTGATCATTGAAACCCTGAAGTAGATAAATTCTACCAGGAGTGAGAGCGTACAATTAATAATGATGATGATGATGATTGATGTTCATATAGTGCTTTAAGATTTACAAAGCGTTTTGCAAAAATTATCTCATTTGACTCTTACAATAAATAACCCAGCAATATCGATGCTATTGTTATCCTCATTTTAGAGATAAGGAAACTGAGGCTCAGGGGGCCTCAGCTGATGACGCAGTGGGTCAAGCACTGGGCCTGGAGTCAGAAGGACTGGACTTCCAATCTTACTTTATTTCCTGGCTGTGTGACTCTGGATAAGTCATTTAATATCTATTTTTCTCAATTTCCTCAACTGAACAATAGGGATGATAACCACGCCCACCTCTCAGGATAAAATGAGATATTTACAAAAGAGTTTAGCACAGTGCCTGGCACATAGTAGGCACTTCACAAAAGCTTGTTTCCTTTTTTCCTAGACATCATTACTACAGCATGGCTTTGTTTAGCTTCTCAAACTCTTCCTCTCTTTCTTATTTCTGTCCAGACAGTACATAGTATATTCTGATGACAATATTCCTCTATTTTTGCCTAAAATATTCCAAACCCCAAATGTCTTCTACCATGCTTCCTTGTTCCGCCCCCAATTTCCTGGATTCACCCACACAATGATCTCCTTTTAATATCTTTTAATATCTAATGATTATTTGTTCATCATACCTTCCCCTCTTTAAAAACAAAAAACACTTATGTGGCCTCCAAGGCAGTTTTCAGGAAACCAAAATCTTTGGGGGTCTTGGGAGGATATTCAGGGAATTGTGGGAATTAAACCACCCGGATTGGATTTAACTACTTAATGTGAAGCAATATGGAAAATCTCCCTCAGATTAATAGTATTTGATTTTGTGGGTGCTAGTGCATGACTGTTCTTAGCTGGTGGACAGATATGCTTAGTTAATTCCAATAATGAATGAAATGTGAATATGGTAACAATTTCTATGATCCCCTAAGTGGTTAGCATCCCAGCCTCTTACAAGATCAAGTCACAGACCTAAGGTTGAAGTATAAGAAGTCTCTGCAGCCTGAGATGTTTAGGACTGTATATGAACTATATCAAATAGCTCTATGTATGTCTATAGTACACCAACAGGTGTGGGAAATCTGTGGAATCCCATTCCTCATGAGCAAGGAATATGATTATTCTTCTAAAGCTAAATTCTATCAATACATGCAGGTCATAAGCTTGTGGTTAATCCCCTGCCTTCGTATTATGCACCTTTACACTCTATAGGTTATAAGGCTAAATGAAATGTTCCTTTTAAGAAATGAAAGAGAGATTTCAACATCAAAACAAAGTAACAATTAGTCAATAAACATTTATTAGACACCCATTATATATATAACCTATATAAAATTGCTTACTGCTTCTGGAGGAGGGAGGGAAAGGAGGGTGAGAGAATAATCTGGAACTCAGAAAGTGTCTTTACATGTAATTGAGAAAAATTAAAATTAATTAATTAAAAAAATTTTTTAAAAAGAGATAAGCCCAATTTGTCCACGACTCCTGACTCCTGAGATGGTAGCTTCATTAGATTATGTCCTGAACTGGGGCACATCCAGAATACTTGTTCGCTTCTGATCAGCATATATGGGATAGACATTGAAAAGCTAGAGAGGAGAAAAAAGGATAATAAAGGGCCTCCAGATCATGCCACATAAGCTTTTATTTATTACACTTAGCCAAAGAGGGCAGAACTACAAACAAGGAATAGAAGTTGCAAAGAGGTAACTTGAGGTTTCAACCAGTCAGCAAGCATTTATTAGCTAAGTGCCTTGCTATGTCAGGCTCAGTGCTCAGAATTTAAAAAAATTTTTTTTTCTTAATAGCTTACAGTTCTTGTAGGGAGAGAAAACATGCACATACATATATGAATATGTATGAAATAAATACAAGGCAGTTAATGAAGGAGGACTCTAGCATTTGAGAGGAAGGAATGAGGAAAGGCTTTATGTAGAAGGTTGGGTTTGGGGACAGCTAGGTGGTGCAGTGGATAAAGCACCAGCCCTGGACTCAGGACGACCTGAGTTCAAATGTGACCTCAGACACTTGACACTTACTAGCTGTGTGACCCTGGGCAAGTCACTTAAACCTCATTCCCCACTCTCCCCCCCCCCCAAAAAAAAGGTTGGGTTTGAATCTTGAAGGAAGCAAAGGATTCTATTAGGCAGAAGCGAGGAGGCACAGTGGATGACAAGTGAGAAGGTATAGAGACTGTAGATAATACAATGTTTGAAGAAGAGAAGGAAGAGCAGTTTGGCTGAACCACAGAGTATATGTAGAACAAAGCATAAAATACAAGAAAGTTAGAAAGGCAGAATGGGGCCAGGTTGTAAAAGACCCTAAAAGCCATACCAAGGAGTTATTATTTTATCTTAGCGGCAATAAATAGAGTTTCAAAAATCTGTGCTTATGGAAAATCACTTTTGATAGTTGTGTTGAATGGGTTGGAGTGGGGAGATATGAGGCAGCATGACCAATTAGGAAGGTACCAAAATTGTGGTGGCAGTGGCTGTAATACAAGAGAAAACTTCCTAACAATAAGAGCTATGCAAAGGTGACTTGGATTTCTTTGGGAGATGCTTGGGACTGTTCTCACTGGAAAACCTCAAGACAAATGGATTCAACATTTGTCCAGTGCATTGGGGGGAGGGAGGGGGGGGAGAGATTCTTGTTTCATTATGAGATCCCTTCTGGCTCTCAGAGCCTGATTTCTTTGATTATGGAGATTACAATAGAGTTGGTAGAAAGTCACATGGTAAGAGATGACTCCAACTATCATGTGGCAATAGGAGTCCAGCTGAAGTTAACACAAATTTGTTGTGAACCTAGTCAGCCAATCCAACTATTTCCTTCAGTCGTATTCAGCAGTCTGGGAATGGGAATTGGGTAGGCAGATGGTAGGAGTCACCTAATATTAAGGATTAGGCCTTATCTAGTGTTTTATCATTAGTCACCACCATGTCCACATGGTATCATGCAAAGTGATTTCAATAGAAAAGGCCTTGCCCACATCTAAGAGAACACTGGCACAGACAGAATGTCTAAAGATATACAAATAAAACAAAACTGAACAAATTCACAGTTAAGCCTACTATATTGTTACAAAGAAATTAAGCTTATTTTGTGCAATATTAAGAGAAGACACAAAGCTAGAAGTTGTGTATACTTAAGGGAGGGGTAAGGCTGACAAGAAAGGGAGCTTTTTCCAAGTAGAGAAAAAAAGTTTCCTGAAGGAAGCAAGATTACAGGAATTTGGGTTTTTTGTTTGCTTTAATGATGAAAGGAAGAAAATATTCCACGAAGATTGTCAAGAAAGAAGATGAAATGAGCACTGTAATTTTCCTGTGGAGAAGAAAAAAGCAGTATGTTATTGTTGTTCAGTTCTTTCAGTTGTATCTGACTCTTTGTGACCACATTTGGGCCTGTCTTGGCAAAGATACTGGAGTGCTTTGCTATTTCCTTCTTCAGTTCATTTTACAGATAAGGAAACTGAGGCAAAGAGGGTTAAGTGACTTGCCCAGGCAGGGGCACAGCTAGTAAGTTCCAGATTTGAACTCAGGAAGATAAGTTTTCCTGACTCCAGGCCCAGCTCTCCATCCAGTGCACCACCTAGCTGCCCCAACAAGCAATGCAGTAGAGAACTAGAGAAGTCTTTAAGTGGCATAATTAATGGGAAAGATGAAAGGATCCTCAGTGAGTATTCAATTCAACCAAGCTCATCTTATAGATGAGGATACTGAAATCATGGGACTTGGGCAATTTATTTCTCTGATAAAGTGACTTGCCCAAGTTAACAGGCAACAAACGACAGAATCAGGACTAGGTCCTGACTCCCCAGTGTTTCTTCCTGTGTCACTGCTTTCTTAGGGTTTTAAGACTTTAGGGACAATTGTGAAGCCTTTAAGGGCCTACAGGATGGGAGAATCATTAATGGGAGAATCACTGGATTCTTAAGTATTACACAAGACTCTGAAAAATGAAAAGGGGTCATCAGCAAGTATCTACTAGATTCCTACTCATAGTCTAAGTGCTATAAGGTAAAAGATATGGGATTTCTGCTGATAAGGAACTTGCATCCTGTAGCTGAAAAGAAAGGGAAACATAGAAATACGAAAGAAGTCAACAGTGATGTTGCCAGTGGAGAGACAAAAATATTACAATTGTTCAGGCTAGAATCCCAAGAAGCAAGAAACCACATACATTTCTGGCAAACAGAGCTAACTAGTCATGTGGCTTACCCTCATGGGCAATAAGGACAACAGGGGAGCTAAGAGGAAGATAAAAACCCATATATCACATTTTAATTTGATGTCATGAATGATTCCATTTGCAGAACCCTGTGGAAAAGGGTGGTGCCTATGACAGAATCAAAGAGGATTACTAAAATAAATTGTGAAACTGCCTTGAAAAAGCTGTAAGAATGGAAAGGGAACAAGGGCATAAAAAGTACAAAGGTCACTAACATTTTTTACTACCCCCAATAACTTTTTGCATAATTATGGTTTTTTTGGTTTGGTTTTTTTTTTTTTTTTTTGCAGGACAATGAGGGTTAAGTGACTTACCCAAGGTCACATAGCTAGTAAGTGTCAAGTGTCTGAGGCTGGATTTGAACTCAGGTCCTCCTGAATCCAGGGCCGGTGCTTTTTCCACTGAGCTACCTAGTTGCCCCCTCATAATTATGTTCTTAATTTAGTTTTAATTAGCCCAATATTAAATGAATTTGAAACCTCTGCACTCAAATCCTGCTTGAGGCATGAAGGTGACCCAACATTCTGAAAAACTATGCTCTTGGAGTACAAGCTCTGGAAGTATCTCTGAAGAAATAAAAGTTTAGTAAAAAATCAGGTGAGATTATGTCTCACCTGTTAACAAGCCTTGTTAAATTTTGGAGAGGTTTCTCATTACACTAGACATGGAATAACATTTTTTTAGCCATAGCAATTCACAAAGATAGTCTAGATTAGAGAGAGGCTGCAATCTGTGTCAGTGACCACCCTAATGAAATCAAAATTCTTTGAGACAAGAGATATTTTAGTGCCTGGCAAGGTTATTCAGCACTACCAGGAAACAGAAGAGTTACTTCAATTAGTCAATGAAGACATATTTACTACACACCTAACATGGGAACAAGGGGCTTTGGGGAAGTCTTTATCTTTATCTTAACTTTATCTTAAGTTTTACCTTCAAGGTGCTTACAATCTACATGGAAGCAAAAGACATGAAAGACATTAAACACAGTAAATGTTAACAATATGACACATAGACATACCAAAGGAGTGGTATAGGCAATAAATACTTAAAATTGATCTGAAAAGTTATAAATATTCTAAATTAAAATGGCCAAGGGGAAGCCTCATGGAAGACAGAAATACAGCTGAGCCTAGAAGGCCTGATGACAGCAATGTTACAGAGGCCAATACGCATTTGAGGAATCATTTAGTAGAACAATCTGGCTAGAGTTGAAAGCCAGTATACTGGGGAGCTAGGTGGCGCCATAGTGCACAGAGTGATGGGCCTGGAATGTGATTCATTTTCCGGAGTTCAAGTCCAGCCTCAGACACTTACTAGCTGTGTGACCCTGGGCAAAGCACTTAACCCTGTGTGCCTGTTTCCTCATTTGTAAAATGAGCTGAAGAAGGAAATGGCAAACTACCACAGCATATTTGCTAAGAAAACCCCAAAAGGAGTCACAGAGTTGGGCATGACTAAATCAACGACTAAATAACAAAATCATTTTGGAAAGCAATTTAGTACTATACCCAAGAAATAACTATAGACCTTTTGCCCTGGTGATACCACTACTATACATAGTCCTCAGAGAGAATGAAGACAGAAGGAAAATGTCCATATGTTCAAAAATATTCATAGCAGCACTTTTTGCAGCAGTAAGAATTGCAAACAAAATAGATGTTCATCAATCAGAAAATGGGAGAACTAAGGTATATCGATCTAATGGAATATTATCATACCATAACAAAATACAAAGGGGCTGGATTCAGAGAAGCCTGGGTGGACTTGTATAAACTGATTACAGTTAAGTGAGAAGAAACCAAGAGAACAATTTACCTAAGGACCCCAATATTGTAAAGGAAAACAACTCTTTAAAACCATGATGATCAATGAGATGACTAATCACCATTTTAAATTGTGAATTTTAGATGAGAATGATAATGAAGCCATGCTTCCTACCTGACAGGTGATGAACATCAATAAAAATATATTTAGTTTTGTTTGACTATCATCATTTATTTTAAAGGAGGCCTTTTATTTAAGGAAGTGGAGAGTTTGGCAGAGGAGGGAGAGTGTGTGAGTAGTGAAAATGATTCAAAGAAGAAAAAAAGAAGGGCACATCAATAAAACATTAAAAAACACAGAAGCCAGTGGAAGGAAATCTGGTAGGGGGCAGAGACAAGTGACCAGGACTAGCAATGCACCTTGCAGGCTGCACCCAGGACTTCTGGGCCTTTCAGTCTTCCCCACAGCTAAGCTTCCAAAGAACAGGGACAGACCAACCTCATCTGTTTGTATCCCTGGCACCTGACACATAATAAGCACTTAGTAAATGCTTTTTCATTCATTTAAGCAGGTCATTGTTAACACTGTCATACTTTCTTTCTTTCTTTCTTTTTTTTTTTTTGGAGGGGCAATCAGGGTTCAGTGACTTGCCCAGAGTCACACATCTAGTAAGTGTCGTGTCTGAGACTGGATTTGAACTCAGGTCCTCCTGAATCCAGGGCCAGTGCTTTATCCACTGCACCACCTAGCTGCCCCTACACTGCCATACTTAATATATACTTTATCAAAACTTAGCATACTTAGTATATATCTTAATATATGCATAAATACTTAATGTAATTTAACAAAATATACTTAATACTTAATATATACTTTAACATAACAATATAGTTATTGTTCAGCCATGTCCAACTTCGTGATCCCATTTGGGGTTTTCCTTGGTAAAGATACTGGAGTGGTTTGCCATTTTCTCCTCCAATTCATTTTACAGATGGGGAAACTGAGGCACATAGGGTTATGTGACTTGCCCAGGGTCACACAGCTAGTAAGTATCTGAGGCTGGATTTGAACTCAGGAAGAGGAGACTTCCTCATTCCAGGCCCAGAACTCTATGAACTGTACCACCTAGCTGCCTCTTAATATACTTAATGCTTAATATATACCTTAATATGTGTGTATACACATACACATATATACATATTTGATATATTTTAACAAAACTAAATATACTTAACATTTAATATATAACTTAATAAATGTGTATATATATACTTAATATATTCTTTGACAAAACTGAATAAAGTTAATACTTAATATATACATTATACTTAATATGTACTTTAACAAAATACTTAATATCTTTTAATATGTATATTATAATTAATACATACTTTAACAAAACAAGCTATAATAGAGTCACAGTTTCATACACAATCTTTTTTTTTCTGTCTTATGTTACAAAGATAACATAGAGCTAGACCTAACCTTGCTCCAGTTCTCTGTGTTTTGCTAGAACAATCTTTGATGAGGCACTCAGGTGTCCTATATTATTAATCAATTAAAAAACTAAAAGCCTCCACACAGGTCACCCAGATGGATGAGTCATATTTATAGACAAAGCCCATGCCTTGTTCCAACAGTAATTAATTTTTAAAAGCTCCTTCAGGAAAGCTTTGCCCCTTTTTGCCCTGGAGGTTGCTAAACCTGCATGCAAAGGTAGAAGTAGCAAAAAAAAAAAATTACAAGCTGCTTTATTTTGCATGAAACCACTGTCTGTACCAGTTACACCAGGTGTAATGAGCAATTATCTTCTCAGTGCTCCCAATAATTATCTCCTCTAACCAGTTTTTAAAGTATTTCCTGTTCAACTTTCTTTTCAAGTTTAACAATAAGATTATTAAACCACTGATTCTGTTAACCTTTACTTGGTAAATCTCAAGGCAAGGCTTCAACTGCTTAGACAAACTAGCACATGCCTCTACACAATCAAATTAAATTTTTCCATATCATTTTCAGAGGTCAAAGGGAGAACAAATTCAAAAGTAGAGTCAGATTAAAAGGGGATTTAAATCTGGCACAGACACAATGATACTATACACTACTTTTAAAGAGTGTTTATATGTAAAACTATATACCACGTGAGTTTTTTTAGTGTGTGTGTTTATATAGTACTAAATACTATAGCATGTTTATATATATGTATGTATTTAGTACCATTTGCCACACTATTTTAAAGCATGTGTATACATATCACTTTATTTTTAGTGTGCATACTGTGTGTGTGTGTGTGTTATGAAGGCAAAAGGAAAAGGGGATGGCAGAAGATGAGATGGATAGATAGGGTTATAGAAACAATGAACATGAACTTGGACAGACTTTGGGAGATAGTGGAGAACAGAAGGGCCTGGTGTGCTCTGGTCCATGGAGTTTACGAAGGCTTGGACACAACTGAACAAATGAACAACAACATATGTAGTACTAAATACTATGTTTTTATACACATATACAGACTCTATCACTATGTACTATACTATGTTTTTAGTAAATATATATTGTACTGTACCATGTTTTAGTGTGTAGATATAGTATTATATATTATATCGTGTTTTAGTGTGTGTGTGTGTGTGTATGTGTGTATAGTACTATATGCTATACCATGTGTATATAGTAGTATACACTATATCATGGGTTTTTTGGTGTGTATATACACATAGAGTACTATAGACTATACTATGTTTTAGTATATAGAGAACTATATGCTGTAGCATGTTTTAGTGTGTAGGTATATGTATACATACATATACTGTGCTATGTGCCATAACATGTTTTAATATAGTTCTGTATGTTATAGCATGTATATATGTACACATGGCACTATAGATTATACTGTTTTTAGTGTGTATATACGGTAACATATAAACTATTTTTGGTAAATATATATAGTACCGTATATACTATTTTTTTTGGGGGGGGGGCAATAGGGGTTAAGTGACTTGCCCGGGGTAACACAGCTAGTGTCAAGTGTCTGAGGCCGGATTTGAATTCAGGTCCTCCTGACTCCAGGGCTGGTGCTCTATCTACTGTGCCACCTAGCTGCCCCCATATATACTATTTTTGTGTGTGTGTGTGAGGCAATTGGGGTTAAGTGACTTGCCCAAGGTCACACAGCTAGTAAGTGTCAAGTGTCTGAGGCCGGATTTGAACTCAGGTAGGTACTCCTGATTCCAGGGCCGGTGCTCTATCCATTGCGCCACCTAGCTGCCCCTATATATACTATTTTAAACTGAATTTGAACTAAGGTCTTTGTGATTTCCAGGTTCAACACTCTAACCACTGCACCACAGAGCTGCCAACAAATGGTAAGACATTATTGATTTAAGCTTGTTAGAAGAGATATAACTGGGAAGTATAGTGTGAAAATGTACTAGAACTGAACTCCAAAGCCCTGGGTTTAATTCCTGGTGGCTTTGCCGCTTACTAGCTATGTAATCTTGACCAAAACTCATTATCTCTCCGAGTTTCTGCTTCCTCACAGATGCATTACAGGCATGGTAGCAAAAACTGTACGATATCATATATGTGTGTATATGTATACATGTATGCATGTATGCATGTATGCGTATCTATATGAACATAGTGTTGTTGTATAGTCATTTTCAGTTGTGTTTGACTCTTTGTGACCCCATTTGGGGTTTTCTTGGCAAAGAGACTGGAGTGGTTTGCCATATCCTTCTCTAGCTCATTTTACAGATGAGGAAACTGAGGCAAACAAGGTTAAGTGACTTGCCCAGGGTCACATAGCTTGTTAGTGTCGTAGCTTTAATTTGAACTCAGTTCTTTCTGACTTCAGGCCCAGGGCTGCCTAGCTGCCTATTATCTCACTTTTATTTTACACATAACCTTTACACATAACCTAGATATACTCTAAATAAACAATTTTATAGAATGTCTAAATGTTGTTAGGGAGGAAGACGTTTTCTCTACCACATAAGAAGAAAAAGTCTTACTTCTTGTTCTGAAAAATGAGTATACCACCTTGCTTCATTAATCAGTTTGACCAGAATTTGAGGATCCTGCCTCCTTAAAGATCTTTTTACTAGGAGGATGTATCCCTGAGAGACAGCTGTGCAAAGGCTGAGTGCTTGCTTTCCTCATATCTCCACAACAAAACCTGAATGCTGTTAATTTCTTATTAAGAGAAAAATCAAATAAGAAAATGAAGAAGTGTTGCCTAATTAGAACCTGGATAATCCAAGAAAAGTCAAGACAACACTGATTCCTCCCATCTGTTTCCTTGAGGGAAGAAACCATCAAAACCTTTTAAAAGTAGTCTATGAAATCACAAAGTAGAGCATATATATATATATATGTGTGTGTGTGTGTGTGTGTGTGTGTGTGTATATATGTGTATGTATGTATGTATATATGTATACACACACACACACACACACACACACTTTTTTTTTTTTTGGTGAGGCAATTGGGGTTAAGTGACTTGCCCAGGGTCACACAGCTAGTAAGTGTTAAGTGTCTGAGGCCGGATTTGAACTCAGGTCCTCCTGAATCCAGGACTGGTGTTCTATCCACTGCGCCACTTAGCTGCACCACTGGACTCTACTCTTGATCTAGACTTTAGGACATTTTATCATCCAGTAAATTGACTGGATCAAATAAGTTTGGGCTCCATGAACCAATTGATAGCTTTGTTTATAAAAAATTCTTATGCTGTTATATTATCAATATAACAATATCAATACAATAAATAATTATTATAAACAAAGCTATTGACTGATATGTAGCAATACATTTCATTATGAATTTCCCCAAATATAATACATACTATAAGCTTTTATTATTATTATTATAATAAAAAACCAGGTAAAGCCATTCTAAGTTTACTGCTTAATCCTTCTTTCCCTTTCTATAAATATAAAAATTTGTCGGGGCAGCTAGATGGCGCAGTGGATAAAGCACCGGCCCTGGATTCAGGAGTACCTGAGTTCAAATTCGGCCTCAGACACTTAACACTTACTAGCTGTGTGACCCTGGGCAAGTCACCTAACCCCAATTGCCTCACTAAAAAAAAATCGTTATTCACTAAAACACTACAGGAGCTTAAGTAGACCTTAGGATTTAAGGTCTATTATGAGCCTGGCCAGATGCATAAACCAGAGAAAATTCTCTCTTTGTCATCACTTTTTGCTTATAGGTCCAACAGGTAAACTAAGGAAAACCCTGTATTTTAAGGGGAAAAGACATGAAATATCCCGCTATGTACTTATTACTGGGGTGGGGGGAAGAAGGGAAGGAGAGATGGAGGGTGGGGGGAAGAGAGAGAGAGAGAGAGAGAGAGAGAGAGAGAGAGAGAGAGAGAGAGAGAGAGAGAGAGAGAAAATGAACTAGAAAAAGAGAGGCTGCTTAAAACACAGAAAAGGTCACTTACACAGAAAAGGAATTAAAAGAAAAGTCTAAAACAGAGAAAAGGGAGTAACATGGGGGAAAAAAGAGAAGAAAATGAGAAATATTGGTAGACTGACAGAATAGGGAGAGGAACTTAAAAGGGAGGATGAGAAATCTGAATGTGATTCAAGGGGGAGTCATTGAAGGAATTTAGGGTTGGGAGGATGCCTCAGGATTAAAATGATAACTTTTGGCAGGGGGAGTAGCAGAGGGGAGGAAATTAAACAGGAAAATGAAACAGTAAGTGGTAGAGATGGGAATGTTCCTCAGATAGGCAGCTTAAGTATGCATATAGATTTTATAGACTTAAAGTTAGGGAAAATGGGGAAAATGTAATGACAGCCAAGTAAAGAAAATGAGAAAGGGAAAAATAAATAAGAGAAAGGAAATGATTGGTTGAAAATTTTTTTATTACCCAAGTCTGGCTAGAGACTACTCTAAATGCTAATTGAGAAAAAAAATAGAAAACAACAAGAAATTCAAAATAGAGGTTGCAGAGAAATTGGCGAATAGATGAAATTCATATTTAGGTAGGGCAGTTGGCACATTAAAAAAACTATCTATTCACATGAGTCACTAATGAGATAAGATTTGATAGTAAGTTTCCCATGTGCAGTATTGGCCAAGTAAAGCGAGACTATAACCACGAATCATAAAATAATTTCACAGTCACTGTTTTCCACACACATTTTATTCCTAATGGGGCTGTTTTCTAAAACAGCTAAACCTGAAAAGGGCAGGAAGCAGATCAAAAACTCTTAATCAAACTATTAAACAAATCTCAAATTCTCCTACTTTCTCAAGTAGGAGCTGGTGGAAATTTAGAGCTCTTAACAATGGATAACAAACAAGCTTTCTCTTCAGCCTTATCTTATATTTTTCTACCCCACACTTTCTTTGCTCCAGAAGAATTGAACTGCTCTCATTCCCACATCCAAATATACATTGCATTCTCACTCACCCTTCAGGGCCTTTGCTGGCTGATTTTTATTTGTAAAGTGCTCTCCCCTTTTCTTTTTTGTGGAATTCCTATCCATCCTTTAAAATCCAACCTGCTCTTCAAAGAAGTCTTCCTTGGTGCCCCCATCAGTAACACTCTTCCCTTTCACACCTGATGTGCTTTGATGCAGCTGTGACTTCAACAAAAGAAATTCTCCCTCCACTGGTACAGATTGCTGTCACATCCTATAAGACTTGTGTACATACTGGAGACCCTCCTCTGGATCTTGTCATTGTGTGGATACCAATGGGGCACCTGAGGTTGGCTTTCTCTCTATGACTAGCCGACCTTCTGTTCACACACCTCTCCATTCCTCTTACACAGTTCCCCTCTGGTACTATTTTGCAGTTTATTCAGATCTTCCATGCATCTCTCCAGGAACCTTTGAAAGAACAGCAAATCAAATGTCTTTGGAAACTGGTAGTCTATACCTATTGTGAGAAAATGGGTAGTTGTCTCCTCTCAAAGAGGATATAACAGTCAATTATACCCCTCCTGACCTGCTTGTAGGACAAAGGTCTCAGATCCCCTCCTCCCCTTCAGGCTAACAAAATCACATGGTTCAAGGAGCCCTGTTCTCCATAAGGTCTGCCCAGAGTTGTATCCATATAAGGAAGAATAAGGTCTATTCCTGAGTTATGCCCATATAAGAAAGAGGGATGGGAATACTACCTTCCGATTAGCTAGTTTTTGCATATAGATTGTAACCTTTGAGTAATCAGACTAATGATGAAAAAGGGGAGGGTCCATTTGCGTTAGGGACTAGAGTATAAAACAGGGCCTGCGAGCTGCACACTAGGATGCCTCCTCATGAGAAAGAAATAAAAGAGCCCTTGTCACATCACTGCTGAGTTCCCGAGGATTATTGAGAAGAGGATTGATTTTTCCCTCACACCTATCAATTGGAGAAGGGTTAAACAGGTTGTGGTATATGATTGTGATGGAATACTACTGTGCTATAAGAATTGATGAGCTGGTTGATTTTAGATTTTAGAAATAATGAAAAGTGAAGTAAATAGAACCAAGACAATGTTATATGCAGTAACAGCAATATTTTTTTGAAGAATAATCGCAAACAAACAAGTTATTCTGAATACTATATATACTCAGATTGACTATAAAGGACCTGTAATGGAAGGGAAAGAACTGATAACTAGAAGTCCACACAGTTGGTATGTCAAATGGTGGCCTTCTCTAGTATGGTAAGGGAAGGAGACAATTGGGGAGGGGGGTGCTGAGGAGAGAAAGACAGACAGGAAGTTCATGACTCAAATCCACAAAATGAATACTACTGCTTAAATGAAAGTCTTTATACCAGAGAGATGCTTAGGGTCACTCTTTCTCCTCAGTGTTTGCACTGATGAACCAGATCTATAAATTTTCCAAAGTTTGGACAACAGCACTCTTTATTCATTTGATTTCTCAAGTGTGAATAGGCAAAATTATGGATCTCATTTAGGAGCTCTGCAGTGTTCCAGAGTTTTAGTAAACACAGTATCATATGACCAACAAACAAGAACAAAGCTCTGGAGTCAAGGCATTCCAAATCGTGGCCCAAACAAATTAAAATGTTTAGCAAAATAAATAATAATACAAGAGATCAAAGATAATGTTAATTTGTTCAATTTCTAAGGAATTTCCAATTCCTTGCCACCACAAAAAGAGCAGCTATAAATATTTTTGTACATGTGGGTCCTTTTCTCTTTTAGCTCCCTTCTAGACTATAGGCTTTAGGAGAATAGAAACTATGTCTTAGCTATTTCCTCTCCTATAAACTAGTATAATACTCCACACAAAGTAGCTATCTGTTATATTATATTTATATGCTATTTATTTATGTTGTAATATATTTCATTTATGGTACCCGAATTAGCTCCCCCCCCAAATGGAGAACAGTTTTCCCCATTTATAAACAATTTCTTCCAGAAGTTTAGAAAGCTAAATACTTGAACCAGAGCCAAGTTCTCAAAAGATTTTTAAATTTCCTATGATGGATTCATACTCCATTTCTGACCAACCATCAAACCTGTCACAGTTTTTATATTTGTCATTCAATCATGTCCAACTCTTTGTGACGCCATGGACCATAGCATGCCAGGCCCTTCTATCCTCCACTATCTTCCAAGGTCTATCCAAATTCATATTTGCTGCTTCCATGACATTATCTATCTCATCCTCTTCCATCCCCTTCTCCCTTCAATCTTTCCCAATATCAGGGCCTTTTCCAATGAGTCAACTACTCATTATGTGGCCAAAGTATTTAAGCTTCAGCTTCAGTATTTGTTCTTCCAGTGAAGGATCAGAGTTAATTTCTTTAAGTATTGATTGATTTGATCTCTTTGCTGTCCAGGGGCCTCTCAAAAGTCTTCTCTACCACCACAATTTGAAAATGTCAATTCTGCAGGGCTCAGCTTTCCTTATAGCCCAAGCTTCACAGTCATATAGGGACCTCCCTTTTTTGTTTCCATAAGAAGCAAAGGAATGATTTAAAAAATTTTTTTTAAAAAGCAAATAGTTTCCTCTGAAAGAAACATAACCTCTTGTTTCATGATCGAAGTCTGATTTCTTCCAACTAATCTTCTAAAGAAAGGTGCGAAGGACTACTTAGGACCTGAATGCATGGGACTTCTCCTGGGATATCAAGAGTACCTGCCAATTGCCCATGGGGAGCAGCTTTTTATGGAGAGTCCCCATAAAGCATTTCACAAATGCCAATTACTTCACTCATCACCCCAGTTAGTTTCTTCATTATAGAATGGCAATAAAACCTAAGGCATGGAATGGTTAGATGGTTTGCTCAAGGGCATAAATAAGTGAGAGACAAAGCCAAGGTATAAAGTAAGCTGCCTATGAGTGGGCTTTGGGCTCTTACTGATGATCTGCTGAGGAAAGATCATTCTGGCTTTCATTTTGTTTTTTGTTTGTTTTTCTGAAGTTTTGAGTGTATTTTACAAAACTCCTTAACCTGAGCTTTACAGACAGTCATCTTCCAGGACAGGAGACAAACAACAATAATAATATATAAGATAACCTGAGCTTTAGAACTCTCCATCATGTACAACATTCCTCAGTGTGTGTGGACCTGTAATTTGAAGGTAAAACACCTGGAATGGAAACATCCCCCAGAAGTGTGGGAGTTCTGCAATATAATGTCTTAGGGACTTGCCTAGGGCTGCTGAGAAGTTGAGTGATTTTCCCAGGTTCACACGGTTATGTGTCTTGAGTCCTAGTGATCTGATACTGTTCCTGCCTCCATTTCATATTACTTCCCTTAATGCAGTCTACATTATGGTCAAACAGACTTATTAGCTGTTCTTGTAAATGAGCATCCCATCTCTCTCCTCCCTTATCTTGTATCAGCTGTCCATCATGCCTGAAATGCACACCATGCTCATCTATTTCTACCTTTCAGAATCCTCATTTCCTAAAGCATTCAGCTGTTCTATGACAGCATGCCTTCACTTCTCAAAGTACCTCACATTTATTTCTGTAGATATTGTATCTGTCCAATGGAATGCAAGCTACTTTGGGGCAGGGGTTATTTTATTTCTTTGTTTGTTTTATTCCCCAATGAAATAGTATAGTTCAATCTGCATCTAGATTCCACAGTTATTTTTTTTTTCTTTCTGGATTTGGAGAGGATTTTCCATCATGAGTCCTTTGGAAGTATCTTGGACCATTGTATTGCTGAGAATAATCAAGTCTATCACAATTGATCAACACATAATGTTGTTGATACTGTGTATAATGTTCTCCTGGTTCTGTTCACCTCACTTAGCATTAGTTCATTTAAATCCTTCCAGGTTTCTCTGAAATCCACTTGCACATCGTTTCTTACAGCACAATAGTATTCCATTACATTCATATACCATAGTTTGTTTAGTCATTCCCCAATTGATGGGCAACCTCTCAATTTCCAATTCCTTGCCATCACAAAAAGAGCAGCTATAAATATTTTTGTACATGTGGGTCCTTTTCCCTTTTTTATGATCTCTTTGGGAAAAAGACCTAATAGTGGTATTGCTGGGTCAAAGGGTATGTAAGGCTTTATAGTCCTTTGGGCATAATTCCAAATTGCTCTCCAGAATGGTTGGGTCAGTCAACAACTCCACCAACAATGCATTAGTGTTCCAATTTTTCCGCAGCTTCTCCAATATTTATTATTTTCCTTTTTTGCCATATTAGCCAATCTGATAGGTGTCAGATGGTACCTCTGAGTTGTTTTAATTTCATTTCTTTAATCAATAGTGATTTAGAACATTTTTTCATATGGCAATAGACAGCTTTGATTTCTTCATCAGAAAACTGCCTGTTCATATCCTTTGACCATTTCTCAGTTGGGGAATGATTTGGAGTCTTGAAGATTTGACTAATTTCTTTATATATTTGAGACATGAGACTTTTATCTGAGAAAATGTATAAGGTAACTTCTAGTCAATGGTCAATGGATATGGAAACAGAGAGATGCTGAAAAAAATAGAAACTGTTAAGAACCATTTGAAAAAATGTCAATCTCAAAGAAATAAAAAGAAAAACAACTTCGAAGCACTGCCTCCTACTCATCAGACTGGCAAAAATATTTAAAAGCAAGCAATCACACTGGTGGCAGCGATGTGGCAATACACTGCTGGGGAACTCCCAACTTCTAGAATCTTCCTGAAGAGCAAAAAGTCATGCAAAGCAGCAATGGCTGCCCATACCCTAGGACCAAATATTTCCTTCATTAAGAATATGCCCTGGGGCAGCTAGGTGGCACAGTGGACAGAGCACTGGCCCTGGAGTCAGGAGTACCTGAGTTCAAATCCGGCCTCAGACACTTAACACTTACTAGCTGTGTGACCCTGGGCAAGTCACTTAACCCCAATTGCCTCACTAAAAAAAAAACAAAAACAAAAACAAAAAAACCAAAGAATATGCCCTAAGAGTACTCTGAAAAAGAAAGATATCAACAAAAGTCAAAGAGTTGTCCAGATAAAGATTTTTATACCACAGCATTATGGATAATTGCAAGAAACTGGAAACAACCTAAATGTCCAATAAGAGGGGAATGGTTAAATAAACTGGCACATAACATACTAGCGGCAGCTAAGTGGTGCAGTGCATGAACTGTTGGAAAACCAGAGTTCAAATCCAGTCTCAGACACTTACTAGCTGTGAGAGCCTGGGCAAGTCATTTAACCTTTGTTTGCCTCAGTTTCTTCATTATAAAGGGAGGGGGGGGGGAGAGAGAAGAGAATAACATCTATCTTCCAGATTGTTGCGAGGATCAAATAAGATATTTCAAAAGTACTTTGCAGGGGCAGCTAGGTGGCGCAGCGGATAGAGCACTGGCCCTGAAGTCAGGAGTACCTGAGTTCAAATCTAACCTCAGACACTTAACACTTACTAGCTGTGTGACCCTGGGCAAGTCACTTAGCCCCAATTGCCTCACTTAAAAAAAAAAAAGTACTTTGCAAACCTATAGTACTTTTGCACTATATAAACACTAACTAGCAAGTATTTCTATAAGACAAATAAGATAGATGACTATTTTAATTATGAAGAACCCTGGAAATACCTGGAATAATGCAAAGTGAAAAATCATTACCATATGAATGGAGTGCAAACTAACCATCCAATAAGAAAAGTGGATGAGACTGAATAGATAAGAGTAACCTGATGACAACAGAGGGAGAAAGTGGGGGGAAAAAACAAAAACCCAAAACCTCATGAAACTATATGAACTGAAATAAATTTCAATGATGTAATAAGCAAGTATAGTTGGTTCTATTAATGACTCTTAATAAATAGCTAATTAAAGAACAAGGTAGGTGTGCATAATGGGAACACAGACTTAGGTACTTTGTCTCCATAGTCAGTGCTCAATCTGGGTCCACATACAGAGTCCAATTTGGACATAAGGGTTGATTAAGTGACTACTAAAGGCCCATTCTAGCCCCAGGATTCTAGATGTGGTCTTCTGAAACTATCACAACAAACAAACAAAAGCTAATCCTGTAGCTTTTCACAGAGCTTAGAGAAGTGAAGTGGAAGCTGTAACAACATGGTAGAAGACTGTCATTCTAAGGTTTGGAAAACAATAATTTGCTAACCACAACTATGAATTTCTTACTGTGAGATTTAAATCTAGCATTAATCCTGTTGGATTCTGAAATGAGGGAAGCAATAGTCCCACTAGCCTGTGCCCTGTGGGTCCAGAACTGACCCAGTATGTCTGGTCATCTTTTATGAGGTCACTGAAGAAACTATAACCATATTGAGGATGTAGTAATAAGAATGAAAAGAGGAGGGACGGCTAGGTGGCACAGTGGATAAAGCACTGGCCTTGGATTCAGGAGTACCTGAGTTCAAATCCAGCCTCAGACACTTGACACTTACTAGCTGTGTGACCCTGGGCAAGTCACTTAACCCCTATTGCCCCGCAAAAAAAAAAAAAAAATGAAAAAAGGACTGAACAATATTCCACATAAGAGTCAGATGAGGGAAGAGGGATGGAGTTTGGAGAAAAGAAGGAAGCAGCTAAGTGGCACAGTAGATAAGAGTCAAAAAGACGCAAGTTCAAATCCTTCCTCCGACATTTACTGTGTGAGCTCAGGTAAGTCACTTAATCTTAGCCTCAGTTTCCTTAGCTGTAAAATGTGAATTATAAAAATAGTACCTACTTTGCAGGGTAGTTATAAGTATGAAATGAGATATTTGTAAAGTGTTTTGCAAATCTTAGAGCACTATATAAATTCTAGCTGTTATTTATTTTAAAAAAATGTAAAAGCTGATGTTCCAAAATTACAAAGAACAAGCATGGCTCAAAAGAACATATAGAAGACATCCCATAGAGGTGGGGTCCACATGTGTAATCCATTGTACATATTTTCTAACTTTTCTGATGCCTATTTCAGTTATGTTGTTTTTTTTTTTTTTGCAAGAGGGTCTTTAAAAATAATATTTGTTCTATAGGACAGCTCCTTGGGATAGAGAGACAAGGATGCTAGTGAAAATTATGATAATGAAAAAAGATAAAAAGACATCAATAGGGGAAGCTAGGTGGCACAGTGGATAGAGCACCGGCCCTGGAGTCAGGAGGACCTGAGTTCAAATGTGGCCTCAGACACTTAACACTCACTAGCTGTGTGACCCTGGGCAAGTCACTTAACCCCAATTGCCTCACTAAAAAAAAAAAAAGACAATCAATAAAAATTTATTTAAAAGAAGAGAAGGCTTAGTGAGGATAATAGCATTCAGGGATTAGACCTCGTTTTTTTCCTTTGTTCCAAAGTCTAGAAAGATACACAGAGATTTTCAATTTAAGCTTGCTCTTGACAAGTAAGGACTGTTCAAAAGCGGCTGATCTGGTCTCTGATTCCCCCATCACTGCAGATGCTGGACAAATACCTGTTGAGGATGTTAGAAAGGGAAGTGTCTCCTTTGCTTCAAGTATGATTTGCGATAGATGGCTTTGTGGGCCCTTCCAGTTTGGAGATGCCCTGATTGGTTAACAAAGAAATGCTTACAGCTTGATTGAAGCTAAGGGACTCAGTATAACTATGGGAGTCCCAGAGAGAAATTGCTCATTATAATCTACCAAAACCATATTTCTAAATCCCATTATATTCAGATATCTAATTCTGAAAACAAATGAATCATTCACTTGCTGTGCAAAAGCTTCTCTCTGGTTTTTCTTGGCCTACAAGATAAGGTCAACAGGTGATGGGTGGGAAGGGGATAAAATAATCAAACCAATTTGAATGCTTTAATGCATACACTGAGAGAATTGAAAGGAATATAAGATAATGAAATAAGACGTGTAACATTTCAGGTTGTACTCATGTACCTACACAAAAATGTTCATGCCTGTCCAAACTTGAACTAGTCAGCTAAGAATACAATAATAATTTTTTTTAAAAAAAATAGTTTTATCACTTAAGAAAACAATCCTAACTGAAGCTGCTTCTATTCCAAATAAAAGAAGAGCAAACCAAAAACAATACAGCAGACTCATTAGGCACAAGGTGCTGATGAATAACAATAATAACAACAGAATTGTTGTTTGTGGGAAAGGAGACTAGGACAAGATCAAAAACATCTGTGTGACATGGCCAGACCTGTGCTTTGGAATCCTAGGGAAAAGGCCTTTGGCAGCATGGGCTGAGGAAGGAATGAATAGGGAGGGAGGGAGAAAGGCTCATTCAGAAGCTATAACTACTATAGCGAGAACTGACCAGAATCTGGACCAGAATGTTGACTGGGAGAGGAGGGAAGGCACTGAGAAAGAGGGATGTTGTGGAATGTTGTGGAATGTTGTGGAAGTAGATATGAGGACTAAATTGATCAAGCAGCAGAATTTTAGGTCCTTATTTCCCACTAATCCTCTGTATGTATCTTGTCTGTACATAGCTGTTGGCATGTTTTTCTCATTAGACTTGGGAATTCCTGGAGGGCAGGTGCTATATATTTTGTCTATGTGTCACCAATGAGTAGCACAGTATCCAGCACAAAGAAGGCACTTAATAAATGTTTGTTGGATGTCTTGACTTTGGCCTGAATGACTTATGGAAGGCTAAATATGACCATTTTGAACAAATGATCATTGTCATTAACAGGAACATTTTTAGCACTTAAAAAACTTGAGCAACGGGGCAGCTAGATGGAGCAGTGGATAGAGTACCGGCCCTGGATTCAGGAGGACCTGAGTTCAAATCTGACCTCAGACACTTAACACTAGCTGTGTGACCCTGGGCAAGTCACTTAACCCCAATTGCCTCACCAAAAAAAGAAACCAAAAAAAACTTGAGCAACAAAGTGATTCAATCAATTTAAGAGAGAACTTTCTAACATCACTGGAAAATAAAATGGGCTGCAATACATAGTATATTCCCCAACACTGATCAAGCATAGAGGTTGAATTACCGTTTACCATAGACACTCAAGAAAGGCTTCATGCCTCATGTTGGACCAGACAGCCTCTGACTTCCTTTTCAACTCTGTTATTCTATTCTTCTGTGACCCTGAAACTGCTGTCTTGAACAGGGACAAATACCAGAATATAGTCACAGGCCCCATGAAAAATCAATGTCTCATATCAAGCCTATCCCTGACGTTTTGACCTTAGTCTTGGCCTTGTCCTCCTTTTTTCCCTCCTCATTGGAACAACAAGAAAATTAGCATAAGAACACCCATATCTCTGGGGTGTTATATGACTTGAATAATTAATACCTGTAAAGTCATTCGAGAGGCATGGATGAAAGGCCCCATAAAAGTCCAAAGTACTGTATCATTAAAATCCCCCTCCACTCCTCTGCAATAATTCTCCGATGGTATCTGGAAGCAAGGACTAGAGAAACATTGCAGCCATAGGACCTACAGAACATTATGAATGTAGGCCTCAAACGCACAGCATACAACCCTTCCTTACCAATGGTCATTCCTTCAGAGCTCTACCAAATTTTAGGTTTTTGCGAAAATACTGTTTAAGAGAAAGTCACGTATAAGTCAAATTCACAGGCCAAATGAGCATTCTCAGTGTAACTTCCTCCCACCTACTTCCAAGGAGATGGAAAGACATCTCCTTGAAAAACACCTAAGTCAAACAACCTGAATTAGACATAATAGGCACATCTTTTTTTTTTTTCCTTCTTCAACAAGTTTATTTTCTCCTTCAAGATAACTATGGTAACTGAAAGAATGTGACCTATAGGAGGATAGGGACTGTCTAGTTTTTGTTTATTCAATACCTTCATTTGTTTTCATTGTTAAAAAGTTTGGAGAAGTTACTGGATAAACTATGGATAGCAACTAGGTGTTGTATATTTTACCAGAGGGCACCCATCAGATAATAATAATACTTGTTATTTAAATAGGGAGTTTTTAAGTATGCAAAAATAAATGTGATATAACAAGTCATCAACACAAAATGAAAATGTTAAAAATAAAGTGTGAATATAAATAAAAAGTGCTGCAGAACAATAGCTTCTTGAATGACTTCTTGATCTCCGGATCCCTTTACACTCTTAAAAATTATTGAGGACCTCTCCACCAAATAACTTATTTATGTGGGCTCTATCGAGATTTACAATATTTGAAATAAAAGTTATTATTAAAATAGTTTTGACCTTATAGACTCCCTGAGTCTTGGGGCTCCCCTTATATCCCCAGAATACACTGGGAGAACCTCTAACTGCAGACTATCAAGCAGCCAGGCTTCATTTCTTCCTCTTCCAACCCTTCCTTTCAGTGACAACACTTTCCACTGTGTAACACTCTCCGCCCCCCCCCCCAAAAGGACACTTAAAAAATTTATAATCTTAAGAGAGAACAACTGAAAGAAATTCAAACTGGGAAAAATGAAATAGAACACAAGGAGCTGAAAATGTGTGGGCCAAGAACCATGCCTGCTGATTTGTATTTCGGCACAGACCTCAAGCTCTCAACTTAGACCCAAGGGGGTCAAATGGTAAGCTGAGAGCCAATTTCTCTCCCCAGCTCCTTTTGATTGGATTCTTGTCCTCACTGAAAGAAAAGTTTCTGGCTTCTTGTCACCAACAGGTAGCTGTAAAAAGGTGGCACAAAGTGTCCTTGCAATGAAACAGAGCTCCTAGCATTATCACACCAGGATCAACCAGATGGTGGCAAGGTGGCAGTGACCCAAACTTTCCCTTTATCTGGACCAAGAAAAAAACAAACAAACAATAGTTTATTGTGAATAAACTAATCTATCCAAGGAAGCAAGCATAGAACTTTTCTTTCTCCCCAATTTGACAAATATTTTAAGTATCTACTTAAGGTAAAACGTTAGGTCTTGGGAGTACAATGACTTAAATCAAAAACTTCTCCCAAGGAACATACATCATATACTGGGGTGTACAACACAGAAGTAAAATAAGAAGTAATTTCTAGTGTGTGTGGGGGGGTGTGTGTCAGGAAAATCCTTGTATAGTTTGTATGGACAGTAATTTGAAGGAAACTAGGGATTCCTCAGTAGAGGTGAGAAAGGAGTGCATTCAAGGCATGAAAAATGTCAGCCTGAAAGCTTAATGACAGAATGTTGAGTCTAGGGAACATTGCACAGGGCCAGTTTGATGGAAATGGATAATATGACAATGCAAGTAATATGAAATATGATGGGGAAGGGAAATAGAAGCATAGAAGCCAGATGTGAAAGCTTGAAATCCCAGAGTAAATTTAAAATAAAAAATTCACGGTGGCCCCCTAGATTGGGCTGAGAGTCTGGAAGATCTAAGTTCAAATCTAGCCTTGGGCCTTACTAGCTGTGACACTGGGCAAATCACGTTAACCTCTTTTTGCCTCAGTTTCTTCAACTGTAAAATGGGGGTAATAATAGTACCTATTTCCCAAAGTTGTTATGAGAATCAAATGAAATAATATTAGTAAAGCACTTAGTACTGAGAGAAAAGATTATATTTGGACTCTTCTCAAAGCCCTAAAGGCAGAGGGTGAATCTGGTTTCAGGCCCTACAGCTTTGTTGCCTGAGCCTCCCAGCAGGGAGCCAGCCAGTGCAGGAGGTTCCTGGGCCTTAGGCCCAAGCAGGGCCTAAAGAAGGGCCTGGGTTTTGTGGGAGTCAGGCTGGGCTGGGAGTTCACCTTGAAGCACCTGAGGTGATCCCTACGTGACCTCAAGGTTCAAACTGCGACTTAAGTTTTGTTTCTTGACAAGTTATGTATGGTTATGTGTGTTAACACAGCACTGTTCTAGTGAGAAATGGGGACATTCTTGCCCAGAATAAGGGTAAGGCCTAGTGCCACAATCTGATTGGTCGACCGGTACAATCTGATTAGTTGTTAACAGGGCAATCTGATTGGCCTACTGATACAATCTAATTGGTCCTTACAGTTACCATATATGGGAGGTTGGTGCTATATGCTGTGATTGGTTGTTTTTGTAATGCCATATGTAAATGAGAACTGTAATATGATTAGTCCAGAGGGACCCTTGAGGGGTATAAATAGAGATGAAGGACCTCACTTCAGTGTACTCTCTGGCACATTTAGAAGAGTGCCCATTTTCACAAAGATGAATAAAGAAGCCTTCACCCACTGACTTCTGCCTGCTTGGATTCTTTGGGCGGCAACCTGCTAGCAACACTAGAGCTGCTAACACTCGAGCTACAACACGAGGGTTGCTAACACTAGAGCTGCACAACACTATTTGAGTGGTTAGCTGCATTTCTAACAGTACTATGCCTGGCACATAGTAAGCACTTAGTAAATGCTTGTTTCCTTCCTTCCAGGCATAAACCCCAAGGAAGTCACTGACTAAATAAAGGACATCACACATACCGAAACATTTATCATTGTACTTTTTGTGGTAGCAAAGAACTGGAAACGAAATAGAAGCCCACTTCCTAGCTCTATGCCTCTGGGCAAGTCACTTAACCCTCATTGCCTGTAAAACAAAAACAAAACAAAAACAAAACAACAAAGTAGATGCCCATTGAGTGAACAACAACTAAACAAATGTGGTACATAAATGTAAAAGAATATTGAGAAGAGAGAAGACTCTCTTCTATGAACTGATACAAAGTGAAGTAAGCCAATCCAGTAAATCAATTTATACACAATAATTCTAAGCAATGGAAATGGAAAAAAACAAATCAAAATGGAGTGCTTTCAAAATTATAATGACTAAGCTTAGCCTTAAAGAGATGGGAAAACATACTGCTCACTATACCCCATCTTTTAAGTTCCAACTACTGTAAGCTTTCTCCAGCTCCTTTAATTACAGTGCATTCCCTCTGATAACTAGATCATATTTATCCTGCATAGAGCTTGCTTTGTATATATCTGTTTACACATTATCTCTCTCCTCTGTTAGACCCTAAGCTCCTTAAGGTCAGGGACTGTTTTTAGCATAGTGCCTAGCTCACAGTAGGCACTTAACCACAGAATTGGAAGATAATGGATGTGGAATACTCCACGTGATAGACCTTTTGATATATTGTTTAGCTTGCAGAACTTTTTTCCCCCTTCCTTTCTTCATAATTTATTATAATGGACAGCTTCACTGGAAATGAAGTGAAGGGGGAAATGAAGAGAAAAATACAGTGATGTATGAACAAAAGATACAAATAATAATTCTAAAAATTCTACATGAAGCAATTATTTTTCACCCAAAAAAATGAATGCATGAAATTAAAGCTTTCTGATTAATGAGTGGACACACAGGGCAGCTAGGTGGGACAGTAGAGAAAGCCCTGGTCCTGGATTCAGAAGGACCCAAGTCCAAATCTGGCCTCAGACACTTACTAGCTGTGTGACCCTGGCCAAGTCACTTAACCCTCACTGCCCGGCAAAAAAACCAAACGAACAAAAAAAAGAGGGGACACACACAAACAGTTCCTCCTATGATGTGCTTCCTTAAAAAGTGGCATAAAATAAGTCATGCATGACAAGCATGATGAACATCTCAAAAATTACAATAAGCAAATATATACTCTGTAAAGAATGACAAATCTGCTTTTATGGTCTAAGATCATCTGTTGGCAGGTTAACCTAAAAAGCACTGTAAATGTGCAAGCTGAAGAACAATTATTATGAGGATTACCACTTTAATCCAGGTTGTTCTAAACTATCAAAGAAGCAGCAAATGGTCAAATGGTCTTTTTTTTTAATCCCCACTGACAGAAGACAAAATAAAGTGGCTCTGCCGAGTGGGCGAAGATCGAGTCAGTGACAACTTTACCTGGCATCTGAATCTATCTAAAAGAAGAAAACAGTATCTGCAAACTTTAAAGCACTATAAAAATGTTAGCTATTATTATTATCTGAATGATCATCTTCATCAAGCAGCATCTACCTATTTATACCAGGCATGGTGCATCTATTCATACACCATAAAGCTGTATGAATAGATAGGTCACAACCTTTCTGGGCCCCAGTTTCCTTATTAATAAAATATGAAGATTCAACAAGATTAAGGAATCCTTAACCTGGGATCTGTGAACTTAAAATATTTTTTGATAATTATATTCAAATACAATTGGTTTCATTGGAATACTATTGTGCTGTAAGAAATGATGACCAGGTAAATTAAAAAAAATATGGAAAGACTTACATGAATTGATGCTGAATAAAATGAGCAGAACCAAAAGAACATTGTACACAGTATCAAAAACACTGTGTGATGATCAACTGTGATAGACTTAGCTCTTCTCAGCCATACAGTGATCAAAGACAATGCCAAAAGATTCATGGTGGAAAATGCTCTCCACACCCAGAAAAAGAACTATGGTGTCTGAATGCGAATTGAAGTGTACTATTTTCACTTTTGTTTGGGTTTTTGTTGTAGTTGTTGTTTCTTCTTTCTTGGTTTTTTTTTTCTTTTGTTCTGATTCTTCTCTCACAACATGACTAATGTGGAAATATATTTAACATGATTGTAATGTATAACCTATATCAGATTGCTTGCTGCCTTTGGGAGGGGGGGAGGGAAGGAAAAAAATTTGGAACTCAATAGTGCAAAAATGAATGTTGAAAACTATCTTTACATGTAATTGGAAAATTTAAATACTATTAAAAAAATAAATTGGTTTCCTTTGAAATTCTGTGTATTTTATGCATTTAAAAACATTCTTCTGAGACAGAATCCACAGGCTTTACCAGACTGTCAAAGTGGTCCATGACCCAAACCTTAAAATGCTTTTGCAAACTTTACACATGCACACAAACATACCTGATTGATCAACTTTATCAAGCAGCATTTACTTACACAGCAACCACCAGGTATACAGTATGCTAGACTCCAAAAGAAAAATCAGTAATTCATTGATTGGTTCTCGCCTGTAGAAAAGGCTTTATTCCACTGTCATAAAAGGCTTTCTTCAGACTTTCTCGGAAAGAAATTTATTTTGACAAGTAAATGCCACTGACTCAGCTATTATAAACTGGGCTTCATGAACCAGCATTTCATTTAGATTTCAGCACAATCAAGCAATTGGAGCAGGCCAGTCAATCTTCCGTTTTTGAGTCTCCCTTTCTCTCTCCCTTTCCCTTTCCCTTTCCCTCTCCCTCTCCCTTCCTCCCTCCGTCCCCCCCACCCTTGCTTCATTCCCAACTCTTGTCTTTCCATTTGAGAGGTGCTGTCACATTCTATGCTACTCTTCTTCTCTGATGGAAAAAACCTTAATTTAGAAAGGCCAGGGGTGACCCTGCATCCCGGGGCCATTACCAGTTCTCTTGACTTATATCTTCACACTGGTCTTCAGTGAATCTAGAAGATAGTCAGGCAGAAGACTTTGCACAGCTCTGCCTCACTTAAATCCAATTCACAAGCTAGTTCAAGACATCACTCTCATGATGTCATTGGTCTTCTTTTGAGGACAAAGGGGGGCAGCTAGATGGCGCAGTGGTTAAAGCGCTGGCCCTGGATTCAGGAGTACCTGAGTTTAAATCTGGTCTCAGACACTTGACACTTACTAGCTGTGTGACCCTGGGTAAGTCACTTAACCCCCACTGCCCCGCCAAAAAAAACAAACAAACAAAAGAGAACAAAGGACAAACAATTTAGGCCCAAAGGGGAGATCTAGAAAGCTTCTCCTACCACCTCAAAAGAAATTTCCTGGCACCCACATAGCCTCACGTGTTCCAAAATGCTTTCCAGGGAAGCTTCCTGAAGACTCAGATCAAATTTAAAACCAAAGACAGCAAACCATGGGCACAGATATAAATATCAATCAAAGGACTATGTTAGACCACATAGAGTGGTACCCTGAAATGTTATTCTTGCCTTGAAGGAGCTTCTTTTCAGTCAACTTGGGGGGAAAACTTATATATTAAAAGTTTACATATGAAACAATTAGAGAATATAAAATAAGGACATTGATATTTGGAACTGGGGACCCTGATTCAAATCCAAGCTCTGCTGTGTGACTAATTAAGTTACCACAATTCTGAGACTCGCTTTCCTTATTAGTAAAATACGCAGACAGAGCAATTCTTAAAATCAACTTTTAAAAAACATATTTTGATAACTTCCTTCAAATACAATTGTGTTCCTTTGTAGTTTTGTACTTTATGCATTTAAAAACAATTCTTCTGAGAAAGCATCTACAGGCATCACCAGACTGCCAAAGGGGTCCATGAAAAAAGGTTGAGGACCCCTACACTAGATATAGTCTCTAAGTGCTTCACCAATTTGTTAAACTGTACAAGGCACTTCATGAACTTGACATTACAGCCAAACTGGTCTATTTGAATTCTATATCCTAACATAAAGCTGTTTTTCCTCAGGGCTTGGCATGGATGCCTTTTTTTTTTTACTCCTGCCTTTTAGAACCTCCAATTCTTTCAAGGTTTTCCTCATGTCCCCATTTCAAGGATTATTAACTTGAAGGGAGAGGGAGGTGTCTGTAAACATGTATGAGAGAAAAGATTCTATCTTTAGTCACTAATCTTTAGTTGAAATCTGACATTTCCTTCAATTATGAATAAAAATAAAATAAAGCAAAACCCCATTATTCTGACAAAGGTCCATGGGTTTCACCACACTTCCAAAGGAGCCTATGACACAAAAACATGCTATTTCTCTCATTAAATTATCTTGTATATAGTTCCTAGTTTATATGCTGTATCTTGTTTTACCCCCTTTTTACCATCCTACCCCAGCCCAGCAGACAATAAATTCCTTGAGAGCAAAGACATTTTTTCTCTCCTTTTTTTTTTTTTTTTTTGTATCTGGCCCTTAGCACACAATGCCTTGCACTTGGGAGGTACATCACGAGTACCTGTTAGAGTGAAGTCTGTCAAAAATAAAAACTGTCCTCAAGGTAAACAGAGTAAGCTTACGGGACCAGAGTGAAGCATAGTTCAGTAAACTGCTCTCCACAGACACAGAGTAAGGAACACCAGAAAACTGTCAGAGAGACAGACAGAAGAGACTGACTGACTATTTTCTCCTAAGGACCAAAATGAGAAACCCAAGTTCCCCATGAAAGCAGAGTGGGGCACAGTTCTGTACAACCAGTTTATTATTATTATGCTTAGCAAAACTAGTACACACACATGCATGGGGACTTCTCAAAAGAGAAGTTTACTCCAACTAGGGAATGAGGGTATTTAAACCTTTGAGCCATGGATCCTGGGGGGGGGGGGGGGAGGGGGTCGGCTCGGGGTTGGAATTCCCTGGACAATTAAGTTTTGTCTTAATTGATATGTCAATCAGGTCCAGATTTATTAACTCCCAGCTCCCGGGTTTGCAACAGGATGGTCTTAATTCCATTTGCACAATGCAAATCAACCTGACAGCTGATGCCTTAAGCCAAGCAATGAGATAGAGGATGTAAAGCAGGAAGTCTTTGGGAATCTTTGCAGATAAGAGTGTTTCTATAAACAGTCAAATGGCTTAGGAAGGGAAGGCTCTGCAGATAAGGATGTCTCTGGAGGAAAGTAGTCCATAAATTCCTAAATGTCTCTGAGTCTGATTGGTATGTGTTTTTTATTGGCCTCAGGATTTTTGATATGTTAGGCCAGGTTTTCACACAGTTCCTCTGGAAAAAGAAGGAGTTGGGTTTTTTGTGTTTTTTTTTTGGGGGGGGGCAATGAGGGTTAAGTGACTTGCCCAGGGTCACACAGCTAGTAAAAAAAGTTCTTAACAAGTCTTAATCATCTCAATGGCACATGAATTTTCTAATTTTGTCAAAGTCATATCAAAATTTCAGTCAGCTTCTCTAGAACAAATCAACCTATCTCAAATGGAACCTTACATAAGCTTTCTTTTTTTTTCTCTCGGTTTTTATAGGGTAAGAAGAAGGGGACCTGGAAATCAACCTGATGAAAAGGGCAATATAGTTTTTAGGAAAATGGGCAAGCATAATCAAGAAAACCTCAGCTTTTGGTGTCCTTCCATGTTGAAAATAAAATAAACATAAATGTTGGGTTTATTATGGTCACTTGTGTCAGATTCCTATCACCTAGGGTGGTGAATCACTCCCACTTGGCTGTCATTAAGGACAATTTATAGGTTCTAAGGAAGGCAACCCTCCTGGGAAAAGAGGTGTGGTCCAAGCCACAAAGAGTAAATACAAAGTCATTCAGGGTCAAGACATAGGTCACAGGGTAACCAAATCCAAAGTACAGGAAGTTTCCCAGAAATGGTTCAAATCCAGAAAGATTAAAACTGAATAAACAGGTCAGTGAAACAAAATATAATGAAGAAATGATGATTTGTCTCACCTCTGATCCATTAATCAAACTGATGGACAATTTTCTATGATTTACTCTAGGGTGTCAACAATTGACCTTATACTAAGATGGTTTCTAAAAGAATACATTTCTTCTATTAAAAAAAAAAAACAAAAGATATGGACAGAGGCACCACAGCATAACTGACAAAGGGGCTGCCTTAGAGCGAAGAAGACCTGAGTTCAAATCTGACACCTAATAGCTGTGTGGCCACAGGCAAATCTCTTAGAATATCAGGTGGTAGAAATTTCCACACAGGTAGTAGTTGCTTACACTGAGGAATTCTCAGGTTTCAACTAAAATAGACACATTTCATCACTCTTCAGCCCCCAGCAATCTTACAATCTCTCTCTCTCTCTCTCTCTCTCTCTCTCTCTCTCTCTCACACACACACACACACACACACACACACACACACACGATATTTTCTGACAAGAGTTATACCACCTCTTTCCCATTCCATAGGATAAATTTTCAGGTCACCCTTGCAGGAGTGAAGCCATGTTGACACTAGCATGTGACCTACTCCAGAGAGTTTAGGAGTATAATGTGAGAAAATAATGGGTTTTGGGATGCCCAGAGGAAGATTGTTTGGATTGACTTTGTTTATTAACTCACTTAGAGTTGACTTGATTGAAACCATACCTACCTGAGAGCCTGGCCCTCAGGGAGTGTGTTCTCTGAACTCTGACCTCAGGCACATTCTGCTCATGGACCGCCCTCAAGTCCACTGAACCAATGGATTTGGGTAATGCTAGCCAATTAGCTTGAAGCAGTGTGTAAGGACTGCCTCTCACTGGGACCTGCAGGAAGCTTCCGGTCACACAGGGAGAAAGACTTTTTTTTTTTGGCCTAAGACTCAGCACCTTTTTCCCTCTTCTTCCCTAGATCCTAGTGAGGCTTTCTTAACTTTCAGGGCAATGTGCTCTATATTTACTAGTACCTAATATGCTTTAATAAATGCTTAATGCCCCCAAACTGGTGCTAAAGCTCCTAATTTATAAGTAACAAATATGTTAGAAACCCCAGCTAATTTTCCCTAAATTTGGGACAGAAACAAGGCGACCACATATAATTTTACACGCCACAATAGCTAGGTGTGGGTTTGATTGCCAATGCCAGGCTAAGAGACATGACCTAGAATGAAGGTGTAGGTACAGACAAGCTGCAAGGACACCACACCACCCAAAGCTGAAAAGGGTCACCAGTAAAGATGCTTACTGGGCCTCAGAAGCTTCTATCTACTTAACGGGTGATGCAAGGACTTCAATAAATGACCCTATGGGTTCTAAAATAAAGCTCAGGGGTAAAAAAGAGAACCCAGTAGTAAGGAATTTTCTAATCTTTTTTTCTTTACTCCATTTGGTGTTCTGAGCCATTAAAAAAACAAAGAACACCCACCTGTTCTTAGAACAAGGCCTTGCACATACTTTGTGCTTAACAAATAAACGCCTGTTGAACTGAACTGAATGCCTTTGTTTGTCTAAGTGTACACAAGGGAGCTGAGTACCCTCTGACAGACATGAGCCAAATCCTCACAGGTCCAAGGGAGATGGCCAGAGAGATTATTATTGGACAGAAGCTCCAAGAATTAAACCTAGTCCATTTGCATGAATGATTTTTTTATAAGTGAATAGTGTCTTACACATGGAAATTTACCTCGTTTGGGCTCAAAACCACTCACCTCTACCTGATCCCACTACCATTAAGATTTTACTACAGGTCCATGAATGGGAAGGAGTTTTTTTGGGGAAATGAAGCTTTTCGTACTTGAGTCATTTTTAATTCACATGAGGATAAGCTGACCCTTGACCAATTTGCTTAAGTATTATGCTGCCCAAGGCTACAGAAAAACTTGATTATATCAACCATGCTCGATAATTTCTCCTGGCAAACAAAAGAAGTAAAGAAGAATATGGAAAGTCTTTCATGAGGAATGCAAAGAAAATGGAGTCCATTAAATGTTTTACTTTTAATGTGCATTTTTTGTTCTTTGATGTGCATAATTAAAACGCACCTATAAAGTGCTGCCAATACTGCCATCTAGTGAGCAGTTCATATAACAGAAATCTACAAAAAAAAAAAACCCACAAAAAAACCAACCCAACCTATTCCTTCTGTACTGCATTTTAATATGGTCTCAGAAGGTCAATAAATATCCCATTTGCCATCTCACTGATGTAAATCCATTTTTAACTTATTCCTTAAACTAGTACTAGGCAAGACTTAGAAAGGAACATCAAAAATTTTAAATAAATATATCACAAATATACACCATGACCAGGTGGGATTTATACCAGGACTATAGGGCTAGTTCAATATTAGGAAAACTATTAGCATAATCGAGCATATCAATAACAAAAGCAACAGAAATCATGTCTCAATAGATTCAGAAAAGGCCTTGGACAAAATATAGCACCCATTCCTATTAAAAACACTAGAGAACACAGGAATAAAAGGAGCTTACCTTAAAATGATAAGTACTATTTATCTAAGACCATCAGCAAGCTTTATTTGTAATGCCGATAACCTAAATGCATTTCCAGTACAATCAGGGGTGAAACAAGTTTGCCCATTATCACCTCCATTTTTTAATATTGTATTAGAAATTTTAGCTATAGCAATAAGAGAAGAAAAAGAAATTAAAGGAATTAGAATAGGTAATGAGGAAATAAAGCTATCACTTTGCAGATGACATGATGTTATACTTAGAAAATCCTAGAGAATCAACTAAAAAGGTAATTGAAATTATTAACAACTTTAACAGAGTTGCAGGATATAAAATAAATCTACATAAATCATCACCCTTTCTATATATTACTATATATAGAAAGTCCAACAATATCAGATAGAAAGAGAAATTCCAGGGCAGCTAGGTGGTGCGGTAGATAGAGCACCGGCCCTGGAGTCAGGAGGACCTGAGTTCAAATCCGACCTCAGACACTTAACACTTACTAGCTGTGTGACCCTGGACAAGTCACTTAACCCCAATTGCCTCACCAAAAAAACAAGAAAAGAAAGAGAAATTCCATTTAAAATAAATATGGCCAGGGGCAGCTAGATGGCACAGCAGATAAAGCACTGGCCCTGGATTCAGGAGGACCTAAATTCAAATCTGGCCTCAGACACTTGACACTTATTAGCTGTGTGACCCTGAGTAAGTCACTTAACCCTCATTGCCTGACCCAAAAAAAGAAAAACAAAAAACTATGGCCAATATAAAATACTTGGGAGTCTACCTCCCAAAACAAACACAGCAATTATATGACCAGAACTACAATAAAATCAGATCTAAATAATTGGAAAAATATTAATTGCCCATATGTAGGCAGAGTCAATATAATAAAAATGACAATCCTACATAAGTTAATTTACTTAGTGCTATGCCAATCAAACTATCAAAAATATTTTAGAGCTAGAAAAAATAATAACAAAATTCATCTGGAAAAATAAAAGTTCAAGGATATCATGGGAATTAATAAAAAAAAATACTAAAGAAGGTGGTACCTTCTAGTAGTGTCAAATCTCAAACTACTATAAAGCGGTAATTATCAAAAACAATCTGGTACTGGCTAAGAAATAGAGAGGTAGATCAGTGGAACAGAATAGATAGAAACAACACTATAGTAAATGACTATAGTAATCTAGTATATGATAACCCAAAGATCCAAGCTTTTGGAACAAAAACTCATTATTTGATGAAATGGTCAAAGGATTTGAACAGGCAGTTTTCAGACAAAGAAATCAAAGTTATCAATAATCATATGACAAAATGCTCTAGATCATTAATGATCAGAGAAATGCAAATTAAAACAACCTATTAGAATGAAAAATATAACAAGAACAGAAAATATTGTTTGCTGGAGGGATTGTGGGAAAACTGGGATGCTAATCCACTGTTGGTGGAGTTGTGAAAAGATTCAACCATTCTGGAGAGCAATTTGAAACTATGCCCAAAGGGCTATAGAATTATGCATACTATATATATGATCCAGCGATACCACTACTTGGATTATATCCCAAAGACATCCCCAAAAAGAGAAAAAGAAGTATTTGTATAAACATATTTCTAGCAGCTCTTTTTGTAGTGGCTAAAAATTGGAAATCAAAGGTATGCCCATCAATTAGGGAATGGCTAAACAAACTGTGGTATATGATGGTAATGGAATACTACTGTGCAGTAAGAAACGACAAACAGGATGACTTTGAAAAAGCTTGGAAAGACATGTATGAAATGATGTACTGAGCAGTGAGCAGAACCAAGACAACACCGCATAGAGACAGCAATATTGTTCGATGAAGAACTGTGAATGAATTGACTATTCTCAATAATACAATAATCCAAGACAATCCCAAAAGAATAATGATGAAACATACTATCCACCTCCAAAAAAAAGAACTGGTATTGATGGAACGGACTGCAGCATGCTATTTTTCACATTCTTCAAGTAACAAATAGATGATGTTTTGCATGATCATATGTGTATAACCCATATGGTTTGCTACCTTGGGAAGGGGGGAGGAGAGGGAGGAAAGGAAGGTAGAGATTGGAGCAGAAATATATAAATAAAAATGTTTAACCTGAAAAAAAAGGACCACCAACAAACAACCCCCACCAAACTGAAAAATTTCGAATCATAGAATGATTTGAAGGTGGGACTAGGAACCAAATATAACTTTCCCAGAAAGAATACCTATAGTTTTATCTCAATAAATGCTTAACAAGTTATAGAAATTCGTCATATGAAAATTGTGACACCTGAGAAATACTGTTTAGACCTCCAGATCTAAAACTATAATGTAAAGACATTGACTGTCTTCAAGCAGAAAAGTGTGTCAGGCCCTTCTCCAAACCGTGTCAAACATCTGTGGATGACAGGCCCTATATCAAATTACAAATCAGTTCAGGTTCTATTACCAGCTAGAAAGAAAACACTTCTTCTAAAAGCAGAATTTTAAAATAATAGAATTTTAGAGAAGGAACTTGAGAGATTATCTAATCTGCCCCTCCATGAGGGCATCTCACAAATTCATGAGCTCAGAAGATCTTAGAGCTGAAAGATGATAATGCAACCCCTTTGTTTGATAGATGAGGGAACTGGGACCCAGAAATTAAGTAAAACTCATCCAAGGTCACACAGATTACAAACTGAAAAGATGAGATCTGAACCCAAACCCAGTACCCTCGTTCTATCATTTAGACTCTGTTCCTGACTGACTTTTTCTACTACAGAGACCTCCTCCCTATGGAAGGTCACTTCACCAGGGAACTTCTCACACTGGAAGTACCCTCCACTCCTACTGCCTCTCTCTCTCTCTCTCTCTCTCTCTCTCTCTCTCTCTCTCTCTCTCTCTCTCTCTCTCTCTCTCTGATTGTCTAGTTCCTCCTAGGACCTATATTTTAAGGAAAATATCCAGGCCTTCCATGTCTTCCTCCTCTCCAGGTTCCATTCCAGACTGCCAGATTTTTCTCTGCCAATATCCCAGCCAGGTACCCTCCCCTCCCTTCTCAATTATTATTATTATTATTATTTTTAATGTGCTATCTTGCTCCATTAGAAAGTAAGTCTCTTGGGGCAGCTAGGTGGTGCAGTGGATAAAGCACTGGCCCTGGATTCAGGAGGACCTCAGTTCAAATCCGACCGCAGACACTTAACACTTACTAGCTGTGTGACCCTGAGCAAATCACTTAACCCTCACTGCCCCGCGCAAAAAAAAAAAAAAGTAATTAAGCCTCTTGAGGGCAAGGACTGTCTTTCTGCTTATATTTGCATTCCTATCACTTGTCCTTGGGACATAAAAAGTGCTTGATAATTGCTTGCTGTCCTGCTGCCACCCAAACCCAAAGAGATTCAATGAGATGCCCCTCAAACCCAATAGTAAATTACTATTAGATTCTAATATTCCAATGTTCTTTCTCCATTTGAGACTATTCACCCTATCTCCTCATCTATGGGTTTAATCAATCAATCCCTAAACTAAGAGATCTTAGTTTGATAGCTATTCTTTTGGAAAGATGACAAAGAGGTAGAAAAATTTGAGTAAGATCTTCTTTCTTGCACCGAAATGCCTTTTAATGAAAACAAGCCTCACCACAACCTCTAAGAAATCGGAGGGCTAATAATTATCTGTAAAAACAATGAAGTCATAGGAACCAATTCTGCCTCTTTTCTCAGCAGTAAAGGTCACCAAAAACGGAAAATATCAATTTCTGTCAAATAGTTCTTAGTGATGAACAACAACAAAAAATGTCCTGGTACCATAAACATTATCAAGCTGAATTCCTTTAAGTATTTCACTCAGCTCATCATACTCAAACTGTTTCAACTTCTTCCAGTTCCCAAAGTCACTGCAATCACATTAGTGCCCAGAATATACATTTCCTTCATTATCTCTAAGTCCATTCATACTCCACTCAAGTCCAGAAAAACTGGAGCCTGTCTGTTACAGGCATCTCTTGATCAGAGTCCCTGAGGGTACATGAGTAGTAAGCACTTAACAATACTTGATACAGAATCCTACTTTTATCAACACACCCTGCTATTTTAAACAACCACAGAACGCATGCCCTTTGGAATGAGAGGATGGCTTGGATTCAGCTTTCAAAATACAAACACATACACACAACTAAATAATCTTTTGTATTCAGTATCATAAAGTGTGGCGGGAAATGATTCCAAGTGACCTCATCTCTCTCTCCACATGCACTCATAAATGGAAACACTTTTACACCTGGTTCACCTTTTCTACTACCATTCCAACTCTCAAGAAGAGTTTCCTGATGGAGGGGCTGTTTAAATTGAATTCTCACAATTTCTTTGCCTTAGTCAGATGTGTTTTGAAAACTCCCATTTCACTTCATCTACCACATGCCTCTAGGATTTAAGTTATTCTGTGGAAAACAAAGGGAAATATCAGCAATTCCATTGGAACTCTATTTGGGGAAAGATTTTAGATTTCTAAGAAACCATTTTCACTAAATCTAGAGCTAAAAGAGACCTAAAAATTATCTAATAAAGGGATCCTTTCTAATGTTATCCCCAAACTGCCTGTTCATATCCTTTGACCATTTATCTATGTATTTGAAATATGAGACCTTTATCAGGGAAACTGTTTAGAAAATTTTTCCCCAATTGTCTGCTCTCCTTCTCATCTCAATTACACTGTTTTTGTTGTTGTTGTTGTTGTTGTTTTTCCCCAAAATCTGGGACAATTTATGTTGTCCTGAACAGTTTATTTTTGATTTCTTGAAATATAGCTCTGGAAAAAACAGGCTTTTTGAAAAATCCACTGTGTTTCATATGGCGCTACTTGACTAGCCCCAAATCATTCTGGCTTTCATTTATTTGTTAGTTTGGGGGTTTTTGGCAGGACAATGAGGGTTAAGTGGCTTGCCCAGGGCAAGTGTCAAGTGTCTGAGACCAAATTTGAACTCAGATCCTCCTGAATCCAGGGCTGGTGCTTTATCCACTGCGTCACCTAGCTGACCCCCTGGTTTTCATTTAATGGCCAATAATAGATTCAGCCCAAGCTGAGTGCCTCATTGTTTAGGTCTGATGCCTTAGCCAACTTTTGTCTCAATGCCCTCAGTCATGGAATGGACAGGACTCAGACAAACTGAGACCTGGGAAAGACCTTAATTTTAAAAGGACAAGCCCATCTACTACATCCTGGATTATCTCCAGTCATCTTGACCTTTGTCTTGCCGCTGGACTTAAATGACTGGAGGAGAGAGAGAGGCTGATGACTCTGTCCAGCTCTGCCCTGCTCAAACAAATCAAATTCATGCACAAGTCCCACTCTAGTGATGTCATTGGTCCTCTTAGAGAACAAAAGGGACCTAACCTTTCTGGCAGTATGGTGAAATCTATGGATGAATACTATTAACAAATAAATCAATACTTAAAAATATTTTTGGAAAGAGATCATTTCGTAGTAGATAAAGTTATCCTCAGAGCTAGGAAGACCTGAGTTAAATTCTCAGAATGGTTTTAATGCATAAATAAAACACACGTTACAAAGAAAACAATAACACTGCAATACGGATATCTGTATATGGGTACATACACACATACATACAGACGTACGTAATTTTCCTTAAATCAAGCTTGTGGACCTCAGTTTAAGAACCTCTGATCTAACCATTTTTATACATCACTATAACATTGGATATGATGTACCCTTTGGTCCTGGAATAGCTACCAGAGAGCTAATTCTGGCTAGCTAAAGCAAACAGTCCCCTTTTCTCCTTGCCAAGAGTAAATCTAACTCACAGTGTTGACATAAATTTAGAACAAGTGATTTTAATTTAATATGGATACTTACTCAAGCTTTGAAGACTATGAAAAATTAAACAACAGAAAAGGAAGAATCTGCCGCAGTCTGTATGGTAAAAGACTAATTTTGTTTCTAGATAGACTTTTTTTTACCCAACAATTTAATAAAGCCATATATCCAGTCCTAGCCAAGGAACTGGAGTAAAGGATACCAAAAAAAAAAAAAAAAAAGACATGGCTTTTACCTTAAAGGAAGGAAGGCCACAATCTGGTAAGGAAGGAGGAAGGGGTATAGAATAGGGGTATATGAAACAACAAAATAATATGTTGGGTTTTTTTTTTAAGTGGTCATGCAGAGGAAAGGGCACTTAAAACAGAAAAAAAATGGAATGAAATCGACTGCAATTATATAAACAATATTCCAATAAGACACTGTATAAAGAGAAACATTCTAAGAAATATGATTCAGAACAGTTAAAAAAAGTATGTGAAACACACATACAGGTTATTCTCATGCAACACAATAGTTTAAGGTAGGGGATACAGATAAATGCTTCCATTATCCCCACTCCTTCCTCTTTTCAAAATCTTGCATTTGCTCTTCTTCTTTATTGCCATTCTCTAGGTGGATAGAATCTGGAACATCAACTGGGGTGGGGGCTCTTAAGTAACTTTATGAGTTGGCTTCTCTAGGCAGCTTCTCAGGTGTGGTTCAACAGCCACACCTCAAAAGCTGACAACCATTTGTATACAAAGATTCAAGTGTATTTGCTCTCCTCCCTTGAGGAAGATGGACAAGCCTACACCATTGGCACTCTACTTATTAACCAACAAGGTCTACAGTGGCAGCGTAATGAAAGCCAATAAGCCAAAGAATATCATTCTAGATTTCTAGAAAAGTCTCTGAACTTCATCTATTTTGCATATGCAATAACCATAAAATTTCAATTATTGATCATGGCATCTGCTCATGTTTGACATCAGGCTTTTATGGGTTTATTTGGAAACTAGTAGTCAAGCAAACCTTTTTTGTTTTGGGGTTGTTTTGGGGGTTGTTTTAGGTTTTTTTTTATTTTATTTCTTTTTAGTGAGGCAATTGGGGTTAAGTGACTTGCCCAGGGTCACACAGCTAGTAACTGTTAAATGTCTGAGGCCAGATTTGAACTCAGGTACTCCTGACTCCAGGGCCAGTGCTCTATCCACTTCGCCACCCAGCTGCCCCTGTTTTTGTTTTTTGCAGGGCAATGAGGGTTAAGTGACTTGCCCAGGGTCACACAGCTAGTAAGTGTCAAATGTCTGAGGACGGATTTGAATTCGGGTCCTCCTGAATCCAAGGCTGGTGCTTTATCCACTGCACCACCTAGCTGCCCCGGTGTCTTTCTTAAATGCTTCCACTAGACTGACCAAGTGAAAATCATAACACAGTGCTTTAATTTTGGTTAAGAATTTAAAAAAAGAAAGTAGAATAGGTACTGAAAACTGTCTACTATCAGATAGAAACTCTACAAAGAGGCAGCTAGGTGGCACAGTGGATAAAGTGCTGGGTCTAGAGTCAGGAAGACTCACCTTCCTGAGTTCAAATCTGGCCTTTTCTTTATTAGCATTTATTAGCTTTGTGACCTTGGGCAAGTCACTTAACCCTGTCTGCCTCAATTTCCTTGTCTGGAAAATGATCTGGAGTAAGAAATGTCAAACCACTCCAGTATCTTTGCCAAGAAAGGCCCAAATGGGATCACAAAGATCCCATTTGGACATGACTGAAAATGACTCAACAACAACAAAGAAACTCTATAAAATCCTTAATTTTAAAAATCTTCTCCACAAGACTTTTGGAACTTTTATAGCATTTCTGTTAGGATACTGTACAAGTAAAACTTAAGTTTATACAAAACTCTTTCATACACACAGAAGTTGCAACATCGAAAACTTGGTATGAGTCCCTAAATGGCATAATCAAAAGAGGTTAGAGAAGAGGAACTTCCAAAAATGGACAATGTTGGAGAAAGTCCAGAAAGAGACCCAGACAAGAAGGGTAGTATTTGGGATTACCATGTTTTAAGTTGACAACCAAATTTTAAAATTCAACAAGATATTCGTAGCAAATTTGCGATTTTGAATACAATACTCTTTCTGGTATTCTTTGTGCATGCAAATGTTTGAGAACTGTCAAGTTAGTAATAAATTTTTAAAAATTAAATCAGAAAAAAAAAAAAGCCAGTGTCTCTTAGTACTGGATATAACCAGATTTGCTTATCATTGGCTGAAATTCCCTGGTAGAAAGCTGACCTCAAGAGTCAGGAAAGATTTGGGTTCATATCTGACCTTTGACATATACTGTGTCTGTGAAGATGGACAAATCAGGACCTCTCAGACTGAAACTTACAAAATAGGTAAACATTTATAGAAGAGATCCTTGTATGTCCTTACTGGGAGTACCCTACACTGTAAAATCACAGATTGGGTTGGGTTTGAGTTTTTTTTTGTTGTGTTTTAAAGGGAAGGGAAAATAGAGGCTAATCATTCTTAATGACCCTTGACTTCTGCTCACCAGAAAGAAAGTTAGTCTAAAAATCAGAGAATCATTTGAGCAATAGTATAAATGTTTTGATTCTAATTTCTTGAGTGGCCTAAAGAAAACGGCAAAGTCCCTCTAAACTTAAGGTTAGGTAATGTGTGCAGTACAGTTATTTAGAGATGATTAGAGAGTGGAGTAGAAGAAGGAATTTACGCATGAATTGACAGGCCCATGGCGGTGTTATCCCAATCAATCTATGTTTAGTACTCAACTATCTGTTTTCAAGTGTATTATACAACATGACAAATTGAATTTTATGACTACTCCTTGTGAGAGGGAAGAAAGCAAATAAAGTAAAGAATGCTAATCAAAAAGAGTCTATGGTAAAATTATTCAGATATTCCATTTGTAAAATAAAACTATGCTTTTGAAGCTGATTTATATAAAACTGGGTAACACTGAATGCCTACTAGAAATGGGTATAAAAGCACACGCTGGAAAAACCAAGTATATTCCAAATACATTATTGCTCAGATTATGTTGTTGTTGTTTACCAATGACATCACAGAATGATGTCTTACTATGGAATGATGCTAATCCTCTCTAAAACACCCCCTATATCTGGATAGATAATCCACTAAATTCTCCCATTTGCTACACACCACACACACACACCACACACACACACACACACACACTGCCAGTGAGCTCAGTCCAGAACTGAATTAGCAATGGAAGCAGGATAAATGCTATGTAAAAAATAAGGCCAGTGTTTTTGATGATCTCAAGCTTTACAAAAACACAGATTTAAAGAGTTTCTACAAATACACACAAACACCACACATATATATATATACACAGACCCCTAGAAGGTGACTAATCCAACCTGTGTACCTGATAAACATGGAGAGAGAACAATTCACTGCAATGTTGACCTGGTGGGGCAACATTTTGCCTTAAATGTAACCTCAATTAACTTACTTTACGAATTGGGGAAAAGTCACAACTACTTACAATCCCTTTGGTAATATATGAAACTAAGTTGTGGAGTCTGAAAGACTTGACTTTAACTCTTGTCTCTGACATACTGGCTATATGACTTTAGCCAACCAATAACTTTGCATTGCCCTGGGCAACTTGTTGATCTGCATTTCCTCGAGGGATTTTCCACACCAGGAATTCCCCACACAGATGAACTCACAGATCTGGACCAAAATATATGCACATCTTTTGATCATCATCATTATCTAACATTTATAAGGACCTACTATGTGCCCTGTTTGGCACATAGAAAGCACTTAATAAGCAACTATTCCCTCCCCTCCCTTGTTACAGGGATAATTGGCTAGAAAAGGGAAAGGGGGGGGGGATATGTTTGAGAATGAAGACAATATAAAAAGAAATTATCAATAAAAAAAATAAAAGGTGGGGGCAGCTAGGTGGTGCAGTGGATAGAGTACCTGGAGTCAGGAGTACCTGAGTTCAAATCTGGCCTCAGACACTTAACACTAGCTGTGTGACCCTGGGCAAGTCACTTAACCCCAGCTGCCTCACAAAAAAATAAAAAATAAAAAATTATTAAAAGGCAATCTTTCCCAACCTATTATCATTAATACTGTTTATGCACTGTATATAACCCTTTATTGTATATATGTATATATGGCATATATGCATGCATGTCTTACCTCTTCTACCCCAGAACAAGCTCCTGGAGGGGAGGGACTATTCGTTAATTCTTAGAGCACCCACCCCAACCCCACTCAGTTTATAGACTACCGTAATAGGTGCTCAACAAATATTTTTAAATTAACAAAAAATGCTAAATTGTGCCTTTAATTAGTTGTCCTCTACATAGTAAATCCCTGAGGCTAGAAGAAAATGAAGTTATGTTGCCATCCAAAAGCTACCAAAAGCATCACCCGAATAACCAAAACCTGGGGTCCTTTTAAATAATGTCCAGCTGTTTTGAAGTCCAAATTCAAGCGACAGGCTGAGGGAAGCTTTGCCCATCCTACCACAACGGTTCTGAATAAATACCCCACTCAGAGACAATTAAGCCGAGGAAGCATTTCCAAATCGGGTCCCAAAAGCTGACCCCCACGCCCTCTGCTGTTGTTAAGAGTGATGGAGTGGTAGTAAGTAGGAATGCCAGGGCAAGCCACTCAAGGCAAACAAGGAAAGAAGGAAAGAAAGGATGAATGCAAGGAAACAGCCATCTCTGTCAGACCACTGATACTAGCACCCAGGGGTCTTCCCCAGCAGGCTATGAATGAATGGAGGAGGGGGATAGTTTACTACTTTTGTGAATAACCAAGCTGCTAATTACCCTAGGTTCACTGCTTCCAATATCCTTAAAAAGGGAAAGACAACTGAAGTGTTAGTGTCTAATAATTCCTTGATTCAGTCATAAGACCTTCAACAAACCAAAGTCAGGGTGGGGGCAGCAATGGACCATTTGTTCAATGGTTTCTGCTCTCTGTGGAATCTGTAGAGTGCAGTTATTCATTTAGCACAACGACTTTTTCATCTTGCCTTTGATTTTGATTTTTAACTTACTCCCTAAGAATGATTTATGGCATATCCTAGTAGCACGGCACCATCAGACAAGATACACAGATCCAGACAAGCTGTTTGCAAAGATAGCTGCCTAATTAACTGCTCCAATTTATAGAATGGCAAAAAAAAAAAAATCTGAAGAATTTTCCTTGAAGAATCAGCTACACCAGGGGGTGTCCAGCAGGCACATTAATTCCATTTACTAACATTTATCAAATGTCCTATAATATGCAAAGCCCTATGCTTGTTTTTGTCACAAGACTATATTTTTATGCATTCAACTCTGACCAATATATACCTCCTGCTTTCTACTTGCACTTCTTGCTGGGCAACACAAACAGTAAACAATTCGATGCTACCAGTCATTAGAAAGGGTGTGACAATCAACTACCCTCTGGCTCCATTCATAATCCCAGTGACTCTCCCTTCCCTGGCCCCCACTCCCTTGTATGTGTTGTATCCTGTTAGAACATAACCTCCAACCCCAGCACATCGCCTGCAACACGGGAGACACAATATAACGGCTGCTCATTCATTCATTCATGAACAAACCAGGAGGCCAAAGGGTCTGTTCCTGGTTTTCAATTCATAAAAAGAATTCCAGGTCAGCACTAATGAGCACCAATATGATTACATCACTGGCTTAAGAAGTACAGAAGTCAAAGACTAGAGGAACAGCTTACTAAAGAACAAGTTGCACAAAGGAGGGAAAGTATCACTATGCATTCCAAATCCAGTTTCCATAGACTTGCTCCTCTGAGCTCATTTTATGAGATGTACCAAAGGAATTAATAAACGGAAATGTATTTATTAAGCACTTATGATATGGTATTACTGGGGATATAAATATAAAAGCAAAGACAGTTCCTGCACTCATGCAGCTTACATTCTAATGGAATTCTGAAGAAGGAACTGAAAGCCTTTAGTTTTACTATGCATAGGTGTGCACAGAAGTAATAGAATCGAGGGCTTCACTTTCATACTCATAATAGCAAATGAAGGAATCCAAGCAATATGCAAGGCGACTGAGTGGCACAACACATTCACAGAGCAAATATTTAGTGCCTTGTTTTCTCCTCTTGAGGCTAGCCAAAACTCTCGAGGCTTTTCCTGTCACCAATATATCCTTCAACAGAAGAGAAAATGAATCAGCTATAAATCACACTCAGCAACATGATGTAACTGTCAAGAACACACAAAATTAGAAAGCAAGCAACAAAGGGTGAAAATTAGAGAAACCAGAGACTGAGAGGCAGAGATATACAGAGATGAGGAGGGGGGAATATGGAAGAAAAAGGGGAGACGGGGGAGGAAGAGAAGAGGGATGGAAAGGAGAGGAGGGAGAGCAAGAGGGGGAGGGGGCAGTAGAGGGGAAAGGAAGAAAAGAGAATGTGGGACCCAAGGAAGCAAGCAACATGTACGTTTGACAGTTCTTTCTTTCCATGTATTATTTTGCTGGACACTCAAAAACTGCTAGAACTGGAGAAAGCTAAACCCCTAGGGCTGCTCAATTCTTCAGTTCTTGGAGCTGAGAGGAGAAGAGCAGGGTAACATTGGAGAGGGCTATCAGAATGCTCTGAAAAAAGTAAAGCTGAAGACCTTCTCATGCATATTAATTGCCTAATCTCTGAGAAGCTGGTGAGTGTATGTGTTACAACCTGACCTTAATAACAAGATAGTGCCTTAGATGGGAGAGCAGCATAACTGGCTGAAAATAATCCCCATATTCCTTCAGTAGAAAATATGGCAACTAAGGAGAGCAAGAATACACCAATAAGCAGCCTATGTGCTCTACAGGCATGTAGACCATGTCAAGACAAAAAAACAACAACAAAAACCCAAGAAGGCCCCCAGGCACAAAGGACCCTTCATATGGCAGTCCCTTGATATATACCTATGGATCTCAACCAGGGAGATTAAGAAACTAAGTCCAACTCATCCAATCCCACTTCTGTCCAGGACCCACCTATCCATCCTAGTAATCTGCACTACATGCCAGTAGCCTTCCTCTACTTGTCTTGATATTGTCTGCATATCAATGGGGCACTCAGGTGGTCTGTCAGTTATTCCCTGTTTCTGTTGTATTATTGATGGACCATTAAGCCACAGTTTAAAAAAAAAAAAAAGCCATACATATTGTTCCCCCCCCCCTCCCCCCCCCAAAAGGCTAGAGTTTGTATTTGTTTTACTTTGTCTTTATAAAAGGGGAGAACAATAAGAGTCTACTTATGAAATGTATAAGTTAAGGATAGTAAAACATTTTTAAATTTAATTATCTATCAATCAAGCATTTCTTTTCTTTCCCCAACAGAAAAGAAAAAACAAACCCTTCATAACTAATATGCGTAATTAGCATAATAAATTCCTGCATTGGCTACATTCAAAAATGTATGTCTCACTCTGCAACCTGAATTTACCATCTCTCTGGTAGAAGACATAGCTTACTTGGGGGCAGCTAGGTAGCACAGTGGATAGAGCACTGGCCCTGGATTCAGGAGGACCTGAGTTCAGGTCCAGCCTCAGACACTTGACACTTCCTAGTTGTGTGACCCGGGCAAGTCACTTAACCCTCATTGCCCCACAAAAAAAAAAAAAAAAGAATAGCTTACTTCATCAAGTACCCTAGAGAATCATGGTTTATCATTACACTAATTGGAGTTCTCTTAAAGTATTTCAAAGTTGCTTGTTTTAATAATGTTCCTATTGTAGAACATTGTTCTGGTTCTGCCCCACTTCATGCTGCATCAGTTCATATAAATCTTTACCAAATTTCTCTAAACCGCTCTTTTCAACCATTTTAAGAAATGAAACACAAAAGATCCTATTGCATTCATGCACCATCATTTGTTCAGGCACTCTCCATTTGATAGGCCCCAGTTCTCTGCCACCACAAAAGAGCTGCTATGATAATTGTGTGCCTGAATCCTTTTCCTCTTTATTTAACCTCTTCTGGGTATAGATTCAGTAGAGGTATCACTGGCCTAAATGCACAATTTAGTCATTTCTGGCACATCAAATCAATTACAAAAGCATAAAGTGATTCTGCTTCCCAAATTCAGAGGATCACAATGCCCAACCAGATACTTGATGATTGATTAGAAAGAAAAGGGTGGCTCATCAAGGCTGACATTTGACCCTATGAAAAGAAGCCTCTTTTCTTTGCCTCAGCGTGGTTTCTTTTTGGGTGAGGGGCATTAATTTGGAGGCCACAACCCTTGTGAGTTTTGAAAGGTCAGAGAGCATGCAGCTGAAGGTCAGAAAGTCTGTGAGCTGAGTCCATACCAAGTTTTGTAGCCAGTCTGACATCAATGCCTTGGTTTGGAACTCAGACCAGCAGCAGATGGTTCTAGGACTCAATAAACTGCTCAATCAAACAATGAGAAACTTTTAAAAGTCTGAGCCCACTCTCCCCAAAGGACCAAGATGGCATAGGAGACACATGAAACCGTTATGGGGGCAAAAGGGAGATGGTGGGGGTGGTTTGGGGCTATGTCTTCACAGTAAAGATCCCTTTATAATAATGAGAGACAGAGACAGAAAGAGAGAGAGAGACTGATACAAAAGATGGGGGAGAAATCTAAATTAAATATTGGAAATGCCAGGATAGGGAGCATCCTAGTTATGTCTAGCTTGTCTAAGACTACGGAACTTATACTCTTATTTTCAAAAATAGTATGCTTTATCTGACCTAAGACCTGCCTTACAACATCCAGCAGTGGACCCTGTATTGTTGTATCAATATCATGAGTACTACTTAGAAATCTCTTATTCTTAGCTTTCGATATACTGTAATGAAAGAGAAGGGGGCCGGTGGCGGAAGGAGAGGGAGGTGGGGAGAGAGAAAGGGAGGGATAAGAGAAGGGCAGGAGTGCACATTAGGACCATCACAGCTCCAGCCTCTCAACCAATCACTCAGACTGGAGTTAGTGTTTCCTAAGAGAAAGAGCTGGTCAATCAAAGATTCTTAGGTGTTGGGTTCAGGCATAGTATGAGTCCAGCCCAAGCCAAGGCAATGGAATGTGAGGATTACATAGATCCTTCATCTTTTCATTTTTCAAGAGAATTAAAATGAGTTCTAATTAATTTTCCTCAACACCGGCTCTCAAAGCCAAAAGCCTACTGGATTTAGAGTTGAAAAAAAATAAAGCAGATTAGATAAGGGTGAAGTAGGTTAGAGGTAAAATTTTAGGGTAACTCAATGTTCACAGGATCATAGATTTCAACCTGGAAAGAACCATGGGAATCATTTTGTGCCCCCACCCTTTACCCTTCACTCCATATTGTTGTTCAGTTATGTCTGACTCCCTATGACTCCATTTGAGATTCTCTTGGCAATGATACTTGAGTAGTTTGCCATTTCATTCTCCAGTGTATTTTACAGATAAGGAATTGAGGCAAACAACATTAGGTGAGTGCCCAGGGCTCACACTGCTAGTACGTGCCTAAGACTGGATTTGAACTCATGGAGACAGTCTTTCTGACTCCAGGCCCTGTGTCACCCTAGCTTTACTTCCCCCAGCAAAGATGGAAACTGAGACCTAGATAGAAGTGACTTGTCCAAGATCACCTAGGCAGTAAGAAGCAGAGCCAAGATTTAAACCCAGGTCCTCTGACTCCAAAGCCAGCCCTCTTTCCCCTGCAACATCAACCAACCAATAAGCATTTATTAAGAGGCCATTTAGGGAGCAGCTAGGTGGTGCAGTGGGTAAAGCACCAGCCCTGGATTCAGGAGGACCTTGAGTTCAAATCTGCCTCAGACACTTGACACTTACTAGTTGTGTGACTCTGGGCAAGTCATTTAACCCTCATTGCCCGCCAAAAAAAAACCACACACAAACAAGAGGCCATTTAGCACAATCCTCTCATTTTATGCAGTTAGGTGGCACTGGGGATAAAGAACGATACCTGGAGTCAGGAAGAATCAAGTTCAAATCTGATATCGGACATTAGTTGTCTACCTCAGTTTCCTCAACATTAAAGTGGGGACAATAATAGCACCTGCCTCACAGGGTTGTTGTGAGAATCAAATGAGAGAATATTTGTAAAGCACTTAACATAGTGCCTGGGACACAGAAGGCTTAACAACTGAGGCTGAGATGTTTCAGTGATTTGACTACTATCAAAGGTTGTAAGTGACAGAGCTGGGTTAGACCCTGATCCCAAATCATACTCAGTTCCCATGACTCCAAGAACAAGACCTTTGTCACTGCCTCACACCACCCACTTGATACATTAGGATGACTTTTTAAAAGTGCATCACAAGAAACAGTCACTCCATCAACCTAAGCACTTCTGTGTTAGAACATGACATATAACCTGTTCTTAGAAGCCATGCAAAATACAAAGTTAACTTCTTTTCTGGCTAACTCAAATTTTATTTTTAATATGAAGTCAGTAATTACACATTTATTGGTCTCCAACAAAGACTTTCATGATGTTGACATATGTAATACCCCACGCCTCTTAAAGGTTCATGCATTTAGGGTAAGGGAGGATAAAGTAATTCATCCAATAAGAAATATCACAGGGAATAGAAGAGTCATCCCTTGTATCCAAAGCTCGCTCTCTTTTTTTCAGTAGGTGAAGGGCCATTGATCACAAAGCATTAGGATCATAAATCTAGAACAGGAAGACCTTGGTCCATATAATTCCATTGCCTCATTTTACAGATGGAAAAACCAAGGCCATCTTAGCACAATTCTCTTGTTTTACTCTGGAGGAGACAGATCCCAGGAGGTGAGATGAGTGCCTAAGTGACACTGGCAGTATGTGGCATCCCTAGGATGTCAACTCAGGCCCCTGAACTCCAGGCAGCTGGTGGTGCAGTAGATAGAGTATGGGACCTGCAGTCAAGAAGACTTGAGTTCAAATGTGACATTAGCCACTTACTATCTGCATGAACCTGGGCAAGTCATTTGTCTCCGGTTGTCTTAGTTCCTTCATGTGTAAGAATAAAATGTCAGTTGTACAATGTTTTATGAACCTTAAAGTGCTATATGAATGCTAGTTATTAGTATTTTTATTGCTCAGTGGGACATCCCAGTATGATTACTCTCTCTACCAGTGCAAATGTCAACTCCTACTATGTGTGTGGCAAGACATTTAGAGAGTAACTGTGAACCAAAACATTTACCTTGTGGTCCTTGGACAACACTCTAAAACCATGCTCAAAAACTTTATACAGTGGTAAAATGTACCAGAATTTGTGCCCAGATGGAATAGCTAATGAGATAATAGATGAAAAAGTACTTGGAAAGGCACATAAGCACCATATAAGTTATTACTCAAGAAACCTGGTATAGTAGAGAGAATGCTGAAAATGAAGGCAGTAGTACTGAAAAAGGAACTAAGCCTTGAGAGGATAAAAGCACTCAGCATTACCTGAGTTGGGATGGGTCTTTTATTTTGAAAAAATGTTTTAACTATTCCCAAAGGGCTATAAAACTGTGCATATCCTTTGACCCAGCAATACACAACTAGGTCTGGACCCCAAAGAGATTACAGAAAAGGGGAAAGGATCTGTATGCACAAAAGTAGCTCTTTTTGTAAAGGTAAAGAATTGGAAATTGAGGGGGATGTTCATTAGTGGCTGAACAAGATGTGACACATGATTGTGATGGAATACTTACTATTGTGCTATAGGAAATGATGAGGGGGTGGTTTCAGGAAAAAAAACACATGGTAAATACCATATGAACTGATGCAAAGTGAAATGAGCAGAACCAGGAGATCATTGGATATAATAACAGCAATATTTTAATAATCAGTTGGTAAAAGCCTTGGCAGCTCTGATCAATCAACAAGACAATGCCAAAGGACTCATGATGAAAGACTGCTTATTGCTTTAGAGAGAGAACTGATGAACCGAGTGCAAATTTAAGTATAATTTTTTACTTTCCTTATTTTTCTTGCTTTTTTGTGATAGTCAATACAGAAGGATGTTTTGCATGATTTCATATGTATAATTGATATATTGCTTGCCTTCTCTGGATGGGGGAGGGGTGGGAAGGAAGGAGGAAAAACCATAAAAATACAGGAAGAGAGACCTTAATTGTCTGCATACATGATGCTGTTCTAAGTCCAGAGATTAAAAAGGCAAAAAGGAAATAGTTTCCTGCCCTCATTACATTCTATTATTAGCTTGCTAGAATAGATTTTATTTTAAAGACAAGGGAAAGACAATACTGAAGGGGATCATCATTGGGTAGCAGATTTAGAGTAACCCTTAGTGGAATCTAACCCTCTCATTTTTTCAGATGAGAAAGCTGAAGCCCAGAGATGTTAAGTAAAATATAGATATAGATATATCACTATCCTACCTCATATAATTATATATAATACATCTATATTTTATTTATATCAGCATAGCGTGCCTCATGAAATAATAACAATTATAAGAATACAATAGCTAGTATTTATTTATTTATTTATTAAATTTGGGGGTGGGGTGGGGCAATGGGGGTTAAGTGACTTACCCAGAGTCACACGGCTAGTAAGTGTCAAGTGTCTGAGGCCGGATTTGAACTCAGGTACTCCTGAATCCAGGGCCGGTGTTTTATCCACTGCACCACCTAGCTGCCCCAATAGCTAGTATTTATATAGCACTTTATGCTTTGCAAAGTGCTTTACCAATATTAGCTCATTTGACTCTCACAACAACCTTACCAAATAGCCCAGGGTCACACAGCTAGTGTGAGGTAGGAATTGAATTTTGGTCTTCCAGTCTCCAAATCCAATATCGTATACATGCCCCCATCTAGCTAGCTGCCTGATGAAATAATTAATATTTTTTGTAAAGTTATGGACTTTTTTTTGTTTGATTAAAATTTTCCAATTTTAAGCTTTAAAGATGTATGTGTCGGGTAGCTAGGTGGCACAGTGGATAAAGTACCAGCCCTGGATTCAGGAGTACCTGAGTTCAAATATGGCCTCAGATACTTGACACATACTAGCTGTGTGACCCTGGACAAGTCACTTAACCCTCATTGCCCTTTAAAAAAAAAAAGATGTATGTGTCCCCTATTCTAATATCCATTATATTAGGTATGTTTTAAAGATCTTCTTCAAAACCTTCATTTTATAGGGTGAAGAAGCTGGCATCTAAAGAGATTCAGCAATCCATACAAATATAGTGAGTCCTGGAAGAACAAGGACTAATTCACAAAATCAACCAAATTCAACAATCACTTGTTAAGTGTTTACTGTGTTCAAGGCCCTGTGCTCTTAGCCCTCAGCCCAATGCTCATTCCACTATAAGACCCTACCCTGCTTCAGAATAGTGTAGAGCAATAATAGCAGGCTAAAAAAGGAAATTAAAAAGGGAATTAAAAGTAGGAATTAGGGTGCTCACTTCAGCAGCACATTCCTGTGCAAGGATGACACGCAAATTTGTGAAGCATTCCATATTTTTGTTTTTTAAGTAGGAATTAGGGATATTTAGAAGTATATCACCAGTAAGGTTTCTATCTTTCTGGGAGAAAGGGAGGAAAGATAAGAGTTTCCAACAAATTATCCTTGGATTTGATGTTCAAAGACAGAACGCTTGGTTGGATGGTTCATTCATCTGATTGAATATGACAATTTCTAAGTAAACAAGTATTTATGAAGCAATGGATACCCTCTTTTGGTAAAATTACTAAACCTCTCATAGCTCTTACATAAAGTTCTGTCCCATCTGGGGTGCCAAACTGTGAGATTAAAATTGGATATTAGATCATAAATCTCCCCTACTTAACCTTTCCCTTAATTTATCTCCCAGACTAGTAAATGGAAGAAGCTTCTGGTTTTCTAGATAGAGCCTTTATTGTATGGTAGTCACAAGGTGATGTTGATGCCAAGCACTGTGAGGATACAAAGGGAAAGAATGAAAGCATTCCTGCCTTTAAGAAGCTTACACTCCCTAAAACAACATGTACACAAATATATGAGAAATATTTATGAAACAAATAAAAGGTTATTCATACTAGAAATACCTACTTGTCTTCACTTGATTCATATCTTACAATCCCAGCTAGGAAGAGGCATGACATTGCACTCATGTATATCACAACGATTTACTTACTGGCTGACAATATCCAATATCTAGGGCAAGCATCAGGTACTTGCTACACCCACGCTCACAGGCAAGGACTCACCTCTAATGTAATGGAAGAGACTGGTAACTGTGGTTACACCTGTTAATCACTTCCACCTGGCAACCTTTTAAATTCACTTTGCACAAACACCTAGCTCCCCTTCACATAGCTGACAATGTAGGAACAAAAAAGAAAGAAAGAAAGAAAAGAAAGAAGAGAGAGAAAGAAAGAGAGAAAGAAAAGAAAAGAAAGAAGAGGAGAGAAAGAAGAGAGAAAGAAAGAAAGAAAGAGAGAGAAAGAGGAGAGAGAGAAAGAGAGAGAGAGAAAGAAAGAGAGAAAGAAAGAGAGAAGAAGAAAGAGAGAAAGAAAGAAAGAAAGAAAGAAAGAAAGAAAGAAAGAAGAAAGAAAGAAAGAAAGAAAGAAAGAAAGAAAGAAAAGAAAGAAAGAAAGAAAGAAGAAAGAAAGAAAAAGGGGGTCTGGATCAAAGTAGTCAAAAACACTGGCCCCCTTGCCATTGGTAAAACCAGAAAATAGTCTTTCTTCCTTTCACAACCCCATAAATACCTTCAATTCATAATACCATCACATCCCAGATCTTGAAATAGAAAGGACCTGAGTCTCTAGTTCCAACCCTTTCATTTTGTAGAAGAGAAAAATGAAGCTCAGGGAGGGTCACACAGTCAGTAAGCATCTACACTAAATTTGAACCCAAGTCCTCTGACTCTAGTACCTATTCTTTGCATCAACTTTTCTGAGAGAGAGGAGCCAAGATGGTAGAGGAAAGGCAGGGAATTCCTGGACCCCTCCCCCCAAACCCCTCCAAATACCTCCAAATAAATGCCATAAGACAATTCCTGGAGCAGCAAAACCCAGAAAAGGATGGAGTGAGATGATTTTCCAGCCAAAGATGCCTTGGAAGGTAAGCAGGAAAGGTCTGTTGAACTAGTGGAACACAGCCCCTCAGCTATGCTGAGAAGATCCAGCCCCAGGCAGGCTGATCCAGAGGAACCTCTCAGCTGCTTCTGAAACTCAACCCACAGATGGTGAGGGGGTCAAGACTGGCTTGGAGGAGATTACAGGGGTCTCTGATGGCACTGAGTCGGGACTCTGCTGTTTTGCCCCTGCTTAGACCCAGGAAGGGGAGGGGCAAGGGCACACTGTAGCTTGCAGCCACAGTGGCTTGCAGACCAGAGTACAGGCCGGGGGAGTGGGGAAGGAGCCTCTCCTTAAATTGTACCACCTTGGCCCCCTGAAGCTTGGGACAGGGCATCCTGGAAGCAGTGCCCCACTTTAAGAAAGAGTTAAAAGTCAAGAAACTTTTCAGAGATTGATGGAGGGGAGGGGGAAAACCCCCAAATAACCCTCTTAACCCTCAAGAACATAAAAAAAAAACCAAACCCCAATCTTGTCTTATTTGGGATGTTACCAAGTTGAAAGGGTTGGGCATTCATGGAATCTGTCAACAAGCAGAAATCTTTTGGCACAAGACCCAAAAGTATAGAAGGGTGCCTTGCCAACACTGGGGGTGAGGCGGGAAAAAGTCCTCTATGGGGTGGGGGCTTGGGAAAGGAGTGGGGAAATGAGGCTAAGCAACCAAACAGATGAAACATGCCTAAGAGATACAAACATACAGCTAGTTGTTCACCTACTTCACCTTCTGATTTAGGCTGGGCTGCCAACATATTTTGAAAGAGGCTGTTTATCTAGGAGAAAAGAACTGGCTTGGTATTAGAAGGTACATTCTGTTCAAATTGTTATATATTTTGACATGTTATATGGGTCTGAAGAGGCTCAAAGCTACCTAACACTTCACTTCTCCCTGTTCCAAATACATCGATATGATTGCCCTCAGCTACAATAGAATATATTCATAACATATCAACCACCATAGCAACAAGGTACTTCAACAAGAATGCTATTTTAGTATGGAATAACAAGAGGGGAAGAGAAGAAAGATAGCAACCTTTTCTTTGGCCAGGAATGTCCTAAGAAAGAAAGCCTTGAGCATTTATTGTCTCTCATAGAAACCATTGGTTCTTCCCTAAACTATCCATCAACAAGCATTCATTTATTATATTATTAAATTATGATACTGCCTAGAAAGATGAGGCTTTTTAAAAGTCAATGGGGGTGGGGAAGAAAGAGGTTAAAGACTAGCCGAATAAATACCTTCGGAAAGTAGAAAGGCAAATTACTTTGATTGCAGCCCCCTAGGATTGCAGAGACAACAACAGCTAAAGAGACTTAGGCCCTAGAGTTAACAAAAGCAAGGGGCCAGCCCTAAGGGAGAAAGCCATGTGCCTCAACATTGCTTTTAATCCCCTTGCAGGAAAAAGCAAAAGACAGAGGAAGGATTATTTTGAACGCCCTATTCACCACTGGCATTCTGAGAAATTATTTTCCAACTACAAACGTTAATAAAGTACAAATTGATGTATAAGAATGTAAGCTCTAGGAGAGTAGGCATGCTAGCTTATACTTTTCCAGTATCTCATAAAATGTTGGGCACACAGTAGATGGGTGCTCATTTATATTTCCTGATTGACACACACAAAGAATTATTATATAGGGAGTTCTAGAAATGAGCCTGATTTCACACAATACGAATTTTCGCATAGTAACTTGGAAATAAAGTAGCAAGAATAGAGAAAAAGAATAGGGCTAGGTTTGCTGCTTAAAGGGTAAAGGAGTTGTTTTTTCTTTTAGATAGAGATGGGGGAACCACCTGCTTTTCACAAACAAAGGTTAACATGTGAACATCTCTGCACTTTAGTTCACCTGTGTCTCTAAGGTAATTTAAATTAACTCTTTATTATCTCTTCCGGAGGGAAAGGTGACTAACTACAGAGCTTTCATTGCATTTATTAGCTTCACAAAAGGTATTTGGTCCATCAATCTTAAGGTCATTATTTGTTTCCAACCCTGGAAGCCAAATATATCAGAAAACAGAAAACCAACGGAATTTGGAATTTAAAAAAAAACAAACAACTTTCTCCAAAAGGCAACATTTCAAAACTTTGAAAAATGTTCTTACCACCATGAGAATTAAGAATTAAATAAAATCCCTTAACTTAATAAAGCATTATGAGAATGTCAGCAAAAATGCAGAGCTGTTAGGCAGAAGGATTATTTTTTAACAGGATGGGGGAGGGGGGAATACCCATGCACAGACCCCAGATTTCCTTGGAAAACAAGTCATTTATTCTGCCAGCCCTCATTCTATCTGAGTGGCAAGAAGAACCCAAACTTAGTAGGCTTATAAAAGCAACAAAAACAAAGTCTAAAAAGCCATCTTTTGGACCACGGGTTATTGATAGATGTTCCTAAAAATGTATTACTCTAAGAGATCTAAAAAAAGTCTGTACATTTGAGGAACTGAACTGAAGTAAATTTCAGAAAAACTTTTCAGTATCCTATCTTTCATTCCACTGTGTCCAAAAAGGAATTCTACCAAATCATCATCAGTGTTAAGATTCTTCCAATCATCATTATTTTTTAAAATCCAAAGTGTTTCTCTGCTTCACCTAAATCTTTTGCAGTTCTAATTCCCATCTCAAAATGAGATATTTATGTTAAGGCAGAAGACTTAAGAGATTTACAAAGTCAAAAAGAATTCATAACTCCTACATTTTTAATCATCCATCCTCCCAGTGTATGATTTAGTCCACAATTCCCATGAGAAAAATGAAGAAAGTTTTGAAGAACGACTTATTCCCAATGTAAATCTCCAGCAAGCCTCTGTCAATCATGTAAGTCCTTTTAACCCTGGTTAGCCTTTCCCTACCTCAAGCCTGAAAACTACATTACTATTTAATTGCTTTGTGACTTCACATTTTATTAAAAGGCAGAAAAAAACGCTGGGAGCTCAAACTAAGAGATAAACCCTCCACAGTAAATCGTCCCCTTAAGCAATGAAACTTGCCTCTCAAATGTAATAAGGTGAGCACTGTGCAAACCCCAGACAAGGAAAATTCTGCATGCTAAGTCCACAACCTTCATCACTGACAGAAACCTTAGAGTTCTCTAGAGTCAGGGCTGTAGATCAGAAGGCATTTTACACACCTAACATATTTGCTCCAGTTGATGTGAAGGGCACAACCCAATGAGTCCCTTCCCACCCTGGCCATCTCCACTTATCTTCCCTCCTTCAAAGCAAAAAAGAAAACAGGAGAAGTAGGGGAACAAGGTAGAGAATTTAGAATGACAGGAAGTGAGAACATTTTACATCTTTCCCCATATTAAAATTGTAACTCACTGGAGGATAGTTCTACTTCAGCCAGAAAAAAAACCCATCCTCTTAAAGGTGGTGATTTCTTGTCCATATTTCCCTAGTTTCCCTTTTAAGCCTATCTTCTGCCCTTGTTAATTAGCTATAGAAACCATTATCAGATTATATGACATTACTGGATATGTATTGTAGTACAAAGTAGCTCTGGGGTACTTCATTACAGACTAACCTAACCTCCAACCTCTTGCATGAATAATAATTATGATATGGTTCAGCTAAACAATGAGAAAGAATAATATTTTCTCTATACACACCCTCACTTTCTCTCTTCCCCCTCTTTATTTTTGTTTTGTTTTGGGTTTTTTGCGGGGCAATGAGGGTTAAGTGACTTGCCCAGGGTCACACGGCTAGTACGTGTCAAGTGTCTGAGGCTGGATTTCAACTCAGGTCCTCCTGAATCCATGGCCTGTGCTTTATCCACTGTGCCACCTAGCTGCCCCCCAAACAAGCATTTCTTAAACAATTTTGTATTTTAAAAAATCTTTAAAACATTGTTACCCATTACTATAGCTACTATGAAGAAGTAGATGATACACAGTCCTTGCTAACTTGGACCGCTTGGACTACTAAGTTTCATTTACTGGTGCATGTCTACTTCACCTCTGGCAGTTCCTATCCGTATAATAAATTGTCAATCCTGGGATCTGAGGTTGAGAATCACTCACTGTGCAGTAAGATTTTCCATTATTACAAAAAGGAAGATGGTACAAGCCTGTACAATATCCACTAACACTAATGTTCAGAAACAGCCTCTTGCTATTAAGACTCCCAAGGAGAAAAGTATTAGAACCTAGAAAGCAGCATAACATTTCAATCATATGACCTGTGTATATGAGTGTGTGTTGTGTTGGAGGGACCTAGTCCCTCCAATTACAGATGAAGAAACTGAGGCCCAGAGCGGGTAACTTGCTTATGATCACCAAGATTAAATGACAGAGCTGGGATCTGAACCCAGGTTGACTGGCTCCTGATCCAGCATTCTTTCTACTCCTTTGGGTTATCCCTTAGCAGCTGAGAACAAAAGGGATCATTGTTAGGTAGAATATTTTCCCCCTTCAAACAGGAAGCTTCAGAAGGAATTTTCCTTTCCTAATTGGAATCTGTGGATTCACATTTAACCGCTGTTAGACCAACAGTAAGGGATAATAACAAATAATATAGGCAATATATTCCCTTGTAGGCAGAGCTAGAGAAAGTGACGGGATTTTGATGAGCAACCTGACCTACAACTGTATACTATCTAACTTCAACCACATCCTTATTACGACTGCTCCAGCACTCCTTTTCATCTCTTGCCTAACAGATTACTCACAAGGGCGGCTGTGCTATTCCATCGGTCTTGGAGGAGAGAGACCTGGACATTAGTCACTTACTAGCATCATGTCTGTCCCCTAAGCAAGCCATTTCATCACCGCCAGAACATCAGCTTCTTCATCCCTAAAAGGAGGAAAATGATACTTACACTATTCTACCTGACAAGGAAGCTAGGTGGCAAACTGGATAGAGTGCTGGTCTGGGAATCAGGACAACTCCTCTTCCTGAGTTCAAATCTGCCCTCAGATGCTTATTAGCTATGTGACCCTGGGGGGCAAGTCACTTCACCCTGTGTGCCTCAGTTTCCTCATCTGGAAAATGAGCTGGAGAAGGAAATGGCAAACCACTCCAGCATCTTTGCCAAGAAAACCCCAAATGGGGTGACAAAGGCTTGTACATAAATGACTAAAAAACCACAAAACTCCACCTGATGGGATTGCTTCAAGGAAAGCACTTTGGAAACTACAAAGTACTATGAAATATAGTGTGATCTAGTTATTACTGCCACTAATCAAAAATGTAGAGAGGGTGTGGTATAGTGGACAAAGAGGTTGCCTTAGACTCATCAGGAAGACCCAGGTTCCAGGCAGCTTCTGAAGGATACGGTCTGTGTGACCTAGGCAAGTGACTCAAACTTTCAGTGTTCCAGACAACTTTCTAAAAATAGGGTTCTTCATTTTGTGTGTTCATCAAGGACCCCTTCCCCTTTGGCAATCTAGAAACAACTTTGGGAATTCACTTGACCAAGGTCATGAAGCCTACTGACTCCTCCTCAGAATAATGCTGTTAAATGCATAAAATAAAATGCATAGGATTACAAAGAAAACCAGTTATGTTAAAATACAATGATCAAAATACAGTTTTTAAAAAAACAAGTTTATGGATCCCTGTTTGAAGACTTGAAGTTGCTGGTTTACACTGCTAGTGCAACCACTTTACAAGGAGATTCATATGCCAATAAAATAAAAAATTCAATAAAAAACAAAAACCCACCTACTATCCATAATGACTATTGTAAATCCTTTCCATTTTCTCAAGTTCCCATGGTTGTTAGCCTGTGTGTATCCCAACATCTAAGAGGAATAATAGATAAGCAAGTACAAGATTTGGAGTCAGGAAGATCTGAGTCCAAATCCCACCTCAGACACTTTCTAGCAGAGTGACCCCTGGACAAGACACAACCTTATCCTCTGTTTCCTCATATGTATAAATGAGGATAATAATAGCACCTACCTCTCACATCGTTGTTTTGAGGATCAAATGAGTTAACTGAAAACTTTGAAGCACTATAGAAGTACTAGGTAGTATCGTTATTATGTACTCACAAATGAGTCTAGAATAGTTGATTTTGTGCAATTCTTTAGTCAACATGATAAATCCAAAATTACAGAATATTAAAGCCGGATCTTAGAGAAACACCTCTCATTTCACAGGTGAGTCAACCAGAAAGCCCAGTTGATGTGAAGAGGGCACAACCCAATGAGTTGATAGATGTTTCTCAAAATGCATTACTCTAAGAGATCAGCAAACAGAAGGACCTTGATCCAGGTCATACAGAAAGTCCAGGTCCGACCTGGAACTAAAAGCTGGATCTTCTGAATTCTTTGCTGAATGCTCTTTCTACTACACCATGACATGAGCCACCTACCCAAGTCCAAGGAGAGGACAGGAGTGTAGACAGTTTAATCTCTTGGAACCTCAGTTTCTCTACCTGAAAATGTAGCAATTACAATCAGTCTCTAGGAATGCTATGCCTAAATGCAAAATCAGTCCAATTTCCTCAGCATGAGCCAGGCATGGGCTGTCACAAGGACACCTTTGTAATAAAGAGGAAGGACTCACTAGTATCACTCCCCATAGGGAACACAAAATCCTGGCGAATATCCAAGAGACAAGGGACTTGCCAATCACATACTAAGGAAATTGTTTTAGTTTTGTTTTTCGCTTTTTTCTTTTGTAAGCTGGGTAATGAAGGAGACTTCTGTAGGAAATTAAGTGATATCTGACCTAGACAATCTCAGCAAGGACCTCAGAAGCCATTAAGTTCAACTAGTACCTGAAAGAGAGGCACTCTACCCCATCTGCACCAAGTGACAGCTAGGCTAGTGCTAGATCTGGAGACATGAGGGCTGAGGCCTCACTTGCCTCATCTATAAATGGGGACAATAATAGCACCTTCCTCTCAGGATTGTTGTTGTATGGATAAAAAGAGAGAAAAGCTCTTTGAAAACTTTAAAGTGCTATATAAGTGCTAGCTATATTATTGTTTTAAGATCTCAAGAGAAAGGGAACCTACCACCTCCCTCACAAATCATTCTTCTGAGTAGCTCTACTTGTTCATTCAATTCAATAAACGTAATAAATGCCTATTATCGTCAAGAACCTAGAAATAATAAAGACAAAAAGGATGTTGGGGGGGCAACTAGGTGGCGCAGTGGATAGAGCACTGGCCCTGGAGTCAGGAGTAAATGAGTTCAAATCCGGCCTCAGACACTTAACACTAGCTCTGTGACCCTGGGCAAGTCACTTAACCCCAATTGCCTCACTTAAAAAAAAAAAAAAAGGGTGTTAGGAAGGTTTCCCCCCCCACCCACCCCCCTTTATTGAGGGCTTAAATACATCTCCCTGTAGACATTTCTGTATCTGTACTCTAGGGGCAAAAAACCCCACAGGTTTAACCCCTCATGTAAGAGTTCTTCAAATATTTGAATCAAGGGTTTCTAAATTTGGGGCCATAGTCCATGAACTATTTTTTTTTTTTAAACTGAGTTCACAATCTAATATGAGAGAAAACATCCAAATGATTATGTACAAACAAGATATATACAGGATAAATTGAAGGTATTTTGAATTCACTAAGTTCAGGACAGAAAAATACATTTAATTTTTTAAAATGGTTCAGGACAGCTAGGTGGTGCAGTGGATAAAGCATTGGCCCTGGAGTCAGGAGGGCCCCAGTTCAAATAAGGTCTCAGACACTTACTACCTGTGTGACCCTGAGCAAGTCATTTAACCCTAATTGCCTCAAAAAGAGAGAGAGAACAAGAAATGGGTCCATAAACTAAAATCAATGTTACTTTTTCTAGAATTCCAAAACTAGAACTCTTTTCAGAAAAGACCCTTGACCATCATCCTCTGTTCTGCCTCCATGGCTTTCCTATTCCCTCCAAAACCATCTCAAATTTAACTTCAACCAAACAACCTTTACTCGCTAAGAAGCTTTTGTTGTTGTTCAGTCATTTCAGTCATGTTCTTTGTGACTCCATTTGAGCTAAGCCTAGTCAAATACTATAGAGACCTATGTATACTTCAGAAACTTCCAACAGTCTTACGAGCACAGAAGCCAATTCATTATACTTGACAGAAGTTCAAAGAATTAAAGCTATTTGTTATGTAATAAGATCAGAAAAGTACTTTTCACTGGATGCTGACATTTCACAAATAGCTCTGAGGACCAATCAAGCACTCCTTCTAAAATTTGGGCTGATTATCTTAAGCTGATCTATCCCATGGAGGGGAGGTGAAAATTCTCTATTAAAAAATCATGCTATTTAAGAAAGTATGAGACATTCATTTACAACCAGACTAAACTTTCTCCATTAGAGATGAAAAGTGAAATGTTCTTTTCTTTAAAAAAAACAAAAACCCTCTTAAAAAATAATTCAACAAATATGAATGATTGTTTTATCTCCATTTTTCTTAACCTAATAGCCTTATTTCTTTAACATGTGTCTGCCATATTGGATAGTACAGTGTAGTTCTTGGGATAAGGGGTTAATCTGACTAGCATTTCAGTTTTTTGTTAATTTAACTAAGTAATGACAAATCTCATTCTTTGGGACCATAACGCATGGTTCAATTCTAATCCTATATATCTCTGTGAACACATACATGCTCATTTTGTAAAATAAACTCTGTAGCAGGCTATGAGATAGATGCCTGAGGCAGAAAAAGAAGATAATACATTTAACATGTTCAAAACCAAAAAATAACCTTATTTTGAATTATAAAACCACACCACAAAGGAGCCTACCTTATTTGTGTATGCTGAAGATTTTTAAATGAAGTACTGTTTCTAAGTAGATATCAGGTGAATGGAAATAACTCAATGATTCAGCAAAGCAGCCCATCCAGTTCCATGAAAATCATCTTGGGAAGGGAAAGAAAATATCACTGAGATACATTAGAATACGTTTCAATTAAGACATAAATAAAAGAGTACTAAATCAAGTACTAGAGAAATCTAATAATGAAATTAATACAGCAAAAACTTACTAGCTTACAGTGATTGGTGTAGGTAGGATGTGACAAAGAAAGGCCCAGAGGCAAGCCTAGTTAAAAGAAGAAATTTTCTCAGGATCCTCAATCCTGTGGTCAACTTCTCCCAGAAACGCTTGAAGAAATAGACAATGTTTCTTTTCACAAGATAGAATCTTAGGTCCATGTCTCTTCCATTTTTTTTTTTTTAGTGAGGCAATTGGGGTTAAGTGACTTGCCCAGGGTCACACAGCTAGTAAGTGTTAAGTGTCTGAGGCCGGATTTGAACTCAGGGCCGGTGCTCAATCCACTGCGCCATCTAGCTGCCCCTGCCTCTTCCATTTTTAAGGGCTTTATAAGTAATTATTCACCTCCTTTCCTCCCCAATACAGTTCTCTCTTCAAAACAGTCCAATGCCAGCCAACTACTGACATCTTAGCCTCACACTCTCACTTCTCCCTGACATTGAACTCTACATGACCAGCTACAAGTTCATGCTCTGGAGAACTGGGTTTAATTTTGGGCACCAGAAAAAATACTGACAAGCTGGAATTTGTCCAGAAAAGGGCAAACCAGGATGGTGTGGGAAATTGAAAGTCTGACATTGGAGGGATAATTTGTAGGCTTTGAGAAGACTTACTGGAGATATAGCCTTTGCCTTCAAATATTTGAAGGATTGTATTGGGTTTGTTGTGTTGGTGCCAAAAGTAGAACTAAAAAATAATGGGTGAAAGTTGAAGAGAAGCTAATTTTGGCTTGAGAGAAGGAAAATTTTTCCTCACAATTACACCTTTCAAAAAGAATGGCCTCTGGAGCCAATCTCTTCTCTATCCTTGGTTAGGCAACTAATTGTCTCTAAGATACTGTGGAGAGGGGCAGCTAGGTGGCATAAGTGGATAGAGCATAGGCCCTGGAGTCAGGAGGACCTGAGTTCAAATCCGGCCTCAGACACTTAACACTTACTAGCTGTGTGACCCTGGGCAAGTCACTTAATCCCCATTGCCTCACAAAAAAAAAAAAAAAAAAAAAAAAGATACTGTGGAGTAAACTACTGCTTCCTATATTGAATAATAATAGCCTCTGAGGTCCTGTCCAATTCCCAAGATTCTGTAATTCTATTCCCAAGCAATTGTCTACACCAAACAAATTGGTCTTTAACTGTAAAATATTTTTCACTATGCACTAATTTTTTCATGCATATTAGTGGTTATCTCCCCAAATACTTGGTAAGTTTTTTGATTGTGGGGTCTTGTATTATGTACTTAAAATAGTGATGAGAACATTAGTGGTGGCATAGAAATACAAGTTGGATGGTTTTTTTGTTTTTTTTTTTAAAACATGTACTTTATATAGAGAGGAAAATAATGTAATTTCCCAAAGTTAATTTTTTGACAACAAGTTTTATCAAATGGAATTCAATCAAATAATAATGGCAATTCCTTTCAAATTCAGGTAATAATTTTGTTACAATTACTTCTGAGTTATAACATACAATCTATGTAATAACTAAAACATTACCGTCAAACCCTAAAATTATTTCAATATTTGTAGAATACCCAACCAATTATTTTGTTGAAGAGTTATGTATCTTCGAAATTTTTTCTAGTTTTATTCCACATGAATGCTATTTTCTTTTAATTTTTTTGCAAAAAAGTATGTGTTGAATTCTGAAAATCTCTTACTTGTAAACATTTATCAATCCACGCTTTTTTTGTCCCATTTAGACAGAGGTTAAACACAAAGGGTCAGCATAAACACCTGGGGCCTCTGACTTAACTGAGGTGCCTAGGAGTGCCTAGGATTGTAATTCATGGGCAAATATTTGAATGCAAGCATTTCTTTAATAACAAGAAATGCCACATTGCATCAGATCTAACATCCAGTTCAGGGTTCTAACTATGGCAGAATTAGTAAGAAATGTGTCTCAGAGCACAAGGGCTACCCCACTATCAATTGTAATCAATTTTGTGCTGTCTAAACAGTCAGCTAATTAGGTACAAAATCTAGAGTTAATCATAGCAGACATTTAATAGCCTTTCAAGATCTACAAAGCACTTTATGCATATTATATCATTTGATTCTTGCAACAATCTTATGAGATGAGGTGCTACTGTTGTCACCTCCATTTTACAGATAAAGAGGCACAGTATTAAGTTTATAAGTATATAAGTTTGTAGGGGGGCAGCTAGGTGGCGCAGTGGATAAAGCACCAGCCCTGGATTCAGGAGTACCTGAGTTCAAATCTGGCCTCAGACACTTGACACTTACTAGCTGTGTGACCCTGGGCAAGTCACTTAACCCCCATTGCCCCACCAAAAAAAAAAAAAGTAAATATAAGCATATGTTTGTTTATGATCACACAGCATTTTCCATGTTAAGGACAGGGTTCAAACCCAGGTTTTTCCAGATTCCTAGTTCATCATTTTTGCCACTACATTGGGCCATTTATTTAAATACATTTATTTAGTAATAACTCAATTATAAAATTCTTTAAGGTTTTCAAAGTATACCCCAGACAATAACCCCATGAGCCAGAATTCAAACCAAGGTTCTTCTGAACTCCAAAGCCAATACTTTTTCCAATACACAATGCTCAAGTCAAGTGGAGGAAGGAGAATAGTATGGAGTATTTACTTAGACCAGAGAGTCTTAATCTCTTTTCTGTAATGGACCTCTTTGCCTGTCTGATCAAGCCTATGTATCCCTTCTCAGAGCAATGACTTTATTGAAAAATTCTTAATTGAAGTAAATACTACATTTCAGTTAGGGGTTAAGAGAAAATAAATAATAATATTCTTTCTACCTACATGAATACTACACTAGTCAGGCCCATCATCTTATATTTGGTCTCCCTGCTTCCCCTTTTCAATGCATCCTTCATAGATGCTTGTGACTTTCCTGGAGGACAAGTCTGACCATGTTAGTCCCATACTCAATAAACTTCAGTACATCTCTATTCCTTTTAGGAGGAAATATAACCTGACCCAATCCTATATTTTCAGTCTATATATCACACATTATTACCTTTCACACACAGTAGTCTGGCCAAATGGACCTTCTAACTGTTCCTCCCACTTCCTCTTCTGACTCTGTTTCTTTTAACTGTATGTCCCCAATGCCCAGAATGTCCTCTCTCCTCACCTCTTAGCTTCTCCAGAAGCCTTTCCTTTACTCCTGATTGCTATTGCTTTATTTCCTAAATAATCTATTTTGTGTATGTGTGTGTGTATGTATGTATATGTGTATGTATGTATGTATATGTGTATGTATGTATATGTATACATGTGTGTACAGCTATCCATAAGGTCTCCTCCATTAGCGCAAAAAGTCCTTGAGGGCAGGAATTATTTCACCTCTTTGTATTGCCAGTCTCTGGCTCAATCCCTGGAACATAAAAGTTCTTAGTAAACACTTATTGATTAAAAACCACTAATATATGTATCATGTGATATTCCATCAAAGTAATCTGTGTTTATCTTAATTCCTCCACCAGATCCATGAGGGCAGGCACCATGTTTTACATTTGTCAAAAACAGGTAAAAATAAACAAGATCCCATTTATCCATCTGACCCTTAAGTCTTGGTTCCCCTAAGAGCTCTTCTATTGCCTGACTCTAATAACTGACTTCATAAACAGCACGGCTGACAGTATGGTGGACAAACCTGGCCTGGCCTTGTAGAACTCTTAATAAATACTACCTAATGAGAACAACTAATTCTGTTCCAACCCTCACTCTAGGCAAATGTGAGCCTCCAATCTAATTTAAATCATCAGGTCAGCCAACAGAATCTAAAATGAGTCGAGCCAACAAATCAAAAAAAGCCTTCCAGTTAGAAACTGTGCTACTTACTTTGTGACCTAGTAATTTATGGGGTTTTTTTTTGTCCAAGCATTATTTATACTATAAATAATTAAACTAGGTAATATCTCTAAAAAGCGTTGACCCTGGTTTGTAAGCAGTCCCATGGTGCAGTGGAAACAGCACTGCTCTTCATTACCTCTGACTATGTGACCTTGGACAAATTTGACATCTCTACAGCTCAGTTTCCACATGTACAATATAAAAGAGCTGGCTAATGGAAGAACCTAACTTTGTATAGCACCTGTAAGACCCTGGTTCAGATGCTGTTTCAGATATTATCTTAATGGGAGCCTGGTATAGTGTTCCCTGGCCTCTTTGTCAGAAGACCTGGGTTCAAGTCCCTGACCCTGGGCAAATCACAGTACTTTTCCAAGGCAAGCAACTCTTTTGAGACGAAGTTGCAGAGTAAGTATTAGCATTAGCAGAGGGAATATCTATATCAGGAGTACCCCATAGCAATGAAATCACAGTTCTCTTCTCACTCACCTCCAAATATTATATTCTTACAACAATACTATGAGCTTTTATCCACATAATTGTAGGGTTAAGCAAGCTAAGGCTCTGATGAATGGCTGACACAGAGCTACTATCTGAAGCATCAAATGATGCTCGAACCTTGAGCCTAACTCCATTTACACTAAACCACCCTTTCTTAGCTCTGAATCTGACGATTCTATAACCATGTGGAAGTCACTTCATCTCTCTCCACCTCAGTTTCCTTATTTCTAAAACTGAGGAAAACAGCTGTCCTACTTATACCTCTTGGTGCTTTGTTGGAAGAAAATTGTCAACTTTAAGAGAAATGAGGATCAACAGCATTGTCATTTAGCTTTCCAACACTATTAATAATAAACATGGCTCCAAAAGAACATGTATCGGGGCAGCTAGGTGGTACAACAGATAGAGCACTGGCCCTGGAGTCAGGAGGACCTGAGTTAAAATCCGGCCTCAGACACTTAACACTTACTAGCTGTGTGACCCTGGGCAAGTCACTTAACCCCAAATGCCTCACCAAAAAAAAAAAAAAAAAAAAAAAAAAAAAAGAACATGTATCTATCCCTTCTATTGGTAACACCACCACCCCTCCTTCCCATCCCTTACTTTAGTAGGTCTGCCAAGGGCGACCTTGAACCATGAACTTACTGCTTTCTTATACTGAATTAGCCCTCCTGTCCTACCCCCTTGGGAGTGCCCCTTTCTTCAGTAAAGAAATAAATATTAGCTTGAAACCAAGGCCACCTTATAAGCCAACACAACTGTAACCCTGTGACCGAAAAAAAAAAAAAAAGGCAGTTCCAGATATCCAATGTCCTTCCACTTCTCCAACAGAATGTATACCTAGAACTAAACTGCAGGGGCAGCTAGGTGGCGCAGTGGATAGAGCACCGGCCCTGGAGTCAGGAGTACCTGAGTTCAAATCCGACCTCGGACACTTAACATACACTTACTAGCTGTGTGACCCTGGGCAAGTCACTTAACCCCAATTGCCTCACTAAAAAAAAAAAAAACTAAACTAAACTGCAGGAAGGTAGCAGCACAGCCCTCCTATATATAAATATTTTATGTGCAGCTTGCAGTGAAATTCTAGATGAATACATAGCTATAGATCCTTTGCAATTAGCTGGTTGCACAAATGAGCTTCTTTTCAATACTATGGGAAGTAAGGCCCACTTCATTCTACTGGAATCCCCCCTGAGTTAGAGCTCAGAATTCCCTAAATGCTTTAATTATTTAATTTCCTTTCCTTTCAAAATCCCATAGTTGTACAACTGATGTCCTCTGGGGAAACCAGCCTGCATAATGAATGCCAGACTAAGTGCTGGGTAATAGGGTCACAAGAGAGAATAGCTATGTTCATTTACAGTTAATTCATAATCACTAAGAGGAGAGAATGGGCTGGTACAATGAATAGAGTGCCAGGCCTGTAGTCAGGAAGACTCATCTTCCTGAGTTCAAGTCTGGCCTCAGGCACTTACTCGCTGGGCAAGCCACTTAACCCTGCTGGCCTCAGTTTCCTCATCTGTAAAATGAGCTGGACAAGGAAATGGCAAACTATTCCAGTATCTTTGCCAAGAAAACCCCAAATGGGGTCATGGAGAGTTGGAGTCAACTGAAAATGACTGAAAAACAACAGAGACAGACCATAAATCTAGATGGAAAGCGGCACACTATGCCCCAAGGAAGATTTCTTATGGGAACTCACTGGTCTCTTTAAAAAAAATAAAACAAAACCAAACCCAGTAAGACAGGAGGACACTCCACCACAATAAAATAGTCTTTATATTTATTTAATTATAAAATCTTGCTTATTTATGGAATGCATCTGCAAAAACCTTCAGGTCACCCAAGACAATTCTAGCCTGGGAATTGGCGAAAAGAAAACCAGAAACACAAAAAAGAAACCGCTTTTGGCAGTGAAGTGGCAAACTGCTGAGAAGAGGTATTCCAGAATGACTGGTCATTTTGGACTAGGGAAAGAAGGGAATGCTAATTGGCTGGTGATTGTCTTCCAGAGGACCAACCTTTTCACAAGAAGACTGAGAAATATTGGACAGAAGACAGAAAAGGCAAGAAAGAAGAAAAGCAGGGGAGAGTAAAACTAAAACAACAACAAAAGGACAAAAGCAGCACTGGAGGTGGTGATGGGGCAGCAAGCCTGCCCGGGGCACTGGAGAAGAAAGCCAGGAAAGAGAGAACAAGGCCGCAGTGTGGGGCCATGTCTCAGTTCTTCTGTAATGATATTAATATGTTTCTTCATCTGTAAAATGAGAAATGAGGGAGCCTGGCTAGGAGAGGGAACAGGTGATTGGTAAAGTATCTTCTAACTCTATAATCCTATACTAAGCTTAAGGCACATCAGTCACAGAAGGGTGGTTCTTCCATGATTAGACATTAATATGCCTTACCCTGAGGAAACAGGGTGTCTAGTAACACTGACCTGTCCATGTTGCCTCACAGAATCAAAACGAGGCCTATATGAACTATTAGTAATAACAAAAATTATTTTTGCTAATATTAACATCAAGTTATTCCTCCAGAGGGAGAACTGATCAACTGAGTGCAAATTGCCGTATAATAGTCTCACTTTATTATTTTTTTTGCTTCTTACCCCCCAATATGGCTAATATGGAAATATGTTTTACATGATTTTACATGTATAATTGATATGATTTTGCTTGCCTTCTTAGTGGGTGGGGGAGGGATGGGAGAGAATTTAGAACTCAATTTTTAAAGGAAAAGTGTTAAAATTGAATAAACAATTTTTTAAAACATCAAATTACTTTAATATTAGACAGCCAGGGTTTATATAGGGCTTTAAGGCTCCTTGTGACAACCCTGAGTTATCTTCTGATGATACATACTCTAAGTTTTTTTTTTTAATTATTTTTCTAATTGCATGTAAAAATAATCATAATAAAGAATCTCTAAATTTAGAAGGAGCAAGTTCTCTCCAAAATTACCAAGTCCAAAAGCCTGAAGTGATGGGGAATAGCTTTAGGAGATGCTATTTCCCAAATTATGTTACTAAGGGACACTATCCCCCTCACGTGTGCAGAACCCAACCGCATCAGTAGCAAATTACTCGAAATCAAATAGGTGATTCATTGTTGTATACAATTACCAGACAGTAATTACTGTAGTTTAAGAAATAACAAGGGGCAGCTAGATGGCGCAGTGGATAAAGCACTGGCCCTGGATTCAGGAGGACCTGAGTTCAAATCCGACCTCAGACACTTGACACTTACTAGCTGTGTGACCCTGGGTAAGTCACTTAACCCTCATTGCCCCGCAAAAAAAGAAAAGAAATAACAAACATAAGGAATCAGAGAAACATAGGAAACATTATATGAACTGATGCAAAGTGAAGAAAAGAGAATCAGGAATACAAAGTACACAGTGACTACAATAATGGAATTGAAACAACATTAAAGGGGAGTAGAACTTGTTTAACTGCAATGGCCAGTATGGGTTCTTGAGGACAATTATGGGTTACAGTTGTTACATGAATTGTCAGAGGCATCTCTTGTAATTTTTTAAAATCTTGTTTATTTGTTTTTCTTTGTTACTGGGAGGTTGGGTGGTCAGAGTATTGGGAAGAGACTGTTTAAAAAAAAAGATACCAACCAATATTTAATGACTATTTTTTGTACTCACACTCCATAAACCAACAGTAAGTGAAAATGTCAGACGGAAAGGTAAGTGCAAACTGCACTGCAAAGTGTGTTACTTATCAATGTAAAAATCATTGAAAATGTTTTAGGAGGAGGGCTTATCAATCAAAAGAAACTGTTGAGGAGAAGAGGATGATTTTTCTAAGAGTTTTTGAGTGTAAGAAATCTTTTAGCCCTTGATTCAGTAACTGCAGAGCAACTGCTGTGTTGTTAAACTCCCCAGGAGGGCACACTACACATACCTTCACATTCCATCTTTATTAGAAAGAAGCAAATTACCTTCTTACTTAAAGTTCACTATGCATTCATCCCTCTGTCCCTGTGTGATATAATAAAAAGAGAACAGGACTGGAGGCAGAAGCAGCCTGGATTCAAGTGCTAGCTTAACTGTGCCATTTACTATGTAATTTACACACTCAATTGGGTATAGAAATCTATCTACAGGAAAGTAAGAGGGAAAGGGGATTGGGGGGGGGGAGAGAGGCATGATAGAAGGGAGGGAAGATTGGGGGAGGGGGCAGTCTGACGCAAAACACTTTTGAGGAGGGACAGAATGAAAGGACATAGAGAATAGAGTAAATTTCATGGGGAGGGAATAGGATGGAGGGAACTACAGTTAGCAATAGTAACTGTGAAAAACATTTTGAAGCAAGTATGTCTGATAAAGGCCTCATTTCTCAAACACATAGAGAACTGAGTCAAATTTATGAAAATCAGAGCCATTCCCCAATTGATAAATGATCAGAAGATATGAACAGTTTTTAGATGAAATAATCAAAGATATCTATAACCATATGAAAAAAAATGCTCTCACTATTAATTAGAAAGATGCAAGTCAAAACAATTTGGGGGTACTGCAGAGGAAAATGACAAATGTTGTAGGGGATATGGGGAAAATGAGACATCAATCTGCTGTTGGTGGAATTGTAAACTGATTCAAACATTCTGTAGAGCAATTTAGAACTATGGCCAAAGTGCTATAAAACCTAGCAATACCACTACTAGGTCAGTATCCAAAAAAGAGATAAAAAACAAAAAGGAAAAGGACCTATATGTACAAAAAATATTTATAGCAGCTCTTTTCTGATGGCAAAGAATTCCAAATTGAGGGGATGACCATCAAAAATTGTGGTATATGATTATGATGGAACACTATTGTGCTATAAGAAATGATGGGTGGGGCAACTAGGTGGCCCAGTGGATAAAGCACTGGCCCTGGATTCAGGAGGACCTGAGTTCAAATCTGGTCTCACACACTTGACACTTACTAGCTGTGTGACCCTGGGCAAGTCACTTAACCCCCATTGCCTACCAAAAAAAAAAAAAAAGAAAAGAAATGATGAGGGCAGCTAGGTGGTGCAGTGGATAAAAGCACCTGGCCCTGGATTCAGGAGGACCTGAGTTCAAATCCGGCCTCTGATACTCAGCACTTACTAGCTGTGTGACCCTGGGCAAGTCACTTAACCCCAATTGCCCCATAAAAAAAATTTTTTTAAAAAGAGAGAAAGAAATGATGAGCAGGATGCTCTCAGAAAAACCTGGAAAGAGTTACATGAGCAGATATAAAGTGAAATGTACTGTGTACAAAGTAATAGCAATATTGTAAGATGATCAGCCATGAATGACTTGGCTATTTTCAGCAATAAATTGATCTAAGACAATTCTTAAGAACTTATGATGCAAATTTTACTATTTAACTTGGGGTAAGTAACCAAACATATCTAAGCCTTGGTTTCCACTTCTGTAAAATTGTGATAATTCTGCTCAGCTCAAATCTCACAAAAAGGCAAAAAAGCGTTCCCAATCACATTTCTTCCTCCCTACTGTCTCCCCACTGATACCACCTCTACTCTACCTTATAAATATCTTGTTTGCATTGTCTGCATATTGTCTTTCCCATTAGAATGACACATAGCAAGTACCAAGATACCAAGAAATGTGAAGGAAGGAAGGACGAGAGGGAGGGAAGGAAAAAAAAACAAAGAAAACTTGTAGTACATGAATATAATGGAATATTACTGTGTTGTTACATATGGTGTATAAGATAAATACAGAAGAGTATGGGAAGACTTATGTGAACAAAGTGAAACAAAGGGGGCTGCTAGGTGGCACAGTAGATAAAGCACCAGCCCTGAATTCAGGAGGACTTGAGTTCAAATCTGGCCTCAGACACTTGACACTTAACCCCCACTGCCCTGCAAAAACAAAACACAAAACAAAACAAACAAACAAACAAAACACCCCAACAAAGTGAAGCAAGCAAAACTTCAAAAACAACATACACAATGACTATAACTACAAAGAAGAAACAATAACATAACTGAAACTGCTACACTGGAAAATTATAATGATAAAGCTTCTACCCAGAGGAAATATGAGAAGGCACTTTCTTCTTTGCTGAGGGAGGAGACTTGTGAGTGTGACATACAACACATGTTGGGGTTTTTCAATATGTTAGTTATGCTGAACTGATTTTCCTCTGTCTATAAGGAATAGCTCTCTTTTAAGGGGAAGTGGGATGAAATGCATTGGTAAATAAAGTTAAAGCAAACAACAACAACAACAAATGCATTTTAAAAATAATGGGAGCAGCTAGATGGCACAGTGGTTAAAAGCACCAGCCCTGGATTCAGGAGTACCTGAGTTCAAATCTGGCCTCAGACACTTGACACTTACTAGCTGTGTGACCCTGGGCAAGTCACTTAATCCCCATTGCCTTAAAAAAAAAAAGTATCATCAGCAACTATCCTTCATCTAATGATCTACATTTTTGGGGAATCCTAAACATAGCTGCCAAGTACCTAAAGTCAATGTAGGTAGCATGAAGCAGAATAGAACAAAAATCAAGGAGTATAGGAAAATGTTGATTTAGAAAGAGACATTAACCCTCTCAAAACTGAGCTGAGCCTGAAGTATTTCTGCTTAGAGATCACAGATCTAGACCAGAAGGCTCCTTAGAGATCATTTGGGCTAACTCCTTTATTTTACAGGTAAGGAAACCAAGGCCCAAGGATGTCAAGTGACTCCTAAGATCAGAGTAGTATATGTGAGATTTGAACCCAGGTCCTATGGCTCCAATCAGTTTTAGACCCACAGATTTCAGTTTGAAATAGTACATACACAAGTATACACTGTGAAAGAGTGTTTACAGGAACAGCTTTTCATTGCGATTTACTTTTGTCACCCTGTGAGAAAGAAATCTCTATCCCCATTAAAAAAGAAAAGGAAAAAAGACAGGCTGGTTCATCCACTTATTTCGAGGCTGACAACTATACTTCTCTATAATATGAAGGGTTTTCATGGTGTGCAATGGTGGGGAAAGAGGCCAAGGTTCCCCCAAGTGTCCTAGTCACTTGGGGCAACTCAGCATATTGTGCCAAAGAAACTTTTTCTCAAGCTTCAATTAATTATCAAGAGGATTAGCTGTAGCATTGCAGTGAAGGCAGTTAAGGATCTGGCAAGCAGCCTACTCACCAGCCTAGAGCTCTAGAGCCTTAAGGAAGGCTTATGGAACAGAATCAGCTCCGTTCTCCCAACAAAACGGTGGCCCCTCCAAACATCCCAGCTTAAGGGTCAATGTAATGCTAAAAATGAGTGATTCCGGTTTCTGGCAATATAAATTATAAAGATGGGGCTCCTACGATGTAAAGCAACTAAGATTGAGGGGGCAGATTCCAGGGTTACTTAACACTCACTAGCTTCTCTGGAAGAATACTTTAGAAGCGATTGGGCGACCTTCCAATCAACTCCTCATGCCCTTCTGAGCCAGTCTCCCTCCAAGTACCTCATGACTTTCTACAATGAGTCTCCAGTTAAATCTAACTCCACAATGAAAAACAAAGAATGTGCTGTAATCACATTATCCATCTGCATGCATCCAGTTCAATCTTCTAATATAAGACTCAGTATTTTAAATGTATGTCTATCATGCACATGCAACAGCCTCCCAAACCAGTCAAACTTACTGAAGCTCAATAGATTCTCGAGTACTTATACTCCGGTTTTTTTCCAGCTATCAATCAGGCTAGACTGGAAATGTTTTGAAATTTATTTCAACCACTTTCTTCAATGTTATCTTCATATTAAAAAAAAAACCACCTTCCAAATTCCTTACATTTTGCTGCCCTTTTCCAGTCTCTCCCAACTCTAAGGTTTGCAAATATTATCTCATTGGGTCCTCACAACAACCACTGAGGGAGGTTGTTATTTTTACACATGAGGAAACAGGCTCATTGATATTAAATGACTTGTCCAGGGTTACTCAGCTAGTATGTGAGGCAGAAATTGTTATCTCTTCCTGACTCCAAGTCCAGCATTAGGTAAGCACTATAACATACAAGTACCTAACCCCCATTTCGGAAGGAGGGATTATTTCCAGAGTTCTTTGGGGGAGTAAAGTGCTGTTTATAACCCCTAGTAGAGTGCCTCACACATAGTAGGTGCTTAAATTTTTTTTTTTTTTTTTTTTAGGCAATGGGGGTTAAGTGACTTGCCCATGGTCACACAGCTAGTAAGTGTCAAGTGTCTGAGGCCGAATTTGAACTCAGGTACTCCTGAATCCTGGGCCGGTGCTTTAACCACTGCGCCATCTAGCTGCCCCCTATGTGCTTAATTGTTTAATGGCATACCAAATAATGTTTATTGTGTTCATTTCTTCAAGTCTGTAAATTACATCTTTTATACCCTGCCGATAAATTAGACACTTTAGTACCGATATTCACTCATTCAGGCTATGATAAACATCTTTATGCATTACAACAGCAGTATAAGTAACTTTCTAAAAAAAAGTCCTTGTGGGGCTGTGTGCATCCTCTTTGATTCAGCAATACCACTGCTAGGTCTGTACCCTAAACAGATTAAAAAAAAAAAAAAGGAGTGGGGGGACTATTCGTACAAAAATATTTATAGCAGCTCTTTTTGTGATGACTAAGAATTGGAAATCAAAGGGATGTCCATCACTTGGGATATGTGCTTGTAATGGAATATTATTGTATTATAAGAAATGACAAGCAGGATAATTTCAGAAAAACCTGGAACAACTTACATGAACTAGTATGAAGTGAAGTGAGCAGAACCAGAACATTGTACACACTAACAGCAATATTGTACAATGAAGAACTAAGTAACTTAGCTGTTCTCAGCAATACAATGATCCAAGCCAATCTCAAAGGACTCATTATGAAAAATATTATCAACCTTCAGATAAAGAACTGAGGTTGTCTGTTTTGGTTTTTTTGTTTTTGTTTTTTGTTTTTGCAGGGCAATTGGGGTTAAGTGACTTGCCCAAGGTCACACAGCTAGTAAGTGTCAAGTGTCTGAGGCCGGATTTGAACTCAGGAACTCCTGAGTCCAGGGCCGGTGCTTTTTCCACTGCGCCACCTAGCCGCTCCCGAGGTTGTCTGAATATAGACATGCATAATATTTTTCACTCTCTTTGTTTCTTGTTCAAGTCTTCTTACACAAAACAGCTAATCCATATTATAAATGTTTTACATGATTGCACATCTATAACCTATTATATATCAAACTGCTTACTATTTAAAGGAGAGGGAGGGGGAAGAGGAAAGAAAGGATGGAATTTGAAACTCAAAACTTAAAGAATGTTAAAGATTGTTTTTACATGTAATTGGGGAAAAACATTTTAAAAACTGCCATTGTGGTTAGTCAGTTCTTTCTACCACTATTTTATTATTATTATTATTGTTATTATACTTGCCCAGGGTCACACAGCTGGCAAGTGTCAAGTGTCAGAGGCTGAATTTGAACTCGGGTCCTCCTGAATCCAGGGCCAGTGTTTTATCCACTGCACCACCTAGCTGCCCCTTTTTCTACCACTATTAATATTTATATCCACTCAGATATTGGACACATTACCTATTTGGGCAGGAAAAAACAACTTGTTAGACCTAATAATTACAGTGTCATAAAAGAAAATATTTCAGCATTGTTTACTGAAGATTGAGAGAGAAGGTTTTGAGAAGAAAGATACCATTTGCCAAATTTTAAAACATTCCAAGCCCACCTAGCACTGAACTACCTATGCTTTGGCACACAGATAGAAAAGGGGCAAGAAAAGAGAGATGCAATTTGGAGTCTCATGAATTAAAACTACAGATGCAAGGAAAAGTAAGAATTTCCTATTCTCCAGTACAAACAGGATAAAAACCTCTTAAAGCTTGAGAAAAAAAACCACCTCTAATTACTAAGAACTAAAGACAAGGAATAATGAAGGGAAGAAAGACCTTATAACTAATAACTAAAATAGTGAACGAAATAAACTTTTCCAAAAGAGTAAAGTGGCAGACTTCCCCACACTAACTAGGAAGACTGTGGGGCTTGAGGCTTTTTATGAGTTTTAAAGAAAAGATAATATTATCCACAAAATAATAATCGGCTTTTAAATATAAATCCCTATTTTGCTCCCCCTGGGAGTAGCTTATGCACTGACAGAAGCTGGTTATCAGCATATACAATTTCTATTAAAATAATGAAGTTTCCTTAGTTTTGCCTTCCTCTTATCCCATCCAAGGCAAATGATCCTTATTTTCAAGGCTCTGCTAAGATAACACCACCACCTCCTTCATATTGTCCTCTCTGATTTTTTTTTTTTTTAAAGATCCAGTCTCCCCATTTCTCATAGGTTGGAAATGCAGGGACTAGTAATCAATATGGGAACTTTGGCCTGGTGGTCCATTTCTGGTTCACCCCTTCTCAAGGGCTCACCATAATGATGCCAAACAGTGTAGACACCATAATTGTGTGTAGCCGATTCGTCAGCCTCAACCTCCCAGATAGATATCAGGGACTACAGGGAAGCACCAACCTGTCTGGCATCTTCCTTGATTCATCACACATACCCCCTTTAAAAATCTTGCCACGAATCATAACCCATCCATGATTTAGTAGTCTAGTTCTAAGGATTTACTTGTCAGAGGCACAAGAAGATTAAGTGATTTGCCCCAGGCCTGGTCTCTCTTGATACAAGTGTGTTCTTGACCCTAAAACCAATACTATCCACTACATCAGATTAAGTATACAGTGTGTGTGTGTGTGTGTGTGTGTGTGTGTGTGTGTGTGTGTTTCCTAAGAAAAGCAGTATAAGGGTAGTTCATTGACACTTACTAGCTGTGTGACCTTGGGCAAGTCACTTAACCCTCACTGCCCCCAGAAAAAGGAAAGAAAGAAAAGAGAGAGAAAAAAAGTAAATGTCTAGGAAAGAACTTCCTCTTTACTTGTCACCAAGATATCCTATTTCAGTCTTGTTATTCTAGGAAAGGCATCCTATTCCCAGTAAAGTAGCTGCTGTTTTACCATCCTGTATTTCCTGGGAAGGATCCTTTGTGCTAAGAGTCTCCAGTATAAAAACAAATTCATTCAATTAAAGAGGAATAAAGCTGATGGAGTATGGAATTTAGTAAACAACCACACTCAATGGGAATTGCCCCTCTAATGAATCTTTTCTTTAGTGCATCATGGAATGAAGCCATTGTATCACTGATGCCGGTTGTTACCTTGGCAATACTTTTCTCTGTTGGAGACACATGATACTCTATCACCATGTGGAATAGGTAAAAATCTCACAGTGACCTGAGCCACAAGTAACTTTAATGTTTTATGTCCAATATAAAACACACACACACACACACACACACACACACACACACACACACACAAATTCAATTCAGCCAGTATCAACTTGGATTCTGCTTATTCCTTAATGGAGTTATTCAAAATTTATAAATTTTCAAAAATGAGGTCTAAATGAAAAAGTCCTTATGTTAATGTAACTGTGTTGAAAAATACCAGATGCCTTTAATTTTGGATTTTCAAAATGATATCATGTCAAAGAGGAAATTTTCTGATGATAAAAACATAATAGTAACATAAAATTACCCTGTGTTGGTTTTTTCCTAACTCTAAAATTACAAAATTGATATTTTAACCCCTTTGATTAGCTCAATTAGTTAATTAGAGCAAGATATTAAATACAGCAAAAAATACTTGTGAGAAGGTTAATTAAGGTCAGTCACACGGTTGAGGAAGTGCCCTATAGCAATCATACAAAAATGGGGGGGGGTGCAATGAGGGTTAAGTGACTTGCCTAGGGTCACACAGCTAGTAAGTGTCAAGTGTTTGAGGCCATACTTGAACTCAGGTCCTCCTGAATCCAGGTCCAGTGCTTTACCCACTGTACCACCTAGCTGGCCCCTAATCATACAAATTGATTTTTAAAATACACTATACATCACGAGATCACATACGAGACCCTATCCAAAGTTCTGTTACTATCTATATAATCTGCACAGCAGGGTATAAAAGAGGACCCCATGGAATGAGAACATGACTATTTCACAAATAAAAATCTGTGGGGTGCTTTAAATAACAAATTATTTAGATGGCAGCCCAAAGTTTCTCACTTAATTTCAGCTTCCAATAAAGGTCAGGATGCAAGAAAGATAAAGAGTAGAAAGGGACCTGAAATTCAAGACAAAGATGTCCATACAGTTCACATCATTCATGCATGACAGAACACTCGTGAGATGAATTTCTTGTCTGACATAGATATGATGTGCGTATCAACCAATAAGCACTGATTAAATCCCTACTATGTACACTTATTCCTCTATCTTCAAGGTGCTTACACCTAAGTGGTGCAGTGGACAGTGGACAGAGTACTGGGCCAGGAGGCAGAATGACCTGAGTTCAAATCCAGATTCAGTCACTAACTAGCTGTATGACCTTGGGCAAATAGCTTAACCTGTTTTCCTCAGTTTCCTCTATTGTGAAACTGGGATCATAATTATTGTAAGATAATATCTGTAAAGTGCTTAGCATGATACCTGGCACATGGCAGGCACTATACAGATGCTTATTCTCTTCTCTTTTCCTTCTTTACACCAGGGAGACACATCATATTCACAAATAAGTTAATACGGAATATATGCAAAACATCCAGAGATTGGGAAGGGAGTAGGCCAAGTAGATTCTCAACCAATTTGTTACATCAATGAATGAATGCATATCTCAGAACTGTAGTATGCAGAGTAGTATGGCTGAAGCAAAAGTCAACCTTAGAGATGGAAAGGCCTGGGTTCAAGTCCTTCCTCTGAGACATACTAATGGGGAAGTTACTTAAACTTGGGCCCCAGGCAGCTCTTTAAAACCATAAATTACAGACAGACAGCAAGGCTGCTCCACTGGAGGGAGTTTACATATGGAGAACTAGAAGGATAGAATCAAACATTAAACATCCCAGGGGACTCATTAGAATCAGAATACAGCTCATTTTACAAATGAGGAAACTGAGGCAAACAGGGTTAAGTGACTTGCCATTCAGAAAGCTGGTAAATGTCTGAGGCTGGATTTGAACTCACAAAGATGAGTTTTCCTTACTGCAGGCCAGGCACTCTGTCCACTGGGCCACCTATGTGGCCCAATTATGTATGTGACCCACACACAATTGATTTGCATCCAAACAAGGGAGTGTAATATTCAGGTCTCCTTTAGACCCATGTGGCACAAATGTTGTTAGGTATTAGTGTGGCTAAATCTATCATAAACTATATCAGTAAAGGGGTTATTTAAAAGTGTACTGTCTTGCTTTTTTTTTTTTCCAATCTACCTGATAAACATCCTAGTTTAATTTGATTTGCCATATATTTAGGGAAAGAGAATTCTGTATTCTGAAGGTCAAGGATGATCCATCACTCTTTATCAACAGCAAAATGCACAGAAAATCTTTGATTATAGTTATAAAACCCAGTACAACACACATTACCGCACCTACCCTCTCCTCCTTCATTCCATTCTCCACATATATTTTCTCTTCTTTAATTAAATCCCTCCACCTAAAAAGCTGAACCATACACATAGCAAAGTCAGTTTCTTGTGTGTCATCTTTTGTTTTTTAAACATAGTAAAATGTTATACTGATATTAAGTTCATAACAAAAAACTATTATAAATTTTTTTAATAGCTAAATTCCTCCACCTGTACAAGAATGATCCCATCCCTTTCCCTTTCTTAGGGAGCTTAGCATGGTAAGGGGCAGAGATGTCAAACTCAAAATAGAAACCCATCTCCTCAGAGAGCATGTTGACTTAGAAAACCACAAATTAACATTATCTATTTTCTACTGTATTTTTATTTATTTTGTTAAACATTTTCCAATTACATTTTAATCTGGTTCTGGACATACTGGGGAGTTTCGTTGTCCAGAGTTTGATAACCCTGGTGTCTAGAAGATGGACTACAGGACTTAGGGGGATAGACCAGGGCTTTAAGGCATGAGCATGGCATTAAGACAATAATCCATATTCCCCTCCTTCTACAGCAATATCAATTTTCCTCATTCAAATATGTCTAAGTCTTCTCTGGGGCCAGCATAGCCTATTGAATAAGACAGCAACCAGGCATGAAGTTCAGAAAAAAGTGAGTTCAAATCTTGCCCTAGACATTTATTAGCTGTGTGACCCTAAACTGAAGAACATAATGGCTAAGTAACTTCTTTATCTGTAAAATGAGGGGGTTGGACTCAAAAGCCTATGATCCCTTCCAGTTCTAAATCAATGCTTCATACGTGAAAACAACAAAAAACCCTTCACTTGACACTGTTGCCCAACACCCTCATTTCACAGTTGAGAAAATTTGTATTTGGAGATTTGAGGGTCACACAAGGATAATTACTTAGCAAAGCCAGGATTTGAACACAGTCCAACGAGTCCAAATCCAAACTAAACCGTTCATTCTTTTTCACGTTACCTGTCTTCCTATTTCTCCTTCCTTCCACTGAACTTCCCAAAGTCTATTCAAGAAACATGTATTGTTTGCATCTGCAAGGCACTATGGTTGGTTAAAAATAAATGGAAAAGGGGCAGCTAGGTGGTGCAGTGGATAGAGCACCGGCCCTGGATTCAGGAGTATCTGAGTTCAAATCTGATCTCAGACACTTAACACTTACTAGCTGTGTGACCCTGGGCAAGTCACTTAACCCCAATTGCCTCACTAAAAATAAAAAATAAAAAAATAATAATAAATGGAAAAGTAGCACCTGATCTCAAAGTACTTATGGTCACTGAAAGGGGCCTCTTGCTACTTCCTGAATGTCTGTTTCATTCTTTGTATTTGCACCCCTAGCATCTTGCACAATACCTAGCACATGAGGCTTAATTGACTTGTTGACTGATTATTATCCAATTATTTCCTCCCTAACCCCCTGCAATCCTGAAACTGATGCCAAAGGTCTTCTTAATGCCAAATCCAATGACTTTTTCCTCTATTCTTTTTCTCTCCTTGATCACTGGGCTGGATTTGTTATTACTGCCCAACCCTTCCATCTTGAAATTCTCCTCCCTTGACTTCCAAATACATTATCTTGCTTCTCCTCTTACCTCTCTAGTTCACCCTCAAAGGAAAGCTCAGAAGAGTGTGAGAGAAGCGGCGCCAATGTAGCATAGGCATGAAGGAGCTTAACCACAGAAGAGGAATAGATACAGGACAATAGTTAGTAGAGATGGTAGGATTAAGTGAGAGATTTCGTTTTTGTTGTTTTTAGGATAGAAGAAACATGGGCATGTTGTAAGCAGCAGGGAAGGAGCCAGTAGATATGAAGAGACCGGAGATAAGATCATAAGGGGGTTTGAAGGTGGGGGGGTCAGAGAAGCAATCTGCTAGAGAGATTGGGAGCAGATAGGATGAAGGGTAGAGAAGCTGACCTTTCAAAAATACAAACACAATGTCCCATATAAATTACCTATTCTTCAAATCAAACACATCCAACTCCTTCATCCAATCTCATCTTCCAGTGCTTTCACAAAGCTGGTTGCCATTTTCTGAACAAAATCTAGCTGGTCTAAGGCTTTCCTAAAATGTAGTGCACAGAACTGAACACAACATTTTGGATATGGCCTCAACAGAGCAAAGCTTAAAGGAATTACTTCCCTCACCCTAGACACTAATACATCTCTCTTAATGCAGCCTATAATAGTATTGGCCAGCTAGGTGGCAAAGTGGATAAAGCGCTGGACCTTGAGTGAGGGAAAAATCTCAAATCTGGCCTCAGATACATATTAGCTGTATGACCCTGGACAAGTCTCTTAACCCTGTTGGCCTCAGTTTTCTTGTCTGTAAAATGAGCTAAAGAAGAAATGGCAAACTACTTCAGTATCTTTGCCAAGAAAAATCCAAATGGCGTCCCAAAGAGGTGGACATGTCTGAAAATGACTCAACAACAAGAAAGAATTAACTTGGGGGTGGGGGATGAGGTAAGGGGATCAAAGGGTCTATGCTGCAGCAGCACTTGTGATGGTGCACCCAACTACACATTGGGTGAAATCCCTGTGGAAGATCTACAGGGGACATAGACAAGAGACACAAATGGGTGGTGATAGTTCGTGCTCTGCATTACTGAAGGGAAGACCCAGAGCCCGATTATAGACCCATTCAAATATAGCCATCGAGCTGGCTATATAGTACAGTGGGACACTTACTTGCTGTGTGACCCTGAATAAGTCACTTAATTTCTGTCTGCCTCAGTTTCCTGAAGTATAAAATGGGGATCACAGTAGCACCTACATCTCAGAGCTGCTGTGAGGATAAAATATCCATATTATCTGTAAAACACTTAGCACAGTACCTAGCACAGAGTATGCCTTTAATAAATTCTTGTTCTTTTCCTCTTCCCCATACTGTAATGAGTCAAATATGAAAACCAAACATGCCTTCAAATTTACAATTTACAGTACATTGTTTCATCTCTGAATTCAACTTATCAATACCTGCATGCCTGCCTATTATTCAAAGGAGTAGGTATTAACAAATATAAGAAACTTTACAGTAAGATCAAGGAAAGTAATTTTAAATCAATCTCAATCTCTCTCTCTCTCTCTCTCTCTCTCTCTCTCTCTCTCTCTCTCTCTCTCTCTCTCTCTCTCTCTCTCTCCAGGGTAATGAGGATTAAGTGACTTGCCCAGGGTCACACAGCTAGTAAGTGTCAAGTGTCTGAGGCTATATCTGAACACAGGTCCTCCTGAATCCAGGGCCAGTGCTTTACCCACTGCGCTACCTAGCTGGCCCCCAGTAATTTTCATCTCAAGGTCAAAATATACAACACACCAGCAAATGTGTGATTTCTGCCAGCAGACTTCAAATGTTTACAGTGTCCACACCAGATTTTTTTTACAAAACCTCTATGTATGCTTAGCCTGCACCAAGACCTACTCCAATGCACAAAGCTGATCTTCTCAATCAATCAGGTAAACAAGCATGTTAACTACTTATTCTTTGTGAAGAACAATGAAAAGAAAAAACATGAAACAGCCCCTGGACCTTAAGGTAGTTAGTTACATTCTATCTGGTCACCTACACTCCAGGAATGTGTGTTCCTCCATTCACATCATTTATAGTGATAGGCTTAGAATAGGACAGGGCTCTCAAGATCAAAAGGGCAGCTAGGTGACTCCATAGTGCACAGAACACCAGGCCTGGCATCAGGAAGACTCATCTTCCTAAGTTCAAATCTGGCCTCAGACACTTACTAGCTGTGTGAGCCTAGACAAGTCACTTAACCCTGTTGGCTTCAGTTTCATCATCTGTCAAATGAGCAGGAGAGGGAAATGGCAAACCACTCCAGTAGCTTTGCCTAGAAAGCCAAAAAGGGCTCACCAAGAGTCATACACAACTGAAAAACGACAACTAAACAAGAAACCAAAATGGAATTCTAATATTTTTTTAAAAACCCAAACAATTGTGCATGTGATTAACTTACACAACACAGCCTTGTTAAAACAGGCAATTTCTCATTTGTATAGTGCCTATTCATAAGCTCACTGTTTCAGTAACATCACATTATCAGCAGAGACAAGGGAGGTGCCATTAGAACTGAAACAATACACTTCTTTCCAAGGACAATGCAAGCAAGTGATTCACACAGAAAATTACTCCAACCACCCAGTGTCTATTCAAACTCATTCAGTAAATGGAACATTCATGTTTTAAGAGGAGAGCACAATGCACACAGGAATATAAATACAGACACAACTTACCCAGGCAAAGCTAGCCTCTTGAAAAACCCATCATTTAGTCATTTTTTCTTGATAACAGAGATTTCTGTGCCAGACAAGCAACAGACTCCCCAGCCCCCACAGTCCCACTTCCTGCCTACTCCCCCAAAATATTTGATGGGCCTGCCAGGACTGTTTTTTTGAAGTTTACCTATTATGAGAAATGCACAATTACCCACCCCCAATCTCCCAAAAATATGAAGTCTAGGAATTCATCACTTTTCTAACATTTATTTCCACTTAAATTTTTACACCTACAGAAAAGAGGGTATTTTGGGTAGTTGGATCAGCTTTTGAAATTAAATCCATCTTTTTTCTTTGCATTTGGCTGCAAAATCTTTTTTATATATTCTCACACCCACAGGGTGTGAAACAGTGGCCTAGGCAAAAAACCAACCTACCAACCTCTGGAATTCACCAAAAACAGTAGGATTTGGGGCAAGTTATTTTCTCTCTCTGGATTTAGATTTAAGGGGAGAGAAAAAGAGAACAATATCATCTTTTTTTTTTTTTTTAGGGGCAATGAGAATTAAGTGACTTGCCCAGGGTCACACAGCTAGTGTCAAGTTTCTGAGGCCGCATTTGAACTCAGGTCCTCCTGAATCTAGGGCCAGTGCTTTATCCACTGTGCCACCTAGCTGCCCCGAACAATATCATCTTAATGCATTTCACAAGGCTGCATAAAACATGCTACTACATACATATACATTGTGAATTCCTATTTTGGTTTGTGGTGGTTCAAGGTAAATTTCACAGGTCCTTTTCCCTTACTCATCCAAGAGTGGTATCAGTTCCCAAATTCTACAGCATCCTACTAGATTTGGGCTCTCTGGTTGCTGTAAACAAGATAAGTGAAATAACTTGAAGAAAAAGATACTGAACAGAAGTCATAGTACTTAAAATGTATCTACTCTCAAAAAATCCAAATGTAGCACATATAATCCATTTACAAACTGTTTAAAAGTTTTATACTTCTAGAGCCATTTGTCCAAAGTTGTAATTATTATTCTCCATTTCTACCAATGCCATGTAATAGTACTGTTCTGTAATTCACCCCACATCCTACATATTTTTTGGATTATGGAAATGGTCTTTTAAATTGTGGAGGTCACTGACATTATCTGCATTTGGGGAGGGGGTGGGGAACAACCATTTATTAAAGGCTTACTGGATTCAGAGCACTGTGCTAGGGAAAACCAGAGGTCGGATAAGACCTGTTCCCTGCCCTCACAAACCTTATAACCTAGACAAGGATTAGACTCAGAGATAATTGTAAACAAAGCAAAGTATAACTGCATTAGAATTACAAAACAAAAGAATGAAGTCTAAATGGAAAATTTGTTACTAACTGTAGGATTTCAAGAATGCTTCCTGGAAGAGTTGGATAAGAAAATAACTGAAGGTCAGGTTGGAAGTATTTCAAGCACAATACATGTGAGAGGTAGAGAGTAGTCAGGTTTGATTTTGGAGTGTTTGGTAGGAAGTAATATAAGCAGAAGCTAGAAAGGTAGAGTTATGTCAGATTGTGCAGGACCATGAAGCAAAGGCAAAGGGGTTAAACAAAAAACCTTCAGTGATTCCCTATTGCCTACAGACTTAGAAAAACTATGCCTAAGAAAGATTATTCTGTTTAGAATATAATGAATGGATTAGAGATGAGTTGGAATGGTCCTGGGAAGACAAATGTGTTTCATGCAACAAAACCCTATTATGTAGTCACATTGCAAAACAAGTTAGAAAGTGAGAGTTAAGGTATATCATTTAAAATATCTGCCATAAACACACTTTCAGTTAAGGAAGCTCTAGAACAGGGATTCTTAAACCTGGGATCCACCACAGATTTGAGGGATTGTGTGAACCTGGATGGGGGGAAAAATTTCCCCCCATTAACCTGTGGCTTCCTTTATCATTCTATGTATATTATTTTAAGCATTTAAAAACATTATTCTGAGAAGGGGATGCACAGGCTTCACCAGATTGCCAAAGGGATCCTTGGCAGAAAGGTTAAGAATCCTTGTTCTAGGGGGCAGCTAGGTAGCACAGTGGGATAAAGCACTGGCCCTGGATTCAGGAGGATCTGAGTTCAAATCTGACCTCAGACACTTGACACTAGCTGTGTGGCCCTGGTCAAGTCACTTAACCCCTCATTGCCATGCACCAAAATAAAAAAAAAAAAAGAATCCCTGTTCTAGCCATACCTTGTAGACTTCTCTACTGGGTCCCTTAAAACTACACTGTCTCAGACAAGTGAAAGGGGAAAAAGGAAGGGATAGAATTTGCAACTCAAAACTTAACAAAAGGGGCAGCTAGGTGGCACAGTGGATAGAGCACCAGTCCTGGAATCAGGAGGACTTGAATTCAAATCCGGCCTCAGACACTTACTAGCTGTGGGACCCTGGGCAAGTCACTTAACCCTAATTGCCCCACCGAAAAAATACAACACAACAACAAAAACTTAACAAAAAATGATTATTTTTAAATATTTTACATGCAATTGGGGGAAAAATAAGATGTTATTTAAAAAAAAAACAACCCTGATACCTAAAGAAATGAGTCCAGAATAATCCCTCAAATGAAAGCAAAGGTTTTGCCAGAATTTAATTTGTACTTTCTGGAGAGACCCAGCTCCAGAAGAAGAAAAACAAAGTGGAATAATGAAACCAAGTAACAGAGACCAAAAACTATTTGATGAAATTTGAATGGAGAAAATAGTGAAGATTAATAGATAAGTGCCACAAACATAAAACAAAACAAAATCAGAAAACAAAAATAAGAAAACTAGAATTAGTTGGAAGAAAGGAAAAAGAGAACCCAAATTTTTACCCTAGACACTTTGGCATTTCATCATCAAAGCAAAAGAGTATAATATTTTGCAAATGCCTTTCGGGTTTTTTTTTTCTTTCCAGAAGAGAACCTAAATAATAATTATATGTAATGTGTAAACTAATTATAAGTTCATATTTATTTAGCATCTTTCATCTAAGAGCTCAAAGTTTATACTCAATAACTAATTAGACCTAAATGCTGTGGGGCAGGTGACAGCGTTATAACTTTGGTTTTTTATATCTATCCAAAGATCTAAAAACTTTCTTGTCTCCAAGTAGTAGTATAGGACACAATAAAAGTTACTGTTGGCCCCATCTCAGTTTTATCTTATTTCTACCACAAAAATAATTTGCATTAACAATTTGTCAGGCCAAATCAGTGGTAAGAAAAAAAATGAACTGTTTCACTAAGTACTACTAGATAAAGAATTTCTCTTTTTCTGTTGGGACTTTTCACTCTAAGTCAAAAGTGGAACTTTAAAAAAAAAATCTACATTCCTCAAATTTTTCTTTAAGGCTTGCTATTTACTTTGAGAGAAGGAGCCTAGTGAGAAAGCTATCCAGTTGACAATCAGAAAGCCAGGGTCCTAGGGACCAAACACTTCTTAGTCATGAGACATTGAACAAGTCACAACTTCTCTGGATCTCTTTCCTCATCTGTGAAATGGGGATATAATGATGCCCTGCCCACTTTGCCTAGTTTTTATGGGACTCAAATAAGATAACATGTGAAAAGCACTTAAGAAATTTTAATTTACCCTATAAAAAATGTGATTTATGACCATCATCACCAAATTAAAGCCCTCCAAATTTTCACTTGCTTGCTCCTTTTCATAAAATGTCATGAAGTTAGAATTTGTTTTTACATTTTTAACTAATAATAATAGCTTTCATTTATTTGCATAGTAGTTTACTTATCTCATTTGATTCTCACAATCCTGAGAGGTAGATGCACTTGGGATCCCCATCTTACACAGATGAAGAAGCTGAGGCAAAAAGAAGTTAAGTGACATGCCCAGGGTCACATGGATAAGTGTCTATGGCCACATTTGAACTCAGTTCTTCCTGACTCCAGGTCAGGGGCACTATGCACTATGTTGCCTAGCTTCCAGCTTCAACCAAACTAAATCCACTAAGCCAAAATAAGGATTTGGATTTGAGAAAGGGATGGAAGCATAAGTATTCAAACTCAGAACCCAGTTAGTCTTTTCTTCATGTATTAATGATAGAGGCATTTTAATTACAGGGTTGTTTTAACTGCATCTAAGAAAATGTGACGTTTATATTTTTTAAACTGCTTGGCTGAAATATAACAGATGGTTGTCTCTACACAGGTTAATGATGTTATAGTAAGGTTAAAATAATGTATTCAACAAAAGGCAATTGTCAGCGGGTTTTTTTGTTTTTTGGTCACCACAGGAAAGTAAATTTAACATTTCAAAGAAAAGGTTGTCCTCCCCCTAATTTTGTTTTGGGAATGCATTTTAAAGACTAACTACCTCACATACATGTGGGGAAACTGCAGGACTTGTCACATAAAATATTTCAGCTTCTCACAAATCAAATGTTTTATATTCCTGTGCAAGTTTAGACACATAAAGTAAGATACCTCCCTGGGATGTAATATGCACCATACTTTGTATTTCCAGTTTAATAAGCAAAGCTAGAACACTCTCTGGTTGCTATGGCCAAATGCAATAGGGAAAAAAGGAGGTATGAGAAGTGGGTTTAAATCTGAACTCTATAATTGCTACCTAGCTAACCTCAGGCTAATCAATCTTAATCTCTTAGAGCCTCAGTTTCCAAATCTGTAAAATGAGGTGAAGGATTAGATGACTTCCAAGGTCCCTTCAACCTCTAAATCTGTTTACTATCCATTCAGGGCAATTTTGTCCCAAAACACAGACAACTGACAAAATATTCAAACAAAATTGAAATCTCAACTAACGATTTTGAACACTAGAAGGACCAGAATTTTGGAATACATCAGAAGGACCAAGATGTCAACTTATGTGGTGCGCATTTTTTTTAATCCATAAGGCAAAGAAATATGATTTTTAAAATCTTATTTCAAAATAAAATTATTAAAAAATTTTATGTTTTAGTTGACCTGTCTGGCTGGTCCTCTAGTGTTAAACCATAATTCAAGTTGTAGGTTTTTACACTCACTTAATTCTACATTAATATTAGTTACTTCAAATATTGTCCAGCAGAGGGAGAATTCAATTCAAGAGATTTTTAATAATACAGAAGCAATTAAATCACTAAATGGCAGTTCAAGATCTCATCGTTATTAGACTATGAGCACCAGGCAAGCAGGCACTACTTTTTTGTCTTTCTTTGCATCCCTAGTGCTGAACAAAGTACCAGGCCCGTAGTAGGCATTTAAATGTTTGTTCACTTGACTCCACCTCTCACCCTGCTTCCTGCAATGGCCTCCTCACTGGTCTCCTGGCCTCAAGTCTCTCCCCTCTTTAATACATCATCTCTATGGGGCATCCAGGTGGTGTAGTGGATAGAGCACCGGCCCTGGAGTCCGGAGGACCTGAGTTCAAATCCTACCTCAGACACTTGACACTTACTAGTTTGTGTGACCCTGGGCAAGTCATTTAACCCCGATTGCCTCAAACATCGGGGGGCCATCTCCAATTGTCCTAATGTATATCTTGCCACTGGACCCAGATGGCTCTGGAGGAGTGAGGCTGGTGATTTTTCCTTACTTACATCCAATTCACTGCAAGTCATGACATCACCTCCGGATGTCATGGTCCTCTTCATGAACAAAGGACAAACAACCACAACACTGTCCCCATAGTTGCCAAAGTGATATTACATTACTCAAATGTAGGTCTGACCATGGTAATAAATATTTATGTCTCTTCTAAGATCAAATAAAAACTCCTTTATTTGGCACTGAAAGACCTTCACAACCTGACTCCAATTTATACCTTTCCCAGCCTTATGCAAGACAGTATTTTGACAGCTTGAAGGTAAGGGGGAGAATTCTACAGCCACTAAAATGCACTCACATTTGTAGTGCTAATGTAAACCCATGACCTAAAATATTTTGAGCATTTCTTACAAAATCTTTCTGAGACCAGAGTCTTAGCTATGTTAACAAGTTAGACCATTAGATACGTAATACCTTTTGTTGAAGATGACAAAAATCACAAATGTATTCACACTCTCTGAAGGCAGTGGCACTATGAAAACATTTCATTCTAAAGAGAACAGCCATGTGTCTGATTTAACCACAAACACCTTAAACAAGAGAATTCATTTCAAAATATTTTCTTTAGAACCACCCTAAATTACTGCAGACAAAAAGCTGAGGGTGTAGAGTACAGACTTCATCAGATTAAAAGAGAATGTCATTAGATGAATTAAAGAAATTACATTTTGGCATGGATGCAACTCTAAGCAATTCCAAACATTTCAGATAGCAGGCAAATCTCCAAGCTGCGGCTAGTACACTCACATCACTTCTTCCTTCCACAGCCCTTTCATAATCACCTATCTGTAATTTGTGACATATCAACAATGGAAGATAACTTTAATTTCCCAAATTTACTTTATTCCACTGCAGCATAATTAGAAGACTAGCTAGTGAAAGAGAGGACACTATTAGTTAAAAAAGCTCTCAAAATTCAATTGCTTAAACTAGATTTCTGAACTAAATACTATTTAACATCTCTCTGGACAGCCATTTGGCAAATCAGTGTGAAAATCTCAACTGCCTGTAATTAACAAGAGACAACCCCCCCACACACATCCCCAAACTGTCTTTTTTCTTTGTAAGCTTTATGGGTTTATATATGTTTAAAACTTTAAATGGCAAAGAGAAAGTCAACAAAATTGTATTAGTCACTTTCACTAATAGGTAGCAAAACAGAGTCAAATGGGAACAATTCTCAATACATAATAATGGTGCCCTTGTAGAGTTCAAAGCAAGGCTTCATGGAAGATAGAAAATGTCATTCCACGAAAAAGATCTCATGGGATCCATTATCTGTGATTTGGAAAAAACAAACAAACATAATTTTCAGATCTAAAAGTGAGTAACTGGGGACAGCTGTGTGGCACAGTGGATAAGGCACCAGCCCTGGATTCAGGAGGACCTGGGTTCAGATCTGGCCTCAGACACTTGATACTTGCTAGCTGTGTGACCCTGGGCAAGTCACTTGACCCCATTGCCGTGCCCCACCCCCCAAAACAAACTAAAACAAATAGATGGATAAATAGACAGATACATAAACAGATGGATAGATGGATAGATAGATAGATAGATAGATAGATAGATAGATAGATAGATAGATAGATAGATAGATAGATGTGAGTAATTTTCTTTTTCTTTTTTTTTTAATGAGGCAATTGGGGTTAAGTGACTTGCCCAGGGTCACACGGCTAGTGAGTGTTAAGTGTCTGAGGCTGGATTTGAACTCAGGTACTCCTGACTCCAGGGCCGGTGCTCTATCCACTGCGCCATCTAGCTGCCCCGGTGAGTAATTTTCTAAAGGATGGCTGGCAAATCTGTATAGGCCAGACCAGCAAAAGTGGCAAAATAAGACATACTTTGGTTTGGCTACCCCCTTGGCCACAAAGGGTTAAGAGTTGGCTTCATCTATGTCCAAAGGGCTATAAAACTCTGCATACCTTTTGACCCAGCAATACCCCTACTAGTTCTGCATCTCAAAGACATCGAAGAAAAAGGAAAAGGATTTTTATGCACAAAAATATTTATAGCTGTTCTTTTTGTGATGGCAAAGAACTGCAAGTTGAGGGAATGCTCATCAATTGGGTAACGGTTGAACAAGTTGTGGCATATGAGTGTGATGGAGTACTCTTGTGGCATAAGAAATGATGAGGGGGTGATTTCAGAAAAACATGGCAAGACCTATTATGAACTGATGCAAAGTGAAATGAGAAGTGGGAGATCATTGTGCACAGTAAGGACAATGTAATGATGATCAACTGAAAATCTAGGCTACTCTGATCAATAAAATGATCTAAGGCATTTCCAAATAAATACTCATGATGAAAAATGTGATCTTCCTCCAGAGAGAGAACTGATGAACTCTGAGTACAAAATGAAATATAATTTTCTTTATTTTTCTTTTTTTAAAAATATGACTGATATGGAAATATGTTTTATATGATTTTACATGTATAATTGATAAATTGCTTGCCTTCTCAGGGAGGAAGGGTGGGAGGGAAGAAGAAAATTTGGAACTCAAAATTTAAAAAGAAAAGAACGCTAAAAATAAATAACATATTAGAATTTTTTAAAAAGGAGTTAGCTTCATTCTTTTATTTTAAAGGTAAAAAAATGTGTGTATGATACACATGTCAGTCTGGAACATGTAACATAAAACCAAATATCATTCAAAATTCCTCACATATATGGTCCTCTTCCTTTGTCTTTCCGTTCTTCACAGAAATCTACTTCAGTACTTTCTTCGTTGACTCCAACTCTTTGCTTGCTCACATTTCCTCCCTTTCTATTTCTCTCTCATGGTAAAAAATCACAGACTCAAGAGTTGGGAGGGAAATTAGAAACTCCAACCCCCTCATTTTACATATGAGTCCAATGAGGCCCCCCAAAAGTTGAGTGACTTACCTGGGGTCACACAGCTACTAAGGATCTGACTCAGATCTTGCACCCAGGTCTTCCTAACTCCCCAGCTGGTGTTCTTATCCACTATACTATGGCACTTCTAATGAACTGAGATATAACTGGAAGAACAAAGGATGACCTTGGCATTTTTTCGTTGTGTAGACAGGGGTAAGTTTTTGGTATCTCAGTTTCCCCCATCATTTCATTTACAAATGAAAACAATATTTACTGTCCTATCTAAATGTAACCAGAACAAATGATTTAAACAGGAAAACAGAAGCATGTAAGAGACAAAAAAAGAAAACATATGGACTTTCTGTGGGCAAAATACTTATCTCTGTCCTCACTCTACATGTATCATAATGTAACTCTCACTTGTGTTTTCTTGACTTTCAAAAATTGTACCTTCTGAAAAAACTCCTTTCAAAGATATTTCAGGGGCAGCTAGGTGGCACAGTGGATAGAGCACCAGCCCTTGATTCAGGAGGACCTGAGTTCAAATCCAGCCTCATACACTTGACACTTACCAGCTGTGTGACCCTGGGCAAGTCACTTAACCCTCATTGCCCCGCAACCCCCCCCACCAAAAAACAAAAAACAAAGATATTTCAACCTATTTGTGAGGGATTATCTTTTTTTTTTTTTAAAGTACTTTATGGCCACTGTCTCTGCAAAGACCAGATGATAAAATCTACTTTCATGCTCTCAGCAGAGGTGATGGGACTACAAGGGCAGCACAGTCTAGAAAAAGGAAGGTTTTGTTCTGCCTTACTTTGAAGAGAACAAAACCATTCTCCAAGACCTTTATGAAGTCTGCTTATAAAAATTTAAAGCTTTTTTGTAAAAAATAAAGAGTATGTAAAGACATTATACATATAGATTGAAGTGAAGCGGGAGGTCACCAAACAGTGTACCTCACAGGCTCTATGTATTTCTCCCATCTCTATACAAAAAATATTCTGCCTTGAGGTTTAAGAGTATCTGGGTTTTATTGGCATTCCACACATGCTCTCATTTCTGTGGCAGGAGAATGTCTCCTCAAATGAGAACACATGATTCTAAGACATTTTTTTCTTTTGTGTCTCTCTGGGAGGGTAAGACCACCATTAATGAGAATTTTTTACTGTGCATAACCCATAATAAGATAAAAGATATCCCAGGAAGCAGTTCAGTCCTAGAAAGCCACCTGCAAGGGGATTGATTATTCACTTGGTTCCCAGTTCCTGTGTTACAGGGTCTAAGCACCTAAGGGGGTGGGGGGGGGGGGAGAAGGTGGTACAGAACAAAACAAAGGAGCCAGGTGGCTTGGGGGATGGGTTCCTTCCTCTGACCAGCCCCCAAAGCAAGCATCCTGCCTTTTGTAGTTCAAGTTATTTCCTTATGCTCAACTGCAGAGAATCCTCTCCAATTTGGGGAAGAAAACAAAGAGAAATTTACTGAGCTCCACACTCAAGAGGAAAAGAGGGGCTTTTCTCTGTCAGCCTAATTAGATTAAAATTCTTTGGGATGTCATCTTTTCAACAATATATTAAAAAGCCTTAAAATTAACCAAGACATCCATAATTACATAAACACATGAAGAATGTGTGCTATCAGGCAAGAATGCCCTCCACCAGGTACAGGCAATCTACCTTTTCTGAGGTACACAGAGGTTAAGTGTTTTTCCCAGGGCAACCAAAAAGATCATGTCTGAGATAGCATTTGAGGCTGTGTCTTCTGCCTGCAAAGCCAGCAATTTATCCAATACATATACTGGGAGGGAAAGAAGGAAGGAAGGGAGAAAGAGGAGGGGGGAGAGAGGAAGGAAGGAAGGAAGGAAGGAAGGAAGGAAGGAAGGAAGGAAGGAAGGAAGGAAGGAAGGAAGGAAGGAAGGAAGGAAGGAAGGAAGGAAGGAAGGAAGGAAGGAAGGAAGGGAGGGAGGGAGGGAGGGAGGGAGGGAAACCTAAGTCATTTTCCCAATCTACCAAGAAAGAAACTTAAGTCACTTCTCTGCTCTCAATAATAACTCCTAAATAGACTCCCAAGACAGACAATCTATATTGTAACCACAGTAAAACTAAATTACTCATTTCCCAAGGGACAAAATTTGAGAATGAGACCAAAGAGTGTTAGAGAGTTATTAAGTCACTATAAATGAAATTTTATCCAGTAGTAGTAACTTGGAAAGTAGTAACCTGGACAGTAGTGCTTTAAGGCGGCAACTCACACACTTTCTCTAAGAAGTCACTGGAGAAGAGGGTCAGGGAGAAGCAGACCACAGCGTAGCTAACCCCCCTCTCTCCCCAAAGCATGACTCCTCTACTTTCTTAGGAAGAAGGAAGAAAAAGGAAAGCCAGTTAATCCACATATTTCCTCCATCTCCTCCAGTCTCTGATGGAAAATGAAAAAAAAAAATCAAGGAAGAATAGAAAGTTTAGGAAATCATATTGAAACAATGTAGTCAATTGTATATTGCTGCAAGTGAAATTATCTAATAATTTGTTAACGTTTTAAACCAGACACTTTATATTTTGCATATTTTCAAGCAGGCTGAGAACTGCACTCATTCCTCCAAAATGCTTGGCAAATATCCCCCCATTGATAATGATGGGGGGGGGGGGAGGAAGGGGAGGGGGCAGCTAAGTGGCTTAGTGGATAAAGCACTAGCCCTGGATTCAGGAGGACTTGAGTTCAAATCCAGCCTCAGACACTTGATGCTTACTAGCTGTGTGACCCTGGGCAAGTCACTTACCCCTCACTGCCCCACCAAAAAATAAATAAAACAGAATGAATGAATTAATGGACAATGACCCTGAGACTGTGGACCAAACACAGATTCTCACGCAAAAGGTTCCAAGAGGATACTTGGCCTCTTCAAAGTACAGCACACACCTGGAGTCATTCTGAACACGAGGGTCCCCATATAGTGCCAACAAATGCTTAGCAATTTTAGGAGCCCTCTGGGGCTCCCCACACCAATCTGCCCCTTTAGAAGGCTCTTTTCTCTGTCATTTGCAAAACACTTCTTTCCTCAGTGCTGGCAGCATGCTTTGCCAAAGATTTACCTGTTCTGGTTGCAATACTTCTACAGTAGGAAGCTTTCACTATATACTACTCTCCCCCCTCCCCCAAATAGACTGTCTAAACCAAAGAGTAAGAAAAAAATTTCCTAACAATGAGGATTATTAGGTTATAGAAAGAGACTGGAATTTTCCTGTAGATCTTTAAAAAACACCTGATTCTCACCTGAGAAAGAAAAAGAATGAAACCCTGAAAACCTCTCAAAACCACTTTTAGCTGAATAAATATAAAAGAGCCCGTGATCCCATGACTAGAAATGAAGCTTTATTCCTTTATGATTAATCCTGAAAGTTTCACATAATCTCAGCATTAAAAGAAATCTCAGATATCATCTAATGATTCCAGTCGAACCAATTCCTAAAGAACAACTCCCTTTTACAATTGTAGTGATATGCCCATTTCTAGAACCCTTTTCACCCCAAAATTTTTACATGACCCCAGGTATGTAGGTATATAAAATAGGTATACATAACCTTTTATACTGTTACCAAATTTTTTGCAACCCCCACATTCAGTTACATGTACCCCATATGGGGTCACAACCCACAGTTTAAGAAGCTCTGTTTGGGAGGAAGTACATTTCACTCCTGATTTTGTTTACATTGAACCCATATCTGCTTAAATGCCTATTTTCCATTCAGAAAACTAACCAATGCCACTTTTATTGTCATTCAGTTGTTTTTCAGCCATTTCTGCCTCTTTAGGACCCCATTTGGGGTTTCCATGGCAAAAATACTGCAGTGGTTTGCCATTTCCTTCTCTAGCTCATTTAACAAACGAGCAAACAAACAGGGTTAAGTAATTTGCCCAGGGTCACCCAGTTAGTAAATACTGAGGCTGGATTTGAACTCAAGAAGATAAGTCTTCCTAACTCCTGGCCCTGGCATCCTATCCATTGAGTCAACAAGATGCTTAATAATACTTTTATCCACTGTACCACCTTGCTACCCTTACAAACCAAAGCCACCACAAAGGTTTAAAAGCAACAATGAGCTTCACTATCTTTTGAAGCACCCAATGAAGCAAATTTGGGGGCTCCCAAGAGAAAAAAATGGTCTCAAATCTCATAAAACACTATATATAGTCAAAGGAAAAAAGGAGGTTAAAAATTCCTTTGTTGTATTTTTTTTTTTTAATGAGGGAGGGCATTCTTGAAGTTGTGAATGAACCTTTAAAAATCAGATCACATTAATTCAGCTGAAATCTTTCTCTAAAAAAGGTATATGACATAAAGAACAAAGACATTTTAAGCAGTCTCTTATGCTAAAGCTTTAAGATACTCACAGTTTTCTTACACTCTATACACTCCCTCCCTCCCACGATTTTGGAGCACATTTCATTCACTAAAGGATCTGAGAGTTAAACAAAAAGTACACGTAAAATATTTGACAAAAAGCTTCACTCAATGAAAAAAACAGACCAACTTTGCTCTTAGAATTTTCCAACTAGTCTCCTAGATCTTCTTTGAATTCACAGACATTCCCATTAAACATCAGAGATATTAGGTTCCCTTTTGCATGAAACACAGGACATGCTCAGTTGGATTCTAGAGGGGCATCATAAATTTGGCAAGCTCCCTTTTGGCCCTTGCAAGATCATTAAATGAACCAGTCCGAATGGCTGAAACATATTCATGCTGCAATTGGAGAAGACTGAAAAAGGACACCCAAAGCAATAGAGCTGCTAATTAATTCCTCTCTCCCTAGCCACTGGCCTGGAATATTTCAATCAACCGAGCAACTGTGATCTGGGAACATGGTTTGGACAATGCTGAGATAATGACTTGATTTGGTTTCCAACTGCTGGGAGATTCCCTGCAACCCTATCTGGTGAGAACCATTGGGATTCTTTGCTTCCCAACATCTGAAGTAAGACCTGGTTCAAAAAGCAAGGAATACTTCTTCCCTTTTATCAAAAGTGATATTTAAGAAGCCCCCTGGCTGTGCATTACATTGTCAATCTGACATTGATGAATTTTTAAATAACACATTTAAAGCAACTGAAATCCTAGGTTGGCTACATAGGATTTTAAAATGTAAAGTATTTGATGATTTTAAAGTATACACAAGTTATATTCTATTCTCAGAGTGGAAATCAGATCATAAGAGTACCTTGTGTTGCTATAAAATCAGAATTTGAAGTGCTGCCAAAAAAAAAAAATTGGGAGGGAGAAGAAGGAATTGTCTAGACCTGCAATTTCAACAAGTTGCCTTTTTCTGCATCAGAAGACTAGAACCTAGTTCATCTTGACTCCAAAGGCAGGCTTTTGCTCTCTATGCCATATTTGTATAAATGGTCTTATAGAAATAGATCAATTATAAAGCGAAAATCTATTATACAGAGAGATTGCAGACAACTAAAACCCATCATAGCAATGGCAATTGTAGCAACACACTCTGATATGACATCACAGTAAAGGATGAGGCAAAGACCATTTTTAAGTTGGTTGTTTAGAGCTCAGAATACTTAGGAGTCAGGAATACCTGAATCAAATCCCTCCTCTAATATTGACCTCATAGGGTTACAGTGAGGGTTAAATATCAGACAGACAAACAGACACACACACACACACAGACATGCACATGTGTCCCAAAAGTCTTAGGCTGCAATCTGCAGTGTTGGAAGGAGTGCCTACGCATGGATGGATGACATCCCAGGTCTATTAAAGTGCTGATAAAAGAATCCAAGCAAAGCACTATGATGTCACTATTAGAGAACAAGAAACAAACAACAAAACCCCCAAAAAGCGATTCTGTTTATGACCGGTCTAAAACCCAAAAGACTTGTGAGACCTAGAGCAGATATCAAATTTATTCACATGTGTGATATGGGCAGAGTTCCCTGTACTTGCCTTTTAAGAGCCCATCATGCAATTGTCAAATTTGTGCCTGGCTACTGTTCCCAAGGAAAGAACTTTAGAGTTGCCATAGACTGAACCCCAATGAATATGCTTTTGTTCTTTGAGATGCTATCAACCTCAGGGACTCTGGAATGACCTCAGGCCAGTTTGTTAAAATTACCAGTTGTGCTTAGCCTAATCCAAGGCCATTTCTCTGGCAGTCCCTTTCACTATAGAATCCAAGGACACAAAAGGGGCCATGGAAATCATCTCATCTAGCATCATCATTTTATAAATGAGGAAACTAAGACCTGGAAAGATTAGGTGACTTGTTAACAACTCATGGGAGAGTCAATATTCAAACTCAGGCCTTTTGACTCCAAAGTTCTGTCTCCCATAAGAAGACCACGAAGAGATTCTATAGAGACTGCATTGATATTTCTCCAAGAAAAGGAGCCATCCAAATGACTTCTGCCTTTCCTACCCCCAAATCGGAGATAACCTTTGCACAAAGGTGTCACTACATAACTTGAGAACTACGTTCAGCTGCTGATATGAAAGACATAAGGAATAAGCATTTATTAAGCACTGTGCTAAATGCTTTGCAAATATTCTCATTTGATCTTCATAACAAAGCCACTGTAAGATAGTTGTCATTATTATCCCCATTTTATATACCAGACGTGTTCCAGCATCACACAACTAATAAGTATCTAAGGCTGGATTTGAAGTCTGGGCATCCTGACTCCAGGTTCAACATTCCATCCATTACATCACTTAATTGTCTCTCATATGAAGAGAAATACTTATCAAAGACAGAAAAATATTAATACCTTTATTCAACACAAACTGTGAATTTTGCAGAGAAGGTAATCTAAGTAATTGGCACTTCCCCTAATACCTCACATTTCTTATATGTGTCTTTAAGCCTTACAACTGTTTTTCTCATAAGAATCCCAGATTCTCTCTCTCTTTTTTTTTTAAAGTGAGGCAATTGGGGTTAAGTGACTTGCCCAGGGTCACACAGCTAGTAAGTGTGTGTTAAGTGTCTGAGGCCTGATTTGAACTCAGGTACTCCTGACTCCAGGGCCGGTGCTCTATCCACTGCGCCACCTAGCTGCCCCTAGAATCCCAGATTCTTATGAGAATTATGCACAGTATTACAAATGTCATTCCTTCTGGTGATGAGGGTGTAAAAAAGAAACTGGGAGGCCTTTCTGGACAAAGAAACCAATCTTTCCTAAAAGAAACAAAGGTGAGGTCTACAGTCCTCCCCACAGTACGATGAGAGACCACAAGATACAAAATTCAGTTATTTATTGGCCTCTTCATTCATGTATGGTGCAACAATATCTTCTAGAAGCGGATTCATGTAAGGTTACATTTTACAGGTCACTATGTACCAACTTTGTGATGTCCTAACTTTGTACTTTCCATGATGTCTTTACAGGACTTTCTTATTTTATCATTTTAATATAAAGATTAATATGTAGATATGATTATTATGGTTATATATACTTTGTAATGACTTAGTGACACTTCTGATTCTAACACAGGAATTTCCCTGGGACTACATCATACTTTGGTTACACACAGGTTTTTTTACCTGGGTCTATGTTCTTACTATAAATCACACAGTTATTTCTTATACTAATGATCATCGCTGATAAAAGATTAGTAAGGCAATACAAAGTGAAGCACTCGAGGTATTGATTATTGATCTCTTTCCTTTCAAGGGTAAGGAGGAACTTAGCAGAAAGGGCCTTTGAATAATAGGCTAAAGAATATGAATTTAACATAGAGTTGTTAGATTTGGGGCTGAAAAGAACCTTAGAGGTTATTGAGTCTAGCACCCCCTCATTTTACAGATGAGGAAAAAAGTCCAGAGAAGTCCAATGCTTTGCCAGGATCGCAAGCTAGTGTCTAGGGGTTAGTATTTGCACCCAGGTCTTCCTGACTCCGAGTCCAGTGTCCCTACAGAGGTCAAAAGGAAATTCACTGTAGTTACTAGGTATAGAATGGATTGAAGTGCCAAGAAACTGGGAGCAAGAAGACTAATTTAAAAGGCTTATTCTATCCACCAACTGGATGAGGGGAGCAAAGATTAATCATTTTGTTGCTTAGTCTTTTATCAGTCATGCCTGACTCTTCATGACCCAATTTGGGGTTTTCTTGTCAAAGAGACTCTTCTGAGTCCAAAATTCTACGACTCAGACATTTCATCCCTGAGGGGGGAAAAATCCCACTAGATAATAATTTGATTCTAGAATCAATAAAACACTTTCCCTATTAATCAGGATTGTCATCAGTTCTGCACCTGTTAACTAATTGGTAGTCATTTTTGACAGCTAGGTGGTAACAGTGGTTAGAATGCTGGACATGGAGTCAGAAAGGCCTGGGTTCAAATCCTGCCTCAGACACTATGTATGACCCTAGGAGAGTCACTTCACCTTTGTTTGCCTCAGTGTCCTCATCTGCAAAATGAGGACAAAGTAGCATCTACCTCCCTAAGTTGTTTTGAAGATCAAATAAGATAACACATAAAACATTCTTTAAAGCAAACCTCAAAGAAAACATAAATACTTGATATTATTTTCAGTGATAATCAAAATCCAGGGTCTTCCTTTGTCAATAGGCAGGATGAAAAAAATGCATCATATGAATTTTTTTTTCCAAATAAAAGAACACAGAATTTGCTGCATAAAACGTTCAGGGTTGAAGTCACTGCCAAGAAAAGACTAAGGAGCGAAACAAGTCATCTGAAACGGCAGCTAGCAGCTGCCAGGAAGAGGGTCATATGGCCACTGGGAGGATGCTTTCTTGCTCTCCCAGGGGGCATCCTGCTCACAGTATGGGGTATGCTAGACAGCTGGCTCTATGGATTGGATCTTCACAAGTCAGGTGTTCCAAACTTACACATTCCTTGAAAATCCTTACATTAAATAGCTGTACTTCCAAATTTGATAAAGACCAGGGTTATTGTTGAAAGTTTTCTACTTGATAGAAAGATCAGCTGAAACTCCTTAGGTTCCTACTTTCAACTGCAGTGATGCACTGTGGGTGTTTTCATTTTGTTTTGCTTTTTCCATATTCTTTTTTTTTTTTTGCAACCTCCTAAAATATGCCTTGTACATGTTAACATTGGGTAATTTTTTACGCTATTCATATTGACTTACAATTATTCTCCACTGACTTAGAATCTCTTTGTACACACACATCCCCCTCGAGAATCTACTGAGCAGTCAATTAGGTGCTCTGTGTACCTTGGGAAAATCACTTAACCCCTAGTCTCCTCTCTAACAAATGTGATGATGTGAATTGGAAGAGGGAGCTTCCTCATTGGGAGTTCATTTAACGAAGAAAATCACAGTCCAGGTCAAAAAAAAAAATTAATAAATCCCCATCCATTGCTCTGAGGGTTTTGGTATGTATTCGTTTGTATGTGTATTTTGAAAGGAAAAATGTGATTCCAGCCCTCAAGAAGACTGAATGCTTACCAAAGCCACTTGTCAACAAATGCAAATTACTATCAATACTGGCAACTTGAGTATAATAAAGACCAGCTGGAGTCTCAGTCAACCAGGGAAACTTTCTTTCTGGAGGAACTGAGTTGTTTTAAGCCCAGTTTTAAAGGCCGAGAGAAACACATTTGGTAGAATAGGAGGATCATTCCAAGTGGAAGAGGTGGCATTTACAAAGATATAGAGGAAGGAACTAGGGAAACAGATGGGCTTGAAGGGGGTAGGAAGGGGGAGGGGAAAGAGGACAGAGGGAGGGGGAGAGATGGGGGGGTTCAGTTTCCTTCCCCTTGTTTTATAGATGAGGAAACAAAGGTTCATAGTTATTCAGTGACTTGTCCAGGGTCACACAGCTAGCATCTTAGATGGAATTCATACCCAGGTCCAATGAGTCAACAGAAGACAACCAGAAGTTCAACCTTGCTACTAAGTATGGGATTGTCTTGAAGTGACCAGAGAATGGAAGCAGGAAGACAAAAGGGTCACTGCCTCCACCAATTGGCTAAAGAGAGCCAGGAAATGGCAGAAAGGGGCAATTGTAGAGAATCAGCAGAATAGACTGAGAGGTAAGCTAGGAGGTGGGGAATATGAGGGTTAGGGAGAGAGAATAGAGCTGAAAACATCCTGGATTCCACCTGGCATTTGTCTAGACCCTCGCTTCTGAAACTGTGGGTCATGACTCCATAAGGGGTCACGTAACTGAATATGGACAGCACAAAAAAATTCAGCAACAGTAAACGGTTATGTACATATAACTATTTTTATATACCCATATACCTGTGGTCGCATAAAAAGTTCTCAGGTGAAAGGGGGTTGTGAGTGGAAAAAGTTTAAAGAAGCCCTGGTCCACCTATAGGAATGGGGAAACTGAGAAGGAAAACCCCATTTTGTCACATTTTGGCAAGGAGCAAGATAGAAAGCTCAGTATTTGATATATTAAATCTCCTGTGTTGGCCGGTGCTCTAAGTCAGTGGCATCAAACTCAAATAGAACCTGAGTCCACTAATCTAGATTCCTGAGGCTGCATAGAAAAACACATATTGGGGACAGCAAGGTGGCACAGTGGATAAAGCACTGGCCCTGGAGTCAGGAGGACCTGAGTTCAAATCCAGCTTCAGACATTTAGCACCTACTAGCTGTGTGACCTTGGGCAAGTCACTTAACCCTCATTGCCCTGCAAAAGAAAAAAAAAAGAAAAACACATGTTAATGTTATCTAAGTTTTACTGTTTTTTTTTAAGTTAGTTAATTATTTCCCAATTACACTTTTGTTTGTTTGTTTGTTTGTTTGTCATTTCCTGACGCCAAGGAAAAGCCACAATGCCTCTGAGGCATTTTCCTCATGGTGGAGCTCTCCACAGCAAGTCTCCAGTAGGTGGCGTCATTCCAATCATTACAACCCCCTCATTTCATGGATAAGGCAAACGAAAACCCAGTTTCAGCCCTGGTCACTTCACTCACCCCGTGCCCATGGCCACTGTCTGAGACTGTCAAATGCAGAACAGGTATAGATGTGGATGGAAAAGTCTCACCTGGAGCTCCCTGTACTCAGAAGAAATCACAGGTCTGGTCCAAACAAACTCCATTACTTGCCAACAAGTCTTTCTAATATCTCCTATTGGCGAGGAGATGACTCTGGTCCCTCACAGTTGCACTTGCCCAGGCTATGGCAAGGAGGGAATGTCAGAAGCAGGATGAACCCAAGTCTTCTTAACTCTTCAGAGCCAGGGCTATTTCTAGCACACCACAATACCTTCAATACCTTCAATATTTAGATATTAGTGGGAGTATGTCTCTCCAAGGAACAACTAGATAACACAGTTGATAGAGTACTGGGCCTGGAGTCAAGAAAAATTGTCTTCCTGAGTTCAAATCTGGCCTCATATACTTACTAGCTATGTGACCTTGGGAAAGTCACTTCACCCTGTATGCCTCAGTTTCTTCATCTGTAAAATGAGCTGGAGAAGGAAATGGCAAACCACTCCAGTATCTTTGCTTAAGAAAACCTCAAAAGGGGTCACAACTGAAATGACTCAACAACAATATGTCCTCCCCTGATATAGATCCCTCTGCCATGTGATAGATTGTATTTTTGAGTTGCTGTGGCTGGAAATATTTGTCATCTTCTAAGCCACCCTTTCAGTGGTGAGCTTTTTTTTTTTTTTTAGTGAGGCAATTGGGGTTAAGTGACTTGCCCAGGGTCACACAGCTAGTAAGTGTTAAGTGTCTGAGGCCGGATTTGAACTCAGGTACTCCTGACTCCAGGGCCGGTGCTCTATCCACTGCGCCATCTAGCTGCCCCGTAGTGGTGAGCTTTTACACTTAATACTAGGCTAGTCCTTGCATGGTTACACAGCCTATACCCAAAAGCCTTTTCAACTTAGTAGATTCTACCACAGCTTTTGCTGACCTTGAATAACCTATGAAAATTCAGGGTCAACTTCATGCCTTTAGGAAATATCAGAGTAAGGACTTATTGGCAAATAAAGTGTTATAGCTCCCATTTTTTTCTAAAGGATTTGATTTTTCTGGGGGATGAGACCTATGATTTCTTCTGGGCACAGAGAGCTCTGGGTGAGAAACTTCCCTTCCTAATGTATCTGCTCTGCAGCTTACTTCTAGATAGTTGTCCAGGGGCACTGAGACACAGCCAGTATGTGTCATAGGGGCCAGATTTGGATTAAAAGGCCTGCCTGTTATTCACCATGCTAGGAAGCCATTCCTCCCATTGATATAATGCTTTATAATTTACAAAGGCTTTTCTCCCAGGCTTGGAGGACTTCACGCTGTTAGCTCCAAAACTTCCATCTGGCTCCGGACCGGTTGGTGAGTACCTCATATGTGGCCCACTGTATCCAGCTAACTACTTCCACCATGTTTCAATTTATTCCCCCCTCAAAATCCTCAGGCCCCTTGCTGCTTTCCTTCAGAGTTCCCCCCTGAAACAACCACTCTCTAATCCACTGCATGAAACAATTGTTTTCCACTGAAACTCTTAAGAGTCTGTATAAAAAAAGGCTAGTGTGTCTGCTTCTGAGATAGTGTCAATTAAGAACTACAATTCAGAGTTCTTAATACATGAACTATATGAGGAACTATTCTTCCTCCCAAGGGTATAGAAAGTTGAAGTCTTAGCAAGGCTCAAGATATGGCGGACATCCATAGTCTCTTGTGGTCAGGTCAGACTAAGCCAAGAAACAGAAACCCAAGACCACTGTTATTAAAAAGTACTTGATAGTTCAAAAGAAAAGAAATTATCTTCCTTGCTAAGTGCACAACAACAACAACAACAACAAAATAGCTCTGTGGCAGCTAGAGCTGAAATGCTGACATCTACTCATTCAGTGGCACTTTTGAGGATGTACATAATTAAATCAAGTGCCCCAACTTGGACATGCTGCAGTCAATTGAGTGACAGAATTAACTCTGGACTAACACGAAATTCTCAGCTCTTCAGTATTGACTCACCCAGCATGGAGTAAATAGCCTTGATTTTAAAATCATCCTCTTTTTTTTTTTTTCCTTGATGGATGGAGAGCAAGCTCAGCACCACGGAGGACAAAAGAAACTTTCTGTCCAATTTCCTTTAATTTTGGCCTGACCTCAAGTCATTTGGATTTTGTACATGGTTACCCATCCAACTGCTTAGACATCAGCAATTCCACAAGTACACTCAAGAGAAAATCAGAGCTCAGCCTCACTTTGTTATCCTCAACACCCCTTCAGAACTACTGGCTGCTTTTTGGTTTAATTTTTTTTTTTAATAAGACAAGAGGAAAACTGTTAGCTATTCTAAAATTTGAAAATTGTTTCAGTTACTCAACATTCTTCTTTTTCTTTTTTTGCAGGGCAATGAGGGTTAAGTGACTTGCCCAGGGTCACACAGCTAGACTCAATATTCTTAAGTATTATTGATATCTCTTGTTCTTACATCATCTTCATATTCCTCCACTCCCTTCTCTTCCCAGAGAAGCAGCCCTCATAACAGAGGACATAAAAGGGGAGAAAAAAGCAATTCAGGCTAACTGAACAAGACATCAACTGAGTCTGAGAATCTGAACCTGAACACATCTTTTCCAAATGCATCACGTCCAAAACTAAATTCATCTTACTTACATCATCTTACTCTCCAAATTTTCCCCTCAGCCCAACTTACTTACCCCCTGGAATCCATCAAGGCTTGAAACCTCTGAGTCACCTTGTCTGTGTTTCACCTCCCACATTCTATCACTTACCAAGTCTTGTTGATTCTACCTCCACCTTATCTCGGGCATCCTTTTCTTTCCCAATGCCAGAGCCAACTCCAGGCTCTCATCATATTTTTATAGTAATAGAACAGCTTCCTGACTGTTCTGGAATTCTGTCTCGCCTCTTTCCAATCCATCTTTCCCACAGCTGCCAAAGCAGTCTTCCAAATATTCATCTACTCAAAAACAGTCAGCATCTTTCCATTACTTCTCAAGTAATACACAAATTCCCAAGCCTTACATTCAAGGTCTTCCACAATCCACCTTTGCAGACATATTTTGTACTATTCCTCCATCTCTCACTCTAAGTCCTAGTCAAACCGAACTTTTCACTGATAACCAGTTAACAGTAACAAAGTTTTCCTTCATTATTTCTAATTCAGATGTAGCAAGCTCTCTCTTTTCCTCAGTTCGACAGTTGGAACCACCTAAAGTTTATTAATTACCCCCATCCCATTCTCTCCTGCTGGGGTCTAATTTCAGAAGTGGCCCTTCTCCCTGCCAAGACCAAGGCTTCCCTTCTCTGGAGAGCTCTCTATCTCTTATAAAGTCTCCCTCTGGTTTGTTCTCCCCTGCCTACAAACTTTCACCAGCTCTCCCATCCTTTAAAGAAACCCTTCCATTTATCCTTCCATTTCTGCAAGCTATCATCTTCTATCACTGCTTTTCATAGCCAAACTATACTTGAAAATGACATCTTCATTAATTGCCTCCACTTTCTCACCTCCTACTCAATCTGACTTGTCCCACCTCTTTAAAATTTTATTTTAATTTATGAAATAAAACAAGCACTTTCACAACACAGTAGAATTTTTTGAATGAGTAGACATAAAACTGCAAATCAATTAAGTCCAACTTGCTATTCATTTTAAATATGTAATGAAGTTATCATATAACTTTTTTCTTCCCCCACACCCTAGCAACAGCTACCATTAGATACAAATGTGTATCTTTCTTAAAATATCTAACTACCTGTTGAACATCTCCACCTGGATGTTTCATTGACATCTCAAACTTGACATGTCCAAAACAGTTTTCATCATCTTTCCCCCAAAATCTATCCCTATTCCAAACTTCCCTTTTTCTACCAAGGACACCAACTTTCTTCCATTCACCCAGGTTCACAATCTCAATCACCCTCAAGTCCTCCCTCATTCACCCCCTGCCATGTAAAATTAGTTGCAATGTCAATTTTACTCCCACATCTTTCATACCCATCTCTTTCCACTCACATAACAATCATTCTAGTTCAAGCCCTCATCACCTTTTGCTTAGACTATTTGTCTCCCTATATCTAGCCTTTCCCTTCTCCAATTAATCCTCTACATAGCTGCCAAACTGAGAGTCCTAAAATATATCCATCCAACCCCCAAATCTAATAGATGAGAAAACAGAGACCCAGAAACTGTGACATCCTCACAGTTACATAAGGCTGTGTCAGGGCTGGGACTAAAAGCTTGGTTTCATATACTACCTAAATGGGGATTTGTTTTGCTTAATTATACAATGTATTCATATTTGTTACAAGGGTTTTGTTTTTCTTTCTTTTTGCAGGGGAAGAGAAGGGTGGGAGAAAGGAAGAAGAAAATTGAAGTATTAAAAAAAAAAGACATAGAACATAGAACTATATTGTTCAATGAACCCAGAGACCCCAACAACTAGGGTAAAAATTCACTATTCAACAAAAACTGCAAGGTAGTCTAACAGGTTTCCATGCTATATACCACAATAAACCACAATGAATATATAACCTAGATATAAAAGGTCACAATACAAATTAGAAAAGCAAGGAAGAAAATACCTTTTGGAAGATAAGCAATATCCAAACACACAAAGGATAAAGAGGCTCACAGAAGATAAAAAAGACAATTCTGATTATGTCAAATTTTTTAATTTTGCTTAACAAAATCATTTCAGTAAAAATTGGAAAAGCAACAGTAACTGGGAAACAAATCTTCGTAGCAAAATTTTCTGCTAAAGATCTCATGTCAAAAATTTATAAAGAACTTATTCAAATATACAAGAATGATAGCAATTCCCCGATAAATAAATAGCCAAAGATTATGAAGAGGCAGTTCTCAAGGGACAAAATCCAAGAAATCAGGAGTAATATTTTTAAAATGTTACAGATCACTAATAATTAGAGAAACGCAATTTAAAACAATTGTGAGGTTCCAACTAGATTAGCAAAAATGACAAAAAAGCAAAATGACAGTTGTTGGAGGGACTATGGAAAGACAAAGAAAGTAGTCCAGTTATTCTGGAATGTAATTTGGAAGCATGTCTCAAAGATAAATAAATCATGCTTAGTGTTAGCCCCAGAGATTCCCTTACTAGACATGTACCCATAAAGAAAACTTTTTTAAATGAGTAAAAATAGTATTCATATCTACAGAAGTATTTATAGGGGCACCTTCTTGTTATAGCAAAGACTTAGTACCAGAGTGAACATCAGTTTGGGGAATAGTTAAACAAATTATAGTAAAGGAATGTAATGAAATATTATTGTGCCATAAGAAATAACTAAAGGGAGGATTTCAGAGAATCCTGGGAAGACTTACATTCACTGATGCAGAGTGAAGTGAGCAGAACCAAGAGTAAAATAAAACAACTTTGAAAGTCTTACAAACTGATCAATATATCCTTGACTACAGAGGACTGATGAGGAAGCATGCTTTCCACCCACACTTAACAGAAAAGCAATGGACTCAAGGTACAGGATAGACATATTTGAGAAATGGCAAATGTATATATTTTGCATGGCTATGATTGTTCAAAGGGTTGTTTTTATTTTTTACTTGGGGAAGTAGAGAAGGGAATTTGTGATGGAATTGCAAAAAAAAAAAGAGAGAACACAAAAGAAAAAGTGGAGAAAAACATTTTTAATGCATAGAGGAGAACTGAAGGAGGTATAGACAAGCTGCTTTTGAAAGTTATATGTTTAAGTCCTTAAGTACTTAAAAAAGCAAAGTGTGCTCAACCTAAATGATTCAGGATTTGTAGAGGCAGCTAGGGGGCGCAGTGAATACAGTGCTGGGCCTGGAGTCAGGAAGACCTAAGTTCAAATGCAGCCACTTATCAACTGTGTCACCCTGGGCAAGCCACTTAAATGCTGTCTGCCTCAGTTTCCTCAACTGTAAAATGGGAATAATAATGGTACCTACCTCATAGGGTTATGGTGGGGATCAAATGAGGTAATATTTGTAAAGCATTTTGCATGATATCTGGAGCATAGTAGGTTCTTTTAATACTTGTTCCCTTTCTCCTCACCTCTTCTTTCTCTGATCTACTTTGTATATGGAAATGCACATTCTTTTTGGTGTTTAACTTCAGAAAAAATAAAATAAAAACAAATAAAACCTTAGCTCCTGCTATTTAATCCTTTAAATTTTTTTTCCTTATACTATCTTTCTTCTCTAAACCCTGTGGCAGTGCAAAGAATCAACAGGAAGCCTGTTTAATCTCTTAGTGCCTCAGTTTCTCGATTTCTATCATATCTGCTTCTAGGCACTCCAAAAAGACATCAGTAAGACAGTCAGTCCAATTCTCTTCCCGTGTCCCTGGAAGCATGGCCCATAATATCACAATGACTGCCTGACTGATGCAGGCACTTCTGTAATAGTGAGAAAGGAATCATACAATCTTGATATGTCTACACCTTGCCTATCTATTGCTCAGAAAGCACAGATTATTATTTAAAAAGGGGACAAGAAAGATGGCTGCACAGGCATGCTAAAACAAGGCTCCTGGCACCAGTTCTACTTGGATGCCAGGCAGTCCTACTTTGAGGTGAACAGAGTCTTTCTCCTTTGAAATGGCCCGGCTAGATTGCTTGTGGTGCAGACAGTGGGTGGAAGGGTAGGAATAAATATTTGACGGCAGCCATGCTTTCTTCCTTCCCCATTCAGGAGGGCATTTACCTCATATTCTCCTAAAAAAAACAAAAATGAAAAGATGAACACTCAGTATACTTATATAAGGCAGTAGAAAAGAGGGGCATTCCAGCATAATGCAAGTTCTGTGTGTCTCTAGCACCTAGATCAGTGCCTAGCTGCCAGAAAATGCTTGATAAATGTTTCTGAGCTTGAACTGAATGGGTGGTTGGGGGTGATCTATGGGTTATTCCATGTACAGGAGCCAGATGTGCTTGGGTTTGTCAGAGGTGGTCAAGATAGTAAAAGAAAAAGAGCAAAAAGAGAAGAGGGGAACAGGGATAGAAAGTGAGAGGAGTGAGAGATAGGAAAAGAGGAAGGAAGGAAGGGAAGAAGAAGAAAGAGTGAGGGATGGGAGAGAAGAAGGAAGGAAGAAGGGAAGGAAGGGAGAAAGAGAGGTGATGTTTCTATGAGTGACTGAACTGGAAGAAAATAATCAAATGCTGTTTGGAGAATGTTGCCAATCTAGGTAGGAAGTGATACAGCCGAATCCCATAATCTTTTATGCTTTGGGTAAAAGCCAGAGAAACTATACGCTGGGGGGGCAGGAAATCTCTGATAAAAGAAATCATTCGTAGTGCTCTAATCTGGCTTCCCTTCTTTCCATTAGTTACATTGCTCCAGTTCAGATGTGATTACTATCATTGTAATTTACAACCTTGGTATAAGACTAAAGCTATTTCTACAGACAAAACAAAATTAAAAACAAAACGAAAACGAGCACGTTCTCTGGGGCTTTTGCAAAGTCTTATGACTGAAGCATGATAAAAAGTATGAAAGATATTTAATAGCTTCTTCCTTCATCTTTGTTTTATTTTGGTTTGGTTTTGTTTTTTTGTGGGGCAATAACGGTTAAGTGACTTGCCCAGGGTCACAGAGCTAGGAAGTGTCAAGTGTCTGAGACTGCATTTGAACTCAGGTCCTCTTGACGCCAGTGCTCTATCCACTGCACCACTTAGCTGCCCCCTTCCTTCATCTTTTATATTAAGGTATTCGGCTTAATAAGTTTTATTATTAGTCCATCCTTCAGCCCACTGTTTAAATACCAATATTCTTCTAACAAGCTTTGGTATCCTCTATACCCAGTGCCATAAAGAATATGATTAAATTGGGTCTTTTTCCCAAGGAGATCATAGAAAAGGGAAAAGGACCCACATGTTCAAAAATACTTATAGCTGCTCTTTGTGTGGTGGCAAGGAATTGGAAATTGAGGGGTTGCCCATCAATTGGGGAATGGCTGAACAAGTTGTGGTATATGAATCTAATGGAATTCTATCTTGCTATGAGAAACAATGAGCAGGAGAAGTTCAGAGAAACCTGGAAGGACTTGCATGAACTGATGATGAGTGAGATGAGCAGAACCAGAAGAACATTATACACAGTATCATCCATATTGTATGTTGATCAACTGTGATGGATTCTTCTCACCAATACAATGGTACAAGAGAGTTCCAGGGGACTCATGATGGAAAAGGCTCTCCAAATCCAGAAAAAAAAAAAAGAACTATGGAATATGGATATTGATTGAACCATACTATTTGTTTTGTTTTTGGTGCTGTTGTTTTTCTATTTTGAGGTTTGTCCTTATTGCTCTGATTCTTCTCTTATAGCATGACTGATGCAGAAATATGTTTAATGTTGTTATGTGTGTGTGCATATATACATATGTATATGTATGTGTGTGTGCATATATATACATATATATACATACACACATATAACATATATAACCTATATTGGATTGCCTGCTGTCTGGGGCAGGGGGGAAGGGAGGGAGAAAATTTTGAAATTGGAAATCTTATGTAAACAAATGCTGAAAGCTATCTCTACATGTAACTGGAAAATAATAAAATACTTTTATTAATTTCAAAAAAACAAAACAAAAACAAAGGTATGCTGGCACCTATGGAATATAATAAAAAGGTATAGAACACAACTTCCAGTATATTCGGCAGATCTTCAGAGGAGATCCAAGAAAACATAGAGTATGGGATGAGAAGGCATGGAAAGTTGACTCTGAACTGCTAAGAGTGGATGTCTCTACAATGAAGTCACATACATTACCTGTATTCTCTTTTGTTGAAGCTCTTTGATCAAAAGGATCAGAATGGAAAGTGATCTAAAGGAATGGATAACTAAAAAATTCCTTTATAGAGCTAAAAGAAAATAATAAAATTTATCTGGAGAAACAAAAAGTCCAGAATCTCTTGGGAAATAATGAAGAAAGTAAGAAGGGGGCCTAGCAGTACAGGATCTCAAACTATACTACAAAGCAATAACTAGCAAAATGATTTGATACTGGTTATGAAATAGAAAGGTCAATTGGGGTAGACAACATAAAAAAGCAAATAAACACAGTAGTAAGTCTCATGTTTGCTGAAACCAAAGAATTCTTACTAGAAGAACTCAATATTTGATAAAAATTACTAAGAAAACTGGAAAGCATTCTGGCAGAAACTCAGTATAGACCTACATTTGACACCATAGAAACATAAATCGGATAAAAAAGATAACATCTGGAGACGCACTGCCTTTCAGATCTATGGAAAGGGAAAGAGTTCAAAACCAAATGAAGAATAGAGAAAACCACCAAGAAGATAACTATGATTACACAAAACTGAAATGTTTTGCATAAGCAAAGCCAATGAGTAAAATTAGAATGGAAACATCTGATGGGAGGGAAGGGATACTGGGGGGAATCTTTGCAGCAAGTTTCTCTAATAAAAGTCTCATTTCTAACATATGTACGTGTATATACATATGCATATGGATACGGGGAACTGATATAAATTTAGAACAAAAGCCATTTCTCAAATGATCAATGGTCAAAGGATGTGAATAGGCTGTTTTTTAAGGAAGAAATCTAAGCTATCAATAGCCATTATGAAAAAAATGCTCCAAATCACTAATAACTCTGAAGTTCCACCTCATAGCCAACAAATTGGAAAAATGACAAAAATAGAAAGTGACAAATGTTAGAGGAACTATAGGGGGAAAAGACATATTAATGCACTAATAATGGTGGAGGTGTAAATTGTTCCACACATTCTAGAAAGCAATTTGGAACTATGCCTATAAGTTGCAAAACTGTGTACATCCTATGACCCAGTGATATCCCTGCTAGGGCCTATACCCCAAAGGGCTCTGGGAATGTTAGGATCAGAATGAATATATACAAAAAAAATCTATAGCAGCTCTTTTTGTGATGGCAAAAAACTGGAAACTAAGGGGGTGCCTATCAATAAGGGAATGGCTGAACAAATTATGGCATATGAATTTAGTGGAATACTATTGTGCCATAAGAAATAACAAAGGACAATTTTCTTTTCTTTTCTTTTTGTGGGAAATGAGGGTTAAGTGACATGCCTGGGGTCACACAGCTAGTAAGTGTCTAAGGCTGGATTTGAACTCAGGTCCTCCTGAATCCAAAGCCGGTGCTTTATCCACTGTACCACCTAGCTGCCCCCAAAGGACAATTTTCAACAAACATCATAAATACAAACAACTTTGACTGACTTAAAAACTGACCAACATAATACCATAATTCCAGAGGACTGATGATGAAACATCAAGGTACAGATTGAAACATACATTTTTCAATATGGGAATTTGTTTTCCTTGCCTATTTTTTTCCTTTTTTTCCTATGGGGGATGAGTAGAGAAAATATTCTCACTTATCAAAAAATGAAATTTATTTTTAATAAAACAGATAATTATAATACACATTAAAAAGGGGAATGAATGACTAATAATAGGTTTAAGATTTACAAAGCACTTTACCTATATTATCTCTTTTGACCTTCATAATTACACTATAAGAAGTATTATTCTTCTCATTTCCTTGTCCATAGTCACTTAAAGCTAGTAAGTATCTGAGGTAGGATTTAAACTCAGGTCTTCCTGACTCCTTTCTTACAGATCAATCCTTTCTAGGGGCAGCAGATAGAGTGCAGGACCTGCATTTGGGGAAGGTGTCTTCCTGAGTTCTGGCTTCAAATACTTACTAGCTGTGTGACCCCGGGCAAGTCACTTGACCCTCTTTGCCTCATTGTCCTCATCTGTAAAATGAGCTGGAGAAGGAAATGGCAAACCACTATAGTATATCTTTGCCAAGGAATCCCCAAATGAGGTCAGAAAGAGTCAGATGTGACTGAAAATGACTGAACAACAAAATTCCCAAGTCCAAGTCCAGCATCTCTAACCAGTTAGTTATGGAGATGGATGGCAATCAGCACAGGTAGAGGGAATGCCAAAGCCAATGAGACAGATGTTCTACTAAATAAGATTAAGAGATAATACATGCCAGGGGCAGCTAGGTGGTGCAGTGAATAGAGCACTGGCCCTGGATTCAGGAGGACCCGAGTTCAAATCCGACCTCAGACATTTAATACTTACTAGCTGTGTGACCCTGGGCAAGTCACTTAACCCCATTGCCCTGCCAAAAAAACCCAAAACAACAAGAGATAATACATGCCAGCCAGCTGTTGTATAACTATGAAAGAAAAATTTACCTCTCATTAGGGCAAAACCAAAAGATCAAAAATTAAATCTAAGCATTCACCACTAGTCAGTCTATAAGGAATAGATACACTTCTGCCAAAAAGTTTTATCAGCATTTCTGGGGGGGAAAAGTCTTATATCAGGCATGTTATGTAGCATCTATTATTTAGAAGGCATTGTTTTTCCACAAATAATCTAGAGCCTGCTTCCCCATCAATCCAGCTAAAGTAGATTTCTTCATTTGAATATGTGTGCTAAGTACATAAAGGGGAAGATAAGTTTTAAGAGTTATTATAAGAATCACTGTTGTGGTTTTAGGAGCTACCAGAGCTTGTCACATTTCTGCATTACATTTTCCAAATTTCCTCTGACCACAAGTCAGATCTAAAAGCTCATTCTTTCCACTCCCACTAATAATTCACTTGCTGTCCTAATGCCCCTTTCTTATATGTGCTAAAGGGGGAGGGGGGCAGCTCTTAGTTTACAGGGAAGTGCTTATTTGGATTAGTCCAATTTACCAAAATTGGGGCAGCTAGGTAGCACAAGTGAATAGAGTAATGAGCCTAGAGTTAGGAGGACTCATCTTCCTAAGTTTAAATCTGGCCTCAGAATAGATCTGTGACCCTAGGCAAGTCACTTCACCCTGTTTGCCTCAGTTTCCTAATGTAAAATGAACTGGAGAAAGAAATAGCAAACCACTCCAATATCTCTGTCAAATGGAGTCATGAAGAGTTGGACATGACTGAAAGGACCGGACAAAATTTACCCAAATTAGAATGTTGAAGCCTTTCTCCTTTATCCAGATTGTGTAAAAATCGTTAATGGTATGGGAGTAAAACTTACTTGCACCCTTCTACCTGAATCATTAAATCAGAGTAATAAGAGGTAGAAAAGACACCTTAAATGGAGGGGTGGTTAAACAACTTGTAATGCATGAATGTAACAGAGTATTATTGATTGATTGTTTTTTTTGTGTGTGGGGCAATGGGGGTTAAGTGACTTGCCCAGGGTCACACAGCTAGTAAGTGTCAAGTGTCTGAGGTCGGATTTGAACTCAGGTCCTCCTGAATCCAGGGCCCGTGCTTTATTCACTGTGCCACCTAGCTGCCCCACCCCATCCTTTCTTAAAGATCAATAATATGGGGGTAGCTAGGTGGCACAGTGGATAGAGCACCGGCCCTGGAGTCAGGAGGACCTGAGTTCAAATCCAGACTCAGACACTTAACACTTACTAGCTGTGTGACCCTGGGCAAGTCACTTAACCCCCATTGCCTCACTAAAAAAAAAAAAAGAAAGAAAGGATGGGGCAGGGCAGCTAGGTGGAGCAGTGGATTGAACACGGGCCCTGGAGTCAGGAGGACCTAAGTTCAAATCCGACCTCAGACACTTAACACTTACTAGCTGTGTGACCCTAGGCAAGTCACTTAACTCCAACTGCCTCCAAAAAAAAAAAAGAAAAGAAAGGATGGGGCAGCAAGGTGGCACAGTGAATAAAGCACCGGCCCTGGATTCAGGAGGACCTGAGTTCAAATCCGACCTCAGACACTTGACACTTACTAGCTGTGTGACCCTGGGCAAGTCACTTAACCCTCATTGCCCAGCTCCACCCCCCCCCAAAAAAGAAAGGATGAATATGATGGATACAGAGAATCATCAAAAGGCTAATGTGAAGTGACAAAACAAGAACTATGAAAACTACTCATTAGGCAACAAAATAATAGAAGGTGGATACTTCAAACTTATGACAAAATTTGGCCCCAAAGAAGAGATATGAGAAGGCACCTCCCTCCTTTCTTGTAGAGGTGGGGAACCAAGGACCTAGAACACTACATATGATGAACGTAACTGAACATTCCCCCCCACACCTCTTTTTTAAGAGAGATGGTCCACTGGAATAGAGAGAAGGGAAGGGAGAGGGAGAGAATATATTGGGAAATACAGCCAAGATTAAAATAAAAGTATTAATTAAAATAATTTTTAATCGTGTGGTACATTTAGAGAACACCACATTCCACCCCCTCATGTTACAGATTTTTAAAAAGCAAAAAACTAAGACCTAATGTAGTGATTTTTTTTCAAAGGTGGAGTTGCCCCTGAGCTGAGGACTCAAGTCTCCAGAATTCCATTTGTTGGTTTGGACTCCACACTGTGTCACTTTGTCTCAAGCCAATTTTCTGTAATCTGGGAGTGACAACCAGTAGATTCTCCAACTCCTCTGGAACAATGATGTCAGCACTAAGTGATTTTGCTTTGCTTTTCATAAACATGGGAAAGGGGAGGCATGGCTTGGGGACAATTTGATAAGGAAGCTAGCAAGTGAAAACAAAAATTCCAGCATGAGGTTTGGGGGGGGGGGGGAGAAAAGAAAAGAAAAGAAAGTAACAACACATCAACTCTTCAAAGAATGCATGACCTTTGGTTCTGGTTCCTTTGCTCAGCTCCCCCTCCCTTTAAATGAACTGCAAACTAGAAATGCTAGATTTAATAATGGTCAGAAGTAAATGCCCCTGCTCCCCAACTTCTCCTTTGGACAACTGAAACTGGTCACCTAACAGCAATTCAAGATTTAAATAAATGACTAGTTAGTGATCTTATGTATCAGTGAGGAGGGAAAATCATATTTTCCATTATACATGGGCTTACAGATGCAGAGCTAGAAGAGACTTCTAAGACCACCTAGTCCAACCCCCTCACTTAAATCCAATTCACTGGCAAGTCAAGACACCTTCCAGAATGAAGGACCAACAGCAACAGTGCAATTGCCTTATCCTGCAGACAAGAAAACTGAGGCTAGAAAACGGATTTTCCCAAAGTCACACAAATACTAAGTGTCGGGGCAGCTAGGTGGCGCAGTGGATAGAGCACCGGCCCTGGAGTCAGGAGGACCTGAGTTCAAATCCGGCCTCAGACACTTAACACTTACTAGCTGTGTGACCCTGGGCAAGTCACTTAACCCCAACTGCCTCACTAAAAAAAAAAAAGAAAAAAAAAAAGAAAAAAAAAACAAATACTAAGCGTCACAGGTACCATCTGAACCCAGGTCCTCTGACTTCAGAGTCAGTGTTCCTTTCCAGTACCCTCAAAAGACAAGTGACAATTTCTAATTCTTCCAGAAACAAAAACCCTATAATTGTATAAGTCAAACCCTCCTTAAAACTTAGTGAGTTTTCCTGACAAAATTAAGGATTATAGCTCTTTTCCCTGACCTTTGTTCCTACTCTATGAAGCTAAAACACACCCAATTTCATCTCTGACCTGCAGTTAAATTGTTATTACCATAGTACCATCTTCAAAGCAATGAACAACTGTAAATGCATTAACTCATGTAAGCGTGTCTAACACTAAAGAATAAAAAAACCCAGATCCAGAAAAATTCCTTCTTCACAACCGAATTGTGCAAGGCTCCCCATTATCTGCAGTAAGCCACCCAATCTTGAATCATAGCCACCCACCTCTTTTAGCTTGCAGCTGTGTACATAATGTTTATTACCAACCCTCCCCAATTCCTCATTTCACTCCCAGGCAAAGATAAAAAAAATACAGTTGAATGAGATGAGATGCCATTACTGGTAGGCAAAGAAAGCTCTCATGAAGTTTTTACCTCATAACATTTTTCCATAGACAAACTCCGGCAGGATTAAAAAACAACCACCTTGAGGCAGCTAGGTGGTGCAGTAGATAAAGCACTGGCCCTGGATTCAGGAGGACCTGAGTTCAAATCCGACCTCAGACACTTAACACTTATTAGCTGTGTGACCCTGGGCAAGTCACTTAACCCAAACTGCCTCACCAAAAAGAACAAATAAAAAATAAAACAAAACAAAAATAAGGGTGTTGGACTAGAAGGCTTCTAAGATCTCTTCTAGATTTAGATCTATTATCCTACATAGATAGGACACTGGGCCTGGAGTCAGGAAGACCCAGACTCAGTCTCTTACTAGCTATGTGACCCTGGGCAAGTCACTTAACCCTGTTTGCTTCTTTTTCCTCCATGTAAAATGAGGTGGAGAAGGAAATGACAAACCTCCAGAATCTCTTCCAAGAAAAACTCAAATGGGCTCATGAAGAGTCACATAGGACTGAAAACAACTGAACAAAACCTACTATGAACAAGGAAGAGCCAATAAAAAGACAAAAATAAGATCTCTCCAAGAGTTCACCTTCTAATAGAAAACCAGTTAAGAGGTTCTCTAAACACCTTCCAAGATCCTACTCTTAGAGAATTACCAGCTCCATAAAGACTGGGGCCATAATTTATATAAAGTTTACCTCTACTTCCAAGCACCTAAACCAGCACTCCAAGTAGAGCAGTTATTTAATGTTAATTAACTTAGCATGTTTTAGATCATAAGTTTCCATGACACCTCATATCTTATAGCAAGCAAAATGCTTAAAAAAAAAGATAATGGAAATAAGGATCCTTTTTTCCCTCATCTCTGGATAAGAGACTTATATACAGTAGCATACTTAAGACTTAACACCTGGAGAAGTACAATAGAATCAAAACAGAAAGCCTACAGCTGGAGAAGCTTGGCTCCAAAATTACTGATCCCTAAACCAATAGGTAACAGACAGTCTTGAGCAAACTGTCTTAATCTGGGCCAGGGCCTAAAAGAAAAAATAGCACAGTAAGCCAAGGCCATCAGGTCTGCAGAACTCACTTCTTTCTACCTCATTTGTTGATTTCATGTCTATACTCTATTGCTGGTTTAAAAAAAGGGGGGGGGGGCGGTGAGGATTAGAGTTTGTTTTCTCATTTTGATACCAAGGATACAACCCAGTTATTGGGTTAAAAAGACAGAAATTTTCTAAGAGTACCAAATTAGTTTCCAAAAAACAGGCTGATAAAAATGTCAAATTCTAATACAAGAAGCCAGATTCAAAAGAAATCTCCAGAGATGCAAAGAATAGGAATGGAAATATGTAGTTGTGTATGCTACATATATTTTAGCCAAATATAAGGTTTCTTCTCTTCAAAGTTCTGATCTTTAAAAGATTCTGATCATAGCCATTTTGAACAGTAGAGCAATGGCTGGGGGGGGGGGGGTGTCGATTGCATGTGTGCCCAGCTCAAACTTTATCATCTCATACTGAATATCAGTCTCTTTTTACAAACAGCAACAAACAAAGTAGATGCCTATCAAATGAGGGAATGGCTAAGCAAGTTGTGATAATTATGACTATAATGGACTAACACTAAGCTGTGAGAAAAACCAAAGGTGATAAATACAAAGGAGCATGACAAAACTAAAATGAACTGAGGCAAAGAAGTAAGCAGAACCAGGAAAACAATATGTACAATAATTAAAACAATATACAAATATAAAGAAAAAGGCCAGGGCAGCTAGGTGGCGCAGTGGATAGAGCACTGGCCCTGGATTCAGGAGGACCTGAGTTCAAATCTGGCCTCAGACACTTAACACTTACTAGCTGTGTGACCCTGGGAAAGTCACTTAACCCCAATTGCCTCGCCAAAAAAGAAGAAAAGAAAAAGGCCAACGAAACAATAGAAACTCTATACTATGAAGTCATAATGACCAGGGGCAGCTGGGTGTCATGGTGAATAGAGTACATGCAAGACCTGGAGTCAGAAAGAAGCATCTTCCTGAGTTCAACTCTAACCTCAAACACTTATTAGTTGTATGATCCTAGACAAGTCACTTAACCCTGTCTGCCTCAGTTTCCTCATCTGTAAAATGAGCTGGAGACAGAAATAATAAACCACTCCAGTATCTCCACCAAGAAAACCCCAAATGGCATCATGAAGAGTAGGACACAATTGAAAAATAGTTAAACAACAGCAAAGCTTGACCCCAAAGCAAAAATGAGAAGGCAGCTCCCCATTAATCCTCCTGGTAGAAAGTGAGGGACACCAGACTAGAACACTGTATCTGTAACAAGACTTTTTTTGATATGTTAATTAGTTTTGTAGAACTGCTTTTTCCTACTTTTTAAAATTCTTTTATATTAGAAATAATTTTTGGAGGGGATGGGAAGAGAGTTACATTGGGAAATATAACTGATGTAAAAACAAAAATAAATAGATAGGCAAACAAATAAGTGACTGAGCAAATGGATGAATGGATTTTTAAAAAAATTCCAGTTCTGATTCACTGTGACCTACAGAGCTCTAATTTCCAAAGGAAATACCATATGTGTGCATCTTTGCATACCCCTGTTGAAAAAAGTCATTAAAACTTGCTTTCTCATTCTGATGCCAAAAATATAACCTGGTTAGTGTGATAATTTCCTTGAACTACAAATTCATTTCCAAAAATCAGGCTGAGTGACATAAACCTGAAATTATATTGTTATATTATTACAAGTCATATATATATAATATACATTATAAAATTATAATTTAAGCTTAAAAATTTTCCATTTAAATTTTAAAGTTCGGAACCATGTTAATTAATTCAGGCAATTAGCCTAAAGATAACTGACCATTGAGATAACAGGGCCTATAGAGGAAAGACAAGCAACATCCTTGAGCTAGAAAAAAATGGCAAGACAACCCTTAAAACTTACTGCAAACATTTCTCATTAAATTCACAACTTTTCAAAACATTGTTTTTGAGCCATTTCGATTGGTCGGACCTCATTTAGAGTTTTCTTGGCAAAGATGCTGGGAGCAGTTTGTCATTTCCTTCTTCCATTTTACAGATGTGGAATCTGAGTCACATACTAAGTGTCTGAGGCTGTGACTTGCCCAGGGTCACACTGTTAAATTAAGTGTCTGAGGCTACATTTTTTGAACTACAGGTCCTTCTGACTCCAGGGCCAATGCTCTATCCACGGTGCCACCTAGATGTCCTAAAATAAAACATTAGTTTAATTATCCTTGTCCCTAGAGGGCTTTCATTTAGGAAAGTGCTCTCCTTTCCACAAAGTATCAAAGGGCTGGAAAAGACCCTGGTGGTCACAGATAAAATCTCAAACATCACCTTTTAAAAAGAAGAAACAGAAACAATCTCCTAGACTAATCTCAAAAGAAAATAACTGCTTGGGTTTACAAGTTTTTAATTTTAAAACTAAGCCTCCTGGATCTATGAACTTTTCTTTCATAATTTCAAAATCTAAACTTTCTTCATGTTTAACATGTTAACATCTATAGCGCTCTGAAGAGGCCAAAACAAGAAAAATATGTTTTCCTATAAGTGAATCATGCTAAAGAACTAGATTATAAACAAATGTTGAAAACTATCTCTACATGTAACTAGAAAATAATAAAATACTTTTATAATTAAAAAAAACCTAGATTATAAAGTCTAATGGAAATGGCTCCAGCCATTTCCTAAACTTTTACCTTTATAAAAAGACGGGGGTGGGGCAGAACATCTTAAATTGTTTAGTATTTTCCTGGCCTTTAGAAGACCTCAGGAGAACAATGGTAGTTCAGAAGGCAAGGTTCAGACTGCTCATTCTTCCAAGAGAAGTGTAATTAATCTCTAACTCGAGGAGGGGATGGAACAAGAATAAAGGTTATAAACCGAAAAGGCAAACCAGTCCCATAGAGAAAGATAGAAGGATCCAGGGAATCCAGCTTAGAATTCTCCCTTGCTGCTTTAGCTAATATAATTCCCCACTATAATTCCCCATGTAGAAGAAGGCTAAAAAATTAAGATTTGAGGTAGATCTTGATTTTAGGGCTTATCATCATTTATATCATTATAGCAAAATGCTTATTTGAATAAACTGATATTTTTTAAAAAACCAACCAACAACTTTCACCAACAAAAAGAATGACAAAATTCTAAGTTCAGGACTATCACACAATTGAAAGCTGGCCTGATGAAAACAAATACATACTAACAACAACAACAAAAAAGGCCCAGCTCCCTGAATGAATGAATGAATGAATGAAATGGATGTATATGCAAGTGGTTCTTTCCCATCTTCAAAAACAAAGTTAAGAAACAATCTGTAGGAGTATCCCATTCAAAGTGTTTCTGTGACTGAAAGACTTAACTATTCTCAACAATACAATGATCCAAGACAATCCCAAAGGACTATTGATGAAACATACTATCCACCTCCAAAGAAACAACTGATATTGATAGAGTACAGACTGAAGCATGCTATTTTTCACTTTCTTTTTTTTTAATTCAAGTTTTCTTACAAAATAATGAATATGGTAATGTTTTACATGATTGCACATGGATAACCCATATCTGATTGCTTACTGCCGCAGCGAGGGGGGAGAGGTGGGAGGGAAGGAGGGGTAAAATGTGGAACCCAAAACTATAAATAAAAATGTTTATTACTTTTTTTAAAAAAAAGTGTTCCTGTGCAGGGCAGGTGTTCTTCATCATCTGGAAGAATTATAGAGTCCATGGCTTTACCCGAAGGCCTGGTGAAAGATAATGCCCTGCCTTGCCGTAGAAACCACAGTTGCCTGCCTTTCAGCTCCAGTTCCCGGAGGACAGCTCTTACTGCCAAAGATAGCAAGTGTAATGAGAAATAGGCCTGCTGTCTTATACAAGGGCACACAGAAAGCATTTTATAGCTCGGGGGAAGATCCCTGAAGTGGCAGGCCAGGTTGTGACCAGCATCACCCCCATGCTTAGGGAGGCTCAGTTTCTGGTGAGAACTGACAAGCCAAGGGTTCAAAGAAGCACTCATCTAGGGAACATAAGTGCCAAAATATTTCACCAAACCAGTAGGCTGTCCTAGATAGGGCAGATCAGACTGAGAACTAAGGTGAGAGGGTCAGGTTTGCTTTGGAAGGGGAAATAATGGCAATTCACTGGGGGCAGTCTCCCTTGAGTCAAACTCAGGGGACTTAGGAAGGTGCAGAGAAAGGAGACACAATGCACAATGAGAGAAATATTCGATAGCCTTCCACAGTAACTACCAGCACACCACATGCACCTGGACCCTTTATAATGGACTTGTGAGCCAGGACAAAAAGGCAGGAGGGACTACAAAGCCTCTTTACTAGCAGCCGACCAAAATAAAAATCTCGCCAAATTTGGGGTCAGTAAACTCCATAGTCATGAATACTTTATGAGGGACCTCAAGAATAAGTAATGCTAATAAATTAACATAATGTTACTCCTCTCAGTTTACTGGCTATGAGATTCTTAATTTATTTAATGACTAAGTCACAGTCAAGCTGCTGATCTGCATCAATGGGGAGCATTTCCACATTGGAAGCTTCCTATAGTGAGAAAAATCACAGGTCCAACCTCCCTCCCCCCTCAAAAAAACAAACAAAACAAAACAAAAAACAACCACTGCATTCAGTCTGTTACTTCAAGAACGGAAAGAACATAATGGTCAGTGTTTCCCTTTCCTACAGAGTAATCCCTTATTTCTTGGGCTTGTTCCTCCATGCCTGGAATGCTCTCCCTCCTCATTTTTGGCTCCTGTCTTCCCTGGATTCCATCAAGTCTCAGATAAAATTCCACCTTCTCCAGTAAGCATTTCCCAATTTCTCTCTCTTCTTTTTTCTTTTTTTTTCTGGTGAGGCAGTTGGGGTTAAGTGACTTCCGCAGGGTCACACAGCTAGTAAGTGTCAAGTGTCTGAGGCCGAATTTGAACTCAGGTCCTCCTGAATCCAGGGCCAGTGCTCATCGACTGTGCCACCTAGCTGCCCCCAATCTCTCTTAATTATAGTATCTTCCCTCCATTGACTATTTCCAATTTATTCTGCATACAGATTGGTTTTTTGTTTAGAAACATTTTGAGTGCCATCTCCTGCATTAGATTGTAAGCTCCTAGAGGTCAGTGACTGTCTTTTGTCCCCAACTTTCAGCACAGTGTCTGACAAGTAGGAGGCACTTAATAAATGATTATTGCCTAACTGACTAATAACATGCTAAGCACTGAAGGTACAAATACAAAAGTGGAGGCAATCACCTTTCAAAGGCCTTACATTCCAATAGAAGAACCTAAGCTGATTTCCATCTGTGTGGGTATTCCTTCTATGGGTGCAAGATCCTCTCCCCTGAGCAGTTCTTACACATCTTGCAATAAATCCTTCTCAGAGGATCTCCCCAGAAAAATAAAGGAGAATATAACACCTAATGAGAAAGGAAGCCTATATATTTGATAAACATGGTACATAAAGGCAACTTATTTACATCAGAGATTCCTGGGCATCTGGTAATCACCAAGCTAAGTAAGGTAGAATCATATCATGATAAGGTGAAAAGCCAGCTATAAAACAAGCGTCTTTAAGGCACCTCCAGTGTGGCAAATAGGCAGTTTGCCAGGGCAAGTGTCCAAAAAGACTACCAACAGGCATGTCAGAGATTCTTCCACAAGTACTCTCTCTGTCTCTCTGTCTCTCTGTCTCTGTCTCTCTATAGCTGTCTCTCTGTCTCTCTCTCCCTGACTGGAGTTGAAGACATGAAATGACTATGTATCCTCCAAGACCCAGCTGGTCTGTTTTCAGAGTAATATCAAATCCCTTTCTTCTAGCAATTTAATATAGTTTTCCCCTACAAGACAACAAAGCTTTTGCCTGGGATTTGACTGGTTCAGAGGGTTAAGTCTCAAGCTAAGTTTTAACTAGCTCCTAATGGCCTCTGACCCCAGTGACTTGATTTTCTAGTCACCTAAAGGCATAAAAAGGCTCTTCAGACTTGACCCAGGTACCACCATACCCTGTCCTTCCGATGAGACTCATTTCTATGTTTCCATATGGAAACACACATTTGCATAGAAATTTCTACACAAGCTAAGTGTTGGAGTATCTTTGTTAAATATCTTTTCTATGGCACATCTTAAGCCTTTTACTCACTCATTAGTGTCTCATTTTGTTCCAACATCAAACCTGAACAGAGTACCAGTTCAAGTCATGTTCACTCATTGAAGTCTCAAAACTAGAAAAAGTGATAATCGCTCCAAGGTATGTATGTACTTCTCAAGTTACCAGGAAGAATGAACTGCTCATTGAAAGGACAGCAGCTAGGTGGCACAGTGGATAGAGCACTGGTCATGGATTCAGGAGGACCTGAGTTCAAATCCAGCCTCAGACACTTAACAATTACTAGCTGTGTGACCCTGGGCAAGTCACTTAACTCCAATTGCCTCACCCCCCCCCAAAAAAAAAAAGACAGAAGAAATGCTTCATAGACACCCAAAGAAGAAAAAGTATCTGAATCAACAGAGGAGAAAGCCAATTCTTTGTCAGCATGTTGGAAAAAGAACAAGTTAGGTGGGTAAGAAAGACCAATGAATTCATAAGTAAAAGGTAAAAGGTTCCCCGCCCCGCCCCCCAGAGGTTGTAGCTGGGTCCTCTGAGAAGAAAGCAGCCTTTAGTGTACAAAGGAAAGATGGGTCCAAAGGTACCACCAGGAGAGTGGTAATCCTCTAATGCTCGAAAGAAAACAAGAGGTGGTAGTTAGGAATTACCCACTGAGAAGGGAAATTTGGATGTCCCTTTGATGAGTATTCTCAGGTCAGGGATGAATTACACTAGATGGCTTCCAAAGTCCCTTCTAACTTTCAGCTATATTTCTTACTGAGTAATGAGATTATCTGTTGACCAAATAGAATAATGGTCTGCTATCTTCATGATACCCATGTTCAGATTGTGATGAACACCTAGGACTTGTCCAAACTGATGAGCTCTAATCCTTTCCTGGGAACTTCATATGGAAACAAAGAGTAAGCCCAGAAATAACCTAAAAACTCTACTAGAGATTATGAAACACTGGGCAAGAAACAAAGACAAGAGAGGCACTGGTGCTATACTGCAAACTGAAGGCAGGGAAATAAAAAAATTAAAGGATGTCCAAGAAGTAAACAGCTGAATGAGATAATGGTATATAAATACGGGATTTCTGGCCCATAATTGAAAAGATAGAGTTTATCTCATGAGAACTAGTTCAAATATGACAAAAGCTAGAAATAGTTAATATTGGAGAGGCTGCTACATAAAGACAGGCGCAACAGTACGTAATTGGTGAACTGGCTCAATCATTCTGGAACTCAATTTGGAATCATTTTTAAACGTGCTAAAAATAAAAAGTGAAAAAATGTCCATCCTCTTTGACCCTAAGATCTCTCACTGCCAGACTTTTACCACATAAAAGATGAATTCACAAACAAACAAACAAACAAAAAAGATGCTCATGAATTAGGGAATGATTTCACTAAGAGAATGGCTATACTAATTGTGATATATGAATATAATAAATATAAAGAATTCAGGAAAGCAAAGCAAGACATCAACTGAAACAGGAGCAGGAAAACACACATAATGACCACAAGTAATTAAAAAAAAACAACCCTGAATCTTATACAACTATTTGGGGTTTTGGGGGTTGTTTTTTGTGGGACAATGGGGGTTAAGTGACTTGCCCAGGGTAGTAAGTGTCAAGTGTCTGAGGCTTGATTTGAACTCAGGTACTCCTGAATACAGGGCCTGTGCTTTATCCATTGCACCACCTAGCTGCCCCCATCTTATACAATTATTATATTATATTGACACAAAAACACCTATTCCCATAAGGGGAAAAAAGTATCTAAAAAGAGAATTATCAAATGCAGATATAAACTGAGGAACTCGGATTCTAAACCTCAGATTCATGTAGTGAAAAATGCAAGCAAAAGCAGGTAACAAAGGATAAATACAGAAGAGTAGAATGGTCCTACAAGGCTACTACCATGAGTACTATGAGGTCAGCCTAATGTAAAGGAGACAAAGAATAATAACCACAAAGAATTTTTGGTTTTAGCTATATTCAGGGCAAAAGAAACATTAAAGAAGAGTTTGAACTCTAGGTTGGAATGAATGGGACAGTAACAAATGATGGAATCACCCAAACTACTCAATCCTTGTTTTGCTTCTGCTTTTTCTACCAAAGAGAATGACCCTCATACTAAGGATAGGACAAAAATATTAAGAAGTTCAAGGGTACCTATCAGATTGGCTAAAATTACAAAGAAGGAAAATAATGAATGTTGGAGAAGATGTGGAAAAATTGGAACACTAATGCATTGTTGGTGGAGCTATGAACTGATCCAACCATTCTGGAGAGCAATTTGGAATTATGCCCAAAGGGCTATAAAGCTGTGCATACCCTTTGACCCAGCAATACCACTTTTGGGTCTTTTTCCCAAAGACATCATGGAACAGGGAAAAGGACCCACATGTACAAAAATATTTATAGCTGCTCTTTATGTGGTGGCAAGGAACTGGAAGTTATGGGGATGCCCATCAATTGGGGAATGGCTGGACAAGTTGTGTTATATGAATGCAATGGAATACTATTGTGCTTTAAGAAACGATGAGCGGGGCAGCTAGATGGCGCAGTGGATAAAGCACCGGCCCTGGATTCAGGAGTACCTGAGTTCAAATCCGGCCCCAGACACTTACCACTTGCTAGCTGTGTGACCCTGGGCAAGTCACTTAACCCCAATTGCCTCACCAAAAAAAAAAAGAAACGATGATCAGGAGGAGTTCAGAGAAACCTGGAGGGTCCTGTGAGGGCTGATGATGAGTAAGATGAGCAGAACCAGAACATTGTACACAGTATCATCAACATTGTGTGTTGATCTACTGCAGTGGTACAGAAGAGTTCCAGGGAACTCATGATAGAAGAGGATCTCCAAATCCAGGAAAAAAAAAAAAGAACTGTGGAGTATAGATGCTGAATGAACCATACTATTTCTTTTGTTTTTGGTGCTGTTGTTTTTCTATTGAGGTTTTTCGTCATTGCTCTGATTTTTCCCTTATAACATGACTAATGCAGAAATATGTTTAATGTTATTATGTGATATATAACCTATATCAGATTACCTGCTGTCTAGGGGAGGGAGGAGGGAGGGGAGGGAGGGAGAAAAATCTGAAATTGGAAAGCCTGTATAAACAAAAGTTGAGAACTATCTTTACATGTAACAGGGGAAAAAAAACTTTAAAAAAAAAAAAGACGTGTTCAAGGGGGCAGCTAGGTGGTGCAATGGATAAAGCGCCAGCCTTGGATTCAGGAGGACCTGAGATCAAAGCTGACCTCAGACACTTGACACTTACTAGCTGTGTGACCCTGGACAAGTCACTTAACCCTCATTGCCCCGACCAAAAAACAAAAGCAAAACAGATACAAGGGTGACTTTAAAAAAAAGAGAGAGAAGTGTTCAAACATTTTGGTCAGATAAAGACATAATTGGTGAGTTCATCAAATCTGAGAAGTAAATTATGGCAGGAGGAATAACAAAACTTATTGGGGTCTCTTTGGACCTGATTACTCAATAAACTCCAATAGGAGCAGAGACAACACAATACCTGTGAAAATGAACTGGGGTTTTCAGTGGACAAGTTTTTCATGGTGTCTACAAAAGTTAAATTTATCTTGGGTAATAGTAAGAGACACAATAAATTTTTCTTGAATTTTGAATAGTGGCCAGAAGCAGAAAGCTGATAGTTCCACAGTATCCTGTAGTGATCTAACCACACCTCAAGCATCGTGTTGAACAATGGGCAGCACCTTTAGGTGTTTAGGACCAACAATGACAATGTGAATGGACTAAAGACCATGCCCCAAGAGAACTGACTGAAGATGATTGGGATCAGTCACTTGAAGAAGAGACTTATGGAAACACATAACTGTCTTCCAGTAGGAGACTGGCTGTGATGTGGCAGAAGGATTAGCTTTGTTCTACTGTATCTGATAGGGTGGAGCTTGTCCAGATGGAAGTTGCACCAAGGCAGATTTAGACTCAATAAGGAAAAACTTTGTAATAAAGCTGAGAACAGATTGGGCTAACCTTCAGCACTCCTGCACTACAGGTCTTCAAGCAGAGGGTAGATGATTACTTGTTTGAGGATAAGGTGGAAGGGATTCCCATTTAGGCATGGGGTTCAACAAGATGATTTCCAGGGTCTCAGGAAAGAATGCTGGCTGGACTTGAAATCAAGACACCTGGGTTTGAATATAAGCTGATTCTTACTAGCTATGTGACAATGAATGAATCATTTCATTTCCCTGAACCTATTTTCTTATCTTTAAAAGAGAAAACACAACACCTGCTCTACTGATCTCACAGGACAGGTGTGAGAAAAGCCCTCTGTACCCATAAAGTGCTATAGAAACACGTTCATACTTTTTTTTTAAAGGAAAAGTTTCAGAGCATAACTCCTATATAGACTTGAACTTAATCACTGCACCTTTATTAAACATTGAATCCATTTAACAGTATTTTTTCCCATTAGATTAAGCAAACATGGGGAGACAGAGATGAAAGAGGCTATTTTTTCCACTGTTTTTGAGATAATTTGATAATTCATTTTGGCTTCAGGCTTCATACAGTCAGTACTTTGTTCTGCTGAATGGGGCTGCTGGAAGACTTGAAAGAAGAGTGGCAAGTGGACAAAAAAACAGATGAAACATTGTTTCCACTCACGAGAAAAGACAGTAGGTTTTCTGGAAGAGGTCAGAAGAAGCTGCAAAACCATATGGTCTTTCACTAACAGAAAACACAGAAGCAATCCAATTGGATTTCTTTGTTCACGCGTGAGCAGGAAAACAGTGCTGAAAATTTGACACACCCCCCCCCAAGGTCTCTGTTTATTTAGCAATTTGTGAAAAAGGCAGGGAAAGAAGAGTTCATAAGACCTTTTAGACATGCTCAAAAGTCCAAGTCGGGGTCTATTTACTTCAAGCAACTTGACAAAATAAAATTCTAAATCAACAAAAGAATCTAAGCAATCCCTTTGAGTTAAAATAATGGGGGTTAACTTATGCATAAAGTTGCTAGAAATAATTCTTAAACAAGTTACCAAACTTCACCTTGGAAAAAGAGATGAGAAAATGTGCCCCCTTCCTTCTCTGCACAAGAGGGACACCGGGTGTGGAATCTTGCATATAGTATCAAATTCAGTTTAGAAGTTCATTCATTTTGCTGAATTGTTTCCTCCCCCCATACCCCCATTTTTATTCTTTTTTACAGGTGATGGCTTTCCTAGGAGGAGAGAGGGAGGGAATCTCTTTGGAAGTGAGGGTGATGTCGAACAAAAGATGTCAATAAAGATAGTCATCTTTGACTTTAGTAACAAATCCTTCCTGTCTCCTATCATGACACAGAGGTGACCTTGATAGAAGCAAAGCAGAAGCTCAGGTAAGGGTCTACCTAGATGGAAGAGCTTAAAATTAAGTATGTAATCCACTGTTATTCAAAGACTTTGACCTCTAGAAGTTTTATCCCATGGTGATGATTTTTCCAGGTATTGAAAGTCATGAATCAACAATATGTTAAAAAATCTTAAATGTGAAGTTTCCCTTAATTTTAATTATCAGCTTCTAAATCAGTCAACATTCATTTATTAAGTACCTACTATGTTCAAGACACTATGCTAAGCTCTGGGGATACAAATGGTAAAGAAAGAGGAGAGAGAGAGAGAGAGAGAGAGAGAGAGAGAGAGAGAGAGAGAGAGAGAGAGAAAGAAAGGTTTGCAGGGAAGGAAGGAAACTTACTCTCAAGGAGCTTACAGTCTAATGGGAGAGAGATGCAAACAAACATAAAAGCTATATACAGGATAAATTGGGGACAAGTTTCACTGTGCTAAACACTACACAAATATGATCTCATTTGATCCTCACAACAACCCTAAGAGGTAGGTGTTATTATTATCCCCATTTTTCAGTTCTAGAGGGTCACACAGCTAGTAAATGTCTAGAACCAGATTGGAACTCAAAGCTTCCTGACCCAGGGCCCAGCACTCTATCCATTTGTACCACCAAGATACACTAAAATTAATGAGGACTAGGAAATTGTCCTTGCTTATTAAATGTCCACTGGTTAAAAATTTAAGCTCTTTCTTCAAATGACTGAAGGGGGAAAAAATAAAAAGCATCTGTGTACTATACTTATAATTTGACAAATTTCATGTGACATATTTGGCATTAAAGGGTTGTTACACAGGATTATTTGGGCAGACATGAAATCAGTCCCTTCTTGTTGGGAGGCCTTATTAATAATAGTGAGTAAATGCCTATCTTGACTAGATTTAGAATTATAGGTTTGAAGAAAAAAATACCAGGCTTTTGTGTCATAGAGACAAGTTTTACCTGAGCTTCAAGTTTTTATGATCTTTTAAAAAAAAAAATCTGTGTACAAGATCTTTATAGGAAGCTAAGTAGCACAGCGGATAAAGTGTCAACCCAGGAGTTAGGAAGACTCATCTTCCTGAGTTCAAATCTGGCCTCAGACACTTACTATTTGTGACCTGGACAAAGTCGCTTCACCCTGTTTGCCTCAGTTTCCTCACCTGTAAAATAAACTGGAGAAGGAAATCTCAAACCACTCCAGTAGCTTTGCCAAGAAAACCCCAAAGAGAGTCACAATGAGTCAGATATGGCTGAAATGACTGAATAACAAAAACCAGATCTTTATAGCAATATTCTTACAGCCCCTCACAAGGGGAAACAGTCACAGCAGTTAACACAGAAATACTCTACGCACTTTCTCTCATTTGAGCCTCATAACCATCCCTTAAATTATATACTACAAACATTTATCCCCATTTTACACATGAGAAAACAGAAACTCAGGAGTTAAGCTATTTGCCCAGGATCACACAGCTGACTAGTGTCTAACCCACCTCTCCTGATACAGAGGCCACTACAGTTTTCCACAACACTGTAGTCAGACTTCACCTAATATTCTGTTTTACAAGGGAGGCAGCAAGGTACATTGGCAAATACAGGAGATCTGGAGTCAAGGGTCCCAGTATGAGCTCTGCAACTTACTATCTATAAGACCCCAAGCAAGTCATCTTACTTCTCAGGCCTCAGTTTCTTCATCTGTAAGAGGAGAGGGTTAGATGAAATGATTCCCAGAGTGTCTTTCCAGCTCCAACTCCGTGGTCTGGATACACTTCTCTATGAAACTTTCTGTACTGCTCCATGAGAACAGGAGCTGTTTTCATAATTAAAGGGAGATGGGGGGAGGGGGAGGGGGGGATAAACGGAATGTAAGAGCTCAATAGTACAAAGCTTGTTATTATTTACTATTGTATCCCTAAAAAGGTTTACAGCTTAAAGAGACAAGACTTTTGAAAAACAAACTGTAAACAATATGGAATTTGGGGTTGTATGTGATCTTATTTTTCAAAGTATATGACTTTATTTATTACACACCCTTTTTTTTCCCAAAATAAGGAGGGAATAAAAACCATGGAGCACAATTTAGAGTCACAGAAAATAAAATCAAGACAAAAACTGACGCCCTTTCTCAATCAAGCTTCAGGATGTGACATCATCCATTTAATTTACTTAGGTAGCAAGAGCTACCAATGTAGGTGTTTGCATTTCCTTTTAAAGGGCCTAAAACAAGTTCCATTTTTTTCCCCTTTCAATAGAAATAGTACACCACCAGGAGGACTAAACCTCCTTCTCAGTTCTCATCACATCTCTGCAGCTGCTGAAGGTGAGCTCCTAGCTCAACAATGAATTTAAACACCTGGAATATCCCCCCAGTGCAGAACATCATGGGGATCAGCAACATCATTAAGTTCAATGATCAAATTAGAAATGTTGAAAGAGGAAAATTGTGTGCATGAAATTTTAGTCTTCAAACAAATGAAATACTGTAATCCACAAACCAGGATGCATGCCAGATAATCAGTTTATTCATGAGCGGAATTCCTCTCCCACAACCCGAACAAAAAGGAAAAAAATATTTTCCAAGGCATAAACATCAGGAACTTGCATCCAGAAGACTGACCTCCTGGCTGTCCAATGTGAAAGTTCCCTGAGCCCCACTTAACAGAGGTCAGCAGCTTTCACAAAGTGGCCATACCACTTAGTACTTACTACCTCCCTCACTGAGTGGCTGTCAGAAAAGTGCTTTGGAAATATCAGCTATTAGCAAAGTATCAACCAGGGTGGAGAGAACTGAGCTTTGTCCTAAGGTCCAGAAATTTAGAGGTCAGAGTCTGCAGTTGTGCTTCTTCAGGAAGAAGGAAAAAAACAAAACAAAACATTTAGCATTCAATTAGCAATAATAATTGGTTGAAATAGAAAGCCATTCGATGGAGACAAATCCTGTCTCTCATTTCTGTGCCTCTGTATAGGCCAAATCCCATGAATAGGATGCATTCCCTCCTGACCTCTGCCTAAGAATCCCTTTTTTCCTTCAAAACTCAGCTTAAGACCCCATTCCATGAGGCCTTTCCGGGTTCCCTAAGCTGCTGAGAGCTTCCCATTATTCCCTCCTATTTACTTTATATCTACTTAGACATGGACATGTTGTTTCCATGAAGAGATGTAAATTGCTCCAAGAAAGAGTCACAGGATTATAAAATTCAAGATGGACAGGAGCTTAGAAGCCATCAAATCCAACTTCTTCATTTTACAGATAAGGAAAAACTGAGCCTTAGATTTTTGCCCAGGGTCACACAGCTACCAAGCATCTAAGGCAAGTTGAACTTGGTTCTTTATGACTCTCAGCAGAATTCAACACTCTATTCATTATACTACCTGGGACTGTTCCTCTTTTTTTTTTTTTTAAACTTTGTATCCCGTGTTTAGCACTGTCTTGATATATTGTAGACCTTTCAATATATGTCTCTCTATTAATGATGAAGGATTTCTTGCCTTTTCCCTCCAAACCTTGTACCCAAGCTCCTGCCCAATTTATCCTACCCCCTCCCCTTCTCCAAAACAGCTGGAGTCAATGCCCCAGCATTGCTTTCTCCATGTCTCTGGGGTTCTCTCTACCCTAGTACCCACAGTGGAATCACTTCCACTACGGAACATTAGGTCCCCGTTTATTTGCTAGGTACCGCTCTGCCTGTTATTAAAAATTACTTCTGGACATAGCAAGCAATAAATTATTTTGTTGAATAGTAGTTGGTGAGGTTAAAGTATAGTTAAAGTAGAGAAATAAAACTTTTCCTTCTCTTTGCTTGGAAATTTAACAAAAATAAAATAAAATTACTGAAGATAATTTTCAAAGCAAAGATGGAAAAGCAGAATAAAACAGGCTTGTAGTATGTTACCAATGATGACTCAGACCAAGAAGTGGAGTAAAAGACATAATCCTGAACATATGTAGGTGAAAAGGATGGGACAGTCACATAAACAAGAAAAAGAGACAACTGATACCTATATAACTTGCTAGAGACATGCAGACAGAGAGTCAGAAGCATTTATTAAGCACTTACTGTGTGCCAGGACACCATGCTAAATGCTGGGGATACAAAAACAAGACAGTTCCTATTCACAAAAAGCTTACATTCTAATGGGAGAAGACAACACATAATGGAAGAGGTAGAAAGGGGTGGGGAGAGAGAGGGTAAGGAAACTGGTGGAGAGGTGGACCAGAGAGTGAGCAGGGAGGGAAGTGATCAATCAGCATGGCTGGAACTTCTGATGATCTGGTAGGTTCAGGCAAGGTCTCACCAAGCATCAAGTCAGTGGGGAGATTCATCCATCTACAAGAAGGCAAGATAGCCAGTGGGGGAGGTGAAGAAGACTGGGGTGGACAGCCAGAGTGGTACCTCCTCTTCCCAAATATCAAAGTGAAGAGAGGAAGAACTCCAATGTTAGAAGGTTCTTCCATGTAGGATTTATGAGAAGACATGGACAAGAATAGCAGAGATTGGGAAGAGAGGGCCAGGTTTTCCATCTGCACAGGTAGAGGGGTACACAATAATCATGAAACCACAGATCCAAAGTCTTTAAAATACAAAGCATTAAATGTCTGTATCTAAACCATTTCTTCACACTTGTCCCTACCTTCTCACTTCCTTTAAGAACTCAAATAGAAAGTTCTTTTCTAAACCAAGTACTGTCAGTTATGAATTAAATCATTGTATATAAACGAAGTTATATAAAGACCAAAAAAAAAAGTAGTAGTAGTATTTGTATGTAATAAAACTTCACATGTCAAAAAAAATAAAGGAACATTTCTCATGCCTGTCAATAACGATCAACAATTAGGATCCTGAGTTCAATTTCCCCCCTTTGGTGGGAAAGATATTAGCAGAGTAGTAGGAAAGAGTAAAGAAATGTCCTAGCAGGGACAATCCTATCACGTGAGAGACGTTAAACAGCTATTTGTAGATGGTAGTTGTTGGGGAAAGAGTGGGAACAAAAAACAAGTGACAAAAGACTCAGCACACATAGTGAGGAAGGGAAATCACAGAATCAAACAATCTCAGAAGTAGAAGGCACCTCAGAGATCTCCAAGTCCAAAGAGTCTGAACTCTGTTCTCCGTGACTCAAATGAAATCTATCCATTGGGCCACCTAACTGCCCCTCCATATTGTTTTCAGATGTCAAGGAGTGAACAAGTCAAAGTGATGCCAGAAGAAGATGATATCACCATACTATTACTTTCCTCCTCCTCCTAACCATCTTATCAAAAAACAAAGTGGGGGCAGCTAGGTGGCGAAGTGGATAGAGCATCGGCCCTGGAGTCAGGAGGACCTGAGTTCAAATCCGGCCTCAGACACTTAACACTTACTAGCTGTGTGACCCTGGGCAAGTCACTTAACCCCAATTGCCTCACCAAAAACAAACAAACAAAAACAAAGTGGTTCAGTTCAGTCATTTTTTTCAGTTGTCTCAGACACGTTGTGACCCCATTTGGCATTTTCTTGGCAAAGATACCAGAGTACCTTGCCATTTCCTTCTCCAGATCATTTTACAGATGACGAATCGGAGGCAAAGTTAAATGACTTGCTCAGGATCATAGATCTAATAAGGACCTGAGGTTAGATTTGAACTCAGGAATATGAGTCTTCCTGACTCCCAGCCTGTCCATGTATCAAAAAAAAAACAACAAAGGGGCAGCTAGGTGGCACAGTGGATAGAGCACCGGCCCTGGAGTCAGGAGGACCTGAGTTCAAATCCAGCCTCAGACACTTAACACTTACTAGCTGTGTGACCCTGGGCAAGTCACTTAACCCCAATTGCCTCACTAAAAAAAACAAGCAAAACAAAAACCTCGAATGAATAACAAGAACTTTTCCTTTGTTCAATAAATACTGTCAGCGTTTCCCCAGATAATTTTTAAATAGGGAACTTGATAGTGCTTGATAGCGCTCATAGATTCTGGCTTAAGAGACCTGGGGGAATGAAAAGAAAATTTGAAATGAGGGTCAAGGAAATGTAGGAGGAAGTTAATCCTATTTTCCTGATAAAGAAGGGTGGCCTCCTAAGTAATTTTTTTTTTTGCTGTGTGCGTGCGTGCGTGTGTGTGTGTGTGTGTGTGTGTTTGTGGGGCAATGAGGGTTAAATGACTTGCCCAAGGTCACACAGCTGGTGTCAAGTGTCTGAGGCTGGATTTGAACTCATGTCCTCCTGAATCCAAGGCCAGTGCTTTATCCATTGCACCACCTACCTCTCCCCGTCGTATTTTTGACACATTGAAGGGCCGAGCACCATAGTACAGTGGAAAGAAGGCTGGATTTTGAATCAGTAGACTTGGGTTTAAATCCTGGTCCTGACACTTCCTATACCTATGTGACCATGGTCATGTCAAATAATTTTGGGGGGTCTCAGTGACCTCAGCTGTAAAGTAAAGATGTTGAAGTAGATGGGCTCATGAGCCCCTTTCAGCTCCAAAGCTGAGATTTCATTCTGCTCTCTCAAATGCTGAGGTGACCCTTGTATACTTTAGATCAAACATATCAGCAAACTGGAAATAGTATGAGCCCATATAATTCCCCTTGGAAAGCCATGCTAGGACCAGCCTGGTTAAGTGATTAAGTGCCGGGCACAAATAAAAATGTGAGGCAAAACCTGAGCATAGAAGCTGACAGTCCACTGAAGGGGTGCAACACATTCACAGACAAGGAAATATCCTGGATAAATGCAATAGAAATTCAGATCGATTGAGAACACAACTAAACTAAAAGAATCAGGAAATATCCCTTGAAAAACCTATGTGGCACTTAAGAGGAGCCCCTAAAGGGAGCTTCAACAAAAAGTTGATCACAGCAATTCATGAAATTTTACCAATGGGGATGAAGTGATCTATAATCAATCAACAAAATGTCAGTTAGAAACCCCTAATATATGCCAGGTACTGTGCTAGGCACAAAGTAAACATGGTGTCCCGATAGTGTTAAAAAAAAAAGGACAATGTCATCAGTGGTACCCCAAATGAGGAAATTGTAGACAAATATTTAGAAGGCAAAATAGCTCTAACATTTTGAAATGTTCTCACAGACCCCCTGCCCACAAAGTGTGGGACACTACACTCCTCTAAGGAAAAGGTCATGGTTGTCAGTTACTTATCAACTTTTGATAGAGGAAAGGGTGAGGATAAGAACTAAGGTGGACATCTGTGATGAAATTCTTCTTTAGATAGATGAGTGGTCAAAGTCAAGTCAACAAGCACTTTGTTGTTCAGTTGTTTCAGTTATGTCCAACTCTTTGTGACTCCATTTGGGGTTTTCTTGGCAAAGATACTGGAGTGGTTTGCCATTTCCTTCTCTGGCTCATTTTACTGATGAGGAAAATGAAACAAGCAGGGTTAAGTGACTTGCCCAGGGTGGCACAGCTAGTAAGTGTCTGAGGCTGGATTTGAACTCATGAACATGAGCCTTCCTGATTCCAAGCCCAGTGCTCTATCCCCCTGAGTCACCTAGCTGCCAAAACAAGTGCTGTTATCAGTGGTCAAAAGATATAAACAAACAGTTCTCAAAAGAACTAAAAATTAAAGATTGCTCCAAACCACTAATAAGAGATATGATTTTTAAAAAAACAACCTAAAATTTCATTTCATATCCAGCAAATTGGTCAGAATGACAAAAGGTGAAAATTAGTCCCGGTTGGAGGGGCTGCAGAGAGACTAGCTCACAGATATATTGTTAGTGGAGCTGTGGTCCAACCATTCTGGAGAGTAATTTGCTATTAAGCTAAGAAAGTGATTAAAATGTCCATACCTTTTGAGCCAGAAATGTCACTACTAAGCAAACACACCAAGGAGGTCAAGGACAAAGAAAAACAGCAAAATATTTAAAACATCACTTTTTGGTGCAGCAAAGAAGATGTCCACTGCCTGGGGACTAATTAAACAAATTGTAGTACATGAATGTAATGGAATGTTACTGTGCTCTAAGAAATTAAGAAGCTGAAGAATTCAGAGAAGCCTGGGAACTTCCCTAGTCTGAAGTGGAGAAAGAAGAAAAATAATATATACACTATGATGACAACAACAATGCAACTGGAAGGAACAGTGATAACCAAAAAAACAAAAAGCAAAAACAACCCAGAAGGGGCAGCTAGGTGGAAAAGTGGATAGAGCACCGGCCCTGGAGTCAGGAGGACCTGAGTTCAAATCCGGCCTCAGACACTTAACACTTACTAGCTGTGTGACCCTGGGCAAGTCACTTAACCCCAATTGCCTCACTAAAAAACAAACAAACAAACAAAAAAACAACCCAGAACACTCTAATGATAATTAAAAAGTTTGACCCCGAAAAAGTGAGAAAAAATATTGCATATACTTTCAGATATGAGTCATAGTTAGAAAGTTGGAAGGGACTTTATTTTGTAATTTTTTTTAATTTTGGGGGCAGGGCAATGAGGGTTAAGTGACTTGCCCAGGGTCATACAGCTAGTAAGTGTCAAGTGTCTGAGGCCATATTTGAACTCAGGTCCTCCTGAATCCAGGGCTGGTGTTTTATCCACTGTGCCACCTAGCTGCCCCCTGGAAGGGACTTTAAAGGTGATCTAGTCCAACCTACATTTGACAGATGAGGAAACTGAGGCACAGAGACTAAAGGACCTCCCCAAAGTCACATAGGTAGTAAGTAGCATAATCAGGATTGGAACTGACATGTTGTTTAACTTTGATAAACTTTTTTTTTTCCTTTTCTTTTTCTCTTTAAATCTTTATTATAAAGAATAGCAAAATTGGTAGGGAACGGGAAAAGATATATTTGGAAATGAAGGTCATGTAAAATAGGAAGACCAACAAAAACATGATTCTTCATTAAAGAAAATAGTTTTCTGATGGTTAAAACTGAGCTGCATTATTCAAATCCATTAGCTAAATGAGTTAAAAAACACACACCAATCTCCTCAGTTATAAGACTGCTAAAGGTGCTGACACCATAGGAAATGTGTAGCTGCTCCCAATTAACTGATTGCTTCTGTAATGAAAAAAAAGTATAAACTGCTGCCCATTTTGGACAGATTTTCTGAGTAAGGACAAAACAAAACACAACACAACAAGCCAACAACCAAGCCATATGTCTGTTACAAGGTTCTTGCTAAGAGAAAATTTTCTCCATCCATTATTTATATGCAATAGGTAGAGAAGGAAAAGGTAAATAGATGTCCAAGTTTAAAAGCCAAGGGAGGGAAGACAAGCCTTGGGCTGCGTTACCACTTAGAGCACACACTCCCATTCACAAACAACATGCACATTTCTGATGCTGCAAGTGGTTAATGAGAGTCTCACTACCAGAGCCACTTCATACTGAACAATGCCACTGTCCCCACAACCATTCCTAATGACTTCAAAAAACAATAGGTTCACAACCCATTAAAGAACAGGAGGCCTGGCACTGTAGTATTCTGGCCCAAGTCGGGAAAGGATGTCACTTCGAAGTCATTAACCTAAGTACCTGCTGAGCATATTTATCAGGAGCTTGCCTCTCTTTGTATGACTGACTAGTGCTAAGCACTAGTCATACAAAGAGAGGCAAGCAATTGTCCCTGCCTTCAAGGAACTTGCATGGACAACATGAAAATAACCCTGTATATACAAGATACATACAGAGCAGATAGAAGGTCCTCGGCAAATAACCATGTGCATACAAGAATCACACAGACTAGATGGAATGTCATCTCAGGTAAGGTGGAAAGATGAAGAAAGGTTTCCTGGAGAAGGCTGGATTTGAGCTGAGCCTTAAAGTCAACCAGGGAAACTGAGGCAGAGGTGAGGAGGCAGAACACTCCAGGCATGAGGGACAACTAGAAGTTCTGAGTGCTGATTTCTCAACAGCAACAAAGAACAGTCCAAAAGTGAATGCCCCTTCCACCTAGCCTGGAGTTGGGGAGAAGTGGAGCCCAAGAGAAGGGTGTCACAATAATGAGGGAGGAAGTGAAACTACTAGGGGACCATAAGGCACAGGAGGGTTAGTCCCCCCCAACACACATACACACACATGCACACACTCGCTGGGGAAATAATTGTTCTCCTCTGTTGGTTACAATTCTGGCAAGTATAAAAACTGAATTACTAGAGATGACTTGCAAGAAAGAAATCATCATACCACCTTGAATCTACCTAATTTTTATCTGGGGAATTCAGGGTGCTATTCTTCTTGTGAATTAGAATCACAGATTTAGAGCTGAAAAGGTCCTTGGAGATCTAATCTAATTCCCTCATTTTATAGATTTTACAGATTCCAATTAGGATATGTTAGATATACATATATCATATGTGCATATTACATGTGCCTGTAAGTATCCTCACTTTACAACTGAGGCACAGAGACTCAAAAGACTTGTCCAGGACCATTCAATAATAGAGCTTCCTCAGTGTGAGTATCACTGCAATAGTAGAATGTGCTGAGTTCATGGTCCAAGTGCTCTAAATACAAGGTTTGGAAATCCCAGTTACTAAGATGCTGATCCCAATAACTGTTTCAACCAGGGTCCTCCTGGCTATGTGTGTTCCCATGCACTACTCCACCCCTCCACACTCCTCACCTAACCACTATCCCCAGGGTCTATTTCTGCTGGGCATCAGGGGCAGCAACTTGGCCCACAAAAGGAGATTCTACCAATGCCAGTATTTTCAGTTACGATACAATGGATTTAAATTTCAATTTACTCTATGAACCACCTCAAGCTAGCTGGCACAATGGAAAGAGCACCAAGCCTGAACTCAGACTCATCTTCCAGAGTTCAAATCTGGCCTGGGGCACTTATTATATGTGACTCTGAGCAAGTCACTTAACCCTGTTTGCCTCAGTTCCTCATCTGTAAAATGAGCTGGAGAAGGAAATGACAAACCACTCCGGCATGTTTGCCAAGAAAACCCCAAATGGGGCCATGAAGAGTAGGACACAACTGAACAACAGATTTGCCTGCTCATTGTTCCCTAATATATCTTGTCAAAATTCCTACCACTTTTCTTTTAATAGCTACATGACCTTAGGAAAGTCAACCCCTCTAAACCTTGGTTTCCTCATCTGTAAAATAAAGGAACTGGACTAGATGAACTCAATAAAGATTTCCTTTCAGCTGACATTTTTTTTTTTTAGTGAGGCAATTGGGGTTAAGTGACTTGCCCAAGGTCACACAGCTAGTAAGTGTTAAGTGTCTGAGGTCGGATTTGAACTCAGGTACTCCAGATTCCAGAGCCGGTGCTCTATCCACTGCGCAACCTAGCTGCCCCTCAGCTGACATTTTAATATGTTTTTGCTCATCGATTTTCCCTATCTGCCCTCTCCACTTGGTGATGAGAGTGGAAAGGGTCCTGGATTTATAGTCAGAGGACTGAAGTTCAAATCCCATTTCTATCATTTACTACCTATGGAACCTTGGGCAAGTCACTTAACTTCCCTGTGACTCGGTTTCTTCACCTGTAAAATGAGGAAGTTGGCACTAGATGGCTTCTGAGGTCCTTTCCATCTCTAAAACTATGATCCTACAACCTATTAAAATCTTTCCCCCATTTTTCAAAGCCCAAGTGAATCCAACCAGTTTTCTGAAAGCTTCCTTAAACACCCCAGCAGAATAAGTTCTTCTTCTCAATTCCTGTCCACAATCAATCAACAAGCTTTAAACCAAGGACTCTACTAGGCAGTAGAGAGAAACAAAAGTGAAATACAGTCCCTACCTTCAAAGAACTTATATTTGAATAAATTTGAGGTAAATATAAATATATACAGTATAAGTATACAAAGAATAAATACAAAATAAATAGCAGGTAGTTAGGGATTAAGGATTGAAGAGCTTGAGAAATTTTTCATCTACAAGTTAGGGTTTAAGCACTATCTCAAAGAAAGCATGTGGGGAAGCTAAGTGGTTCAATGGCTAGAGCATTGGGCCTGAAATCAGAAAGACAGGACTTTGAATCCAGCCTCAAACTCACTAGTTGTGTGACTCTGGGCAAATCACTTAACCTGTTTGCCTTAATCCACTGGAGAAGGAAATGGCAAATCACCCAAGAAAATCCCATGGACAGTACTGGCATGGTTCATGAGATCACAAACTGAATAAGAACAAGCAGTAAAGAATGATGTGAAGACTGGAGAGTATTCAGGATGACAGTGGTGTGGTGGTCAAGAGCTGTCAAATGCAGCAGAGAGGCCCAGAAGAATGAGAGCTATGAAAAGATAATGAAATCTGTCAATTAAAAGATGACTGGTAATGTTGGCAGGAGTATTTCAGCTGAATGATCAAGTCAGAATTCTCATTTCAAAAAACTGGGAGGAGTGAGAGAAGAGGAAGTAGGTCTAGGCAGCTACAGCCTTTTTCAGTTTGGTTGAGAAATGGAGGAAGATCTAGGACTGTAGCCAGAGAGGACTGCTGGGTCAAGGTGAAATGTTTTTTAACAGTAGGGTAGAGTTGGGCATGTTTGAAGGGAGCAGGGAAGAAACCAGAGGATTAGTACACATTTAAACTTTGAGAGTATAAGGAGATGACTGAGAGTAAACCTGCTGTGGAAGATGGTTATTATACATTTTCTGGTACTTATCAGTAATACTGAATTTCTCACCCCTAAAAAGAAGGTAAACTTCTTGAAGGCAAGCACCTATCATCTTTTTATTCCTTGTCTGATCCCACCCCTGGTAGTAGTGGTGGTGGTGGTGGTGGTGGTGGTGGTAGTAGTGATAATGATAGTAATACCTTGCCTTTGCCTTTACATAGCACTTTAAGGTTCACCAACTGCTTTAATATGCTGTTCATTTAAATCTCACAATAATCATAAAATAGTTATTAATAGGTATCATTATTTTTAATCTATAGATGAGGAAAGTGAGGATCAAATCCCATAATTGTCTGAGGCAGGATTCAACATCTGAGAGCTCCTAAAGTCCAGGATTCCTTTCACTATACTCCATTGCTTACACTGGAAAAAGACTTGGTTACTTAAAAAAATAAAACAGGGCAGCTAGGTGGCGCAGTGGATAAAGCACTGGCCTTGGATTCAGGAGGACCTGAGTTCAAACCCAGCCTCAGACACTTGACACTTAACTAGCTGTGTGACCCTGGGCAAGTCACTTAATCCTCATTGCCCTGCAAAAACAAAAACAAAACAAACAAAAAAATAAAACAAAACAAAACAAAAATCCACAGCAATTTCATCACTATCTCCACACATATATAGACCTAAGAATGTCTATGTAAAGCTAGAAGCCTTCCTTTTATTTATTTAATAAGACACTTATATTTACCTTTAAAATTTGCAGAAATAAAACACACATACACATTCATAGCAATACTTAATTCTCACAACAACCATCCTAAAGATGAGGAAACAAGCTCCACCTCAGGTTTTCTTAACTCCAAATCCAGCACTCTCTCCGCTGTTCTATTTATAAGTTTAATATCTCAGAGGCAGGATATACCCATGTACCATTTGTATTATCCACTGATTGTCTAGTTGATTAGCAAATATTTGTATCTTTTTTTTTAAAAAGGTAAATATAAGTATAAAATCAGAAGGGCCCTTTTAAGGATGATCTGTTTACATTTTAATTAGGGGGTTGAGGGGTAGGTTAAAAAGAATTCTTTCAGAATCCTAAAATAATGTTGGGTCAGAGATTCAGGAGGACCAGAGTTCAAATGTGGCCTCAGACACTTAACACTTACTAGCTGTGTGACCCTGGGCAAGTCACTTAACCCCAACTGCCCTGCCAAAAAGAAAAGATTAAGAGGGAAACTACATTCTGCAGAAAAGTAACAATGAATTGACTATATTTACTATATATTCACTAAATGGCACAGTTGAACTAAATTAGTTACTAGGAGAAATAGACAGTAAAACTATAATAGTGGGAGACCTTAATTTACTCTTATCAGCTATAGATAAGGCTTACCAAAAAAACAAGCAAGAAGTTTATATACCTGAAAAGAAGTTTAAAAAATTAGACGAGGATAAACTTCTGGCAATTATTGAATAGAAACAGAAAGGAGTATACATATTTCTCAGTTGTACATTGCACCTTTACAAAATCCAATCATAGTTTAAGACATAAAAACACATATAGTTTGGTGTAGAAATACAGTTAACTCAACAAGGATATAGATAAGAAAGGGAAGGAGGGAAAAGAGGGATTATTCAAAAACAGAACAAGCCCTAATCTTGGAGAGGGATAGTGAAATCAAGGTTCAAGGAGAAAAGAAAGAAAACATAGCACCTGGAATAAACATGGGTAAGTAAATGCAGAGAAGCAGAAATATTCTATACATCCTTTACTGACCATAACACAATAAATAAAAGATGAGTTTTATTTCCTGAAAAAGTATTTTTAAAAATTGGAGACTAAATAATTTAATCCTAAAGAATTGGGGAGTCAAAGAACAAATCATAGAATTGATAGATAATTTTATGAAATATAATAACAATAACAATACAAAAATTTGGGGTATGCAGCCGAAACAGATTTTAGGGAATTTTTTATATCTCTAAAGACTTGTATTTTTTTTTAAAAGAACAGATTAACAAATTGGGAATGCAACTAAAAATATTAGATAATAAACAAATTTCTTAAAACCCAATTAAACACCAAAAGAGAAATCTTGAAAATCAAAGAAGGGGTTAACAAAATTAAACAAAAAACTACTGAATAATAAAGCTAAGAGATGTTTTCTTGAAAAAGGCAACAAAATATGAGCCATTAGCTAATTTAAAAAGAGGAAAACCAAATTACCAGTATCAAAAAGGAAAAAAGAAAATTCTTATACTCAAATTGTCGGAGGGGCAGCTAGGTGGTGCAGTGGATAGAGCACTGGCCCTGGATTCAGGAGGACCTGAGTTCAAATCCAACCTCAGACACTTGACACTTACTAGCTGTGTGACCATGGGCAAGTCACTTAACCCCGACTGCCTCACCAAAAATAAAAAAATTAAAAATTATCGGAACAAGAAAGATGATTTTTTAAAACCCAGTTTCAGAAAGTGAACACAGAAGTCAACTTTCAAAGAAAAACTCAAAGGCCACATGGATTCACAAGTGAATTCTATGAAATATTTGAAGAATAATTAATTCTAATACTACAAAAAACTGTTTTTAAAGAGAGCAAAAGAAAGGATCTTACTAAATTTCCTTTATGACAAGTAGTCTTGATACATAAACCAGGAAGAGACAAAACAGAAAAAGAAAATTACAGGTTGATTTTCCTAGTGAAGATTTATGTAAAAATTTTACATAAAACATTAGCAAGCAAAATTTTCTGGGGCACAAAGATTATGTACTGTGACCAAGTAAGATTTATACCAGCAATGCAGAGTTGGTTTAGTGTTAGGAAAACTATAAACTTGATTAAACATATCAATAATAAAAGAACAAAAATAATTTTTATATCAATAGATGCAGAAAAAAAAACTTGACAAATTATAGTACCTATTTCTATTTAAAACACTACAAAATACGAATAAAATATCCTTAAAATGATAAAATACATGTGTGGCAAAAGCTACTATATATAATTAATATATAGGTGTATAGAAATGTATAAATATGTAACATATATGCAATGTAATTATATATAACTAGAATCATTTCCAATAAAATCAGGGGCGAAACAAAGATGTCCATTGTTACCACTTCTACTTGACATAGTACTAGAAATGCTGGCTCTAAGTTCCAAAATAAGAAAAAAACTGAAGGAATAAGCACAGGTAAAGAAGAAACAACTGTCACTTTTTACAGATGATATGATAGTGTTCTTAATCCTAAAGGGTGAACTAAAAATATTAATTAAAACAATTAACAGTTTTGGCAAACATGCAAGATATAAAATAAGCCCAATAAAATCCAGCACAAAGAGATAGAAAAATTCCATTTAAAATACTTAAAATAATACTTAAAATACTTGGGAGTCTACCTTCCATAATAAACACAAGAGCTATACAAACAATAACAAACCATATTTACAGAAATAAAGATAAACCTAAATATTTGAAAAACTAATTGCTCATAGGTAGGGCAAGTCAATAAAATAAAAATAACAATGCTATCTAAATTAATTTAGTTATTCGATGCTATACCAATCAAGCTACCAAAGGATTATTTTCTGGAATGAGAAAAAAAAGTAACAAAATTCATATGGAGGCAAAAAAAGGTCAAGAATCTTAAAAGAAACAATGAAAAGAAAATAGAATAAAAGGAGAGACCTAGAAGACCTAGAACTATTCTAGAAAGCAATAATTCTCAAAACAATTTGGTACACAAAGTTTGATGAGTGGAGCAGATTAGCAATACAACACAGAATCAAATGTATCTACTACTTAAGTATTCAGTACATGCAACTACCTCAGCTACTAGCATAAAGACTCACTATTTGGCAAAGGCTGATGGGAAACCTGGACAGAAATGTAAAATAAATTAGATTTGGATAAACAATTAACACCAAGATAAACTCAACTGGATATGTAATCTAGATATTTAAAAGGTTACATCATAAACAAATTAGAGAAACATGGAAAAATTACTTATCAGATCTATGTAGAGGAGAAAAGGAGACTAAACAAGGGATAGAAAGGATCACAGAAAATAAATGGATAATTTAGGAGAACATTTAACCCATTAAATGGAAAAGTTAAATTTGTTTTTATATAAACAAATCTAATAAAGCTGACATTAAAAGGTAAACAATTGGGGCGGCTAGGTGGTGCAGTGGATAAAGCACAGCCCAGGATTCAGGAGTACCTGAGTTCAAATCCGGCCTCAGACACTTGACATTTACTAGCTTTGTGACCCTGGGCAAGTCACTTAACCCCCACTGCCCCGCAAAAAAAAAAAAAAAGTAAACAATTAACTGGGGGGGAAATCTTTCCAACAAGTTTCTCTGATAAAGGTCTCATTTCCAAGATTGGAACTGATTGATATTTATAAAAAAAAAAAAGATAAGAGCCATTTCCAAATTGATAAATTATTTAATATAAACAGGCAGTTCTCAAGGGAAAAGGCTACATATAGTCATATGGAAAAAATGCTACTAACTAGGGAAATGTAAATTAAAGCAATTCTGAGATTCCATCTCACACTCTTCAGAATGGCAAAAATGACTAAAAAAATAATGATAAATACTCAAAGAGCTCTGGGAAAACAGGCACGTTGATATACTATTGGTGGACCTTTGAACAGATTCAACTATTTGGGAAAGCAATTTGGAATTATACACAAGAACTTACTCAACAATACATGCCTTTTGACCAAGCTATAGGCTAAAACCCAAAGTTATCAAAGAAAGTAGAAAACATTGTTATGACACAAAATTGGAAACTAACAGGATGCCCATTAACTTAGGAATGGTTGGCTAAGTTATAGTACATGACTGTGGTAGAGTGTTATTTTGTTCTTCAAGAAACAAATTGATATCAGAGACATGGAAAGACTTATATGAACTGATTCGAAATGCAATTAGCAGAATCAGAACAATTTATACTATAACACCAATATTATAGAAACAATTTTGAAAGACTTGAAACATACTATCTACCTCCTGACAAAGGTGACAGATTAAGAGTATAGAACAAGAGATATTTCTGTCCCCAATAGGGGAATTTGTTTTGCTTGACTATGTATATTTTTATAAGGAATTTTCTTTTCTCTCTTTTTTTTATGGGATAAGAGTGGGAGAGAAAGAAAAAGGATTTCGATTATTTTTTTTTTAATAGAGAGGTGGGAGTGGTACCAATGCACTATGTTGAATGCACTTTCGGATGTGGTCACTGTTCTGATAGTTTCACTTAACTGTTTTACTTTTTCCAAGAGACCTCAAAGGAGCAGAGGGTAATCTGTAAATGTTTGTAATGTAAAATGAAAAACATCAATACAATTTTTTTTGAAAGGCAGCACTGCACTTTTTTTTTTTTGCTAAATTGCCCACCCAAATAAAAGAATATTAGTTACCAAGTATGCCTAAAATTCTACTTTCATGTAACCTTTTCACTCTTTTTGATGAGTAGGATTTTAAACATTTACATTTTAAAAGTGAGATTTTAATTCCTTATTAGAGTGTTGGGGGGAAGGGGGGGAGGAAGGTGGTGATAGGTAGGGCACAGTGCAACATCCCATTAAATAACTGTGATACCTAAGAATAAAACTACTACAAATCATATCTATCCTAACACTAGCTATTAGGAATCCCATATATCCTAACACTAGCTATTAGCTCTAACACTGTGGAGCAAACAGTAAGGATCTAAAAAGATAGTGACAGCCTAGAACACTGGGCTAGAATATGCTAATGTGAAATTTAATTGGGACAAATGTAAAGTCTCACATTTGGGCTCCAGAAATCACTCTTTAGGTGCTGATAGCTTTCTGTTTGGCCTGGTCAAGAAAGAGGCAGCAGTTTTTGGGGAAATGGCCTAGGCCTTTTAGTGGGCTGCAAGGTCAATGAGTCAAGAATCTTATATAGCAGTATCATCCTTTTATTACAGTTGAGAAAACTGAGGCAGATAAAGATTCAGTGACTTGCCTAGGGTCACACAACTAATAAGTGTCTAAGGCCAGATTTGAACTATCAGGTCTTCCTGACTTCAGGCCCAGTGTTCTATTCACTAGCTTCCTCAAGAGAAACAATAATATCCAGACTATCTATCTATCTATTTTATATATATATATATATATATATATATATATATATATATATATATATATATATATATATGTATATGTATATGTATATGTATATATATATATGTATATATATATATATATATATATATATATATATATATATATATATATATATATATATATACTCTGCCCAGCTTCATTCCTATCTATCATGATATTGTTTTCCATTCTGAGGATCATACTTTAGAAAGCTGAAAAGCATTCCCAAAAGGGCAACCAGGTGAAGGAGCACCATGTCATATGAGGATCTCTTGAAGGAAGTGGAGATGTTTAGCCAAGAAATGTAGGTGCAACAAATGGTAAGGGTCTTTAAGTCTTTTAAAGGGCTGCAGTCTATGAAATGAGTGAAAATTGCAAAAAGGAAAATTTGGGGGCTGATTTAAGGGAAAACTTCTTACTATTTAGCAATATTAAAAACTAAAATGGCATGCTGTGGTGGGTAACAGGTTCTCAAGTCACTAGAAAGGTCTGTTGTTGTTGTTGTTTTTTGTCCTTCCTTCTCAAAGAGGACCATGACCTCAGAGGGATGTCATCACTTGCAGCGAATTAGATTTAAGTGAGGGAGGGCTATGCAAAGTCACCAACCTCACTCTCTCTTCCACAGAGATCTGGGACGACTGAAGATAGCCCTGAATGTTTGAGTTGCACACTTACAAAATGTCTGAAATAAGATTTGAACTTGATCAAGTCCTCCCAACTTCAGGGTCAATGCTCTATCCACCGAGCCACCCAGCTGCCCCTAGAAAGGTCTCAAGCAAAGAGTGGAAGACCATTCATCTTGTACACTATGGAAGACCATTCATCTTGTACACTGTTTCAGTTGAATGAGATGTCTTTTGGAGTACCTTACAACTCTGAGGTTGTGATCTGTACTTTCTCAATTGGAATAGGTTCAAGTCAATCATTAAAATGAGGAAATGCTATCCTTATTTTATCAATTAAGAAACTAAGGCCAAGATGGGTAAAGTGACCTGTCCAAAGTCACAGAACTAGCAAGTGTCTGAGGCAGGGTTTGACCTGGCTTCTTGATTCCCAAATCCAGCTTTCCAATCACTAAAACAGCTACCCCTATAATGTCTACCTTTATCTACCTCCTGTATTCTCTATCCTTAATCTCCTCAGCTCAAACCAAACCAAGTCCCATACATTCTCCCTAGCTCCAAGAAAGATTTCCCTGACCACATCAAATCCTAATGCTCTCATATCCATCACTTTCCTGACAAAGCAGGAATGTCTATTAAAAAATTAACAATACCACCACTGATGATGAAAATCTGGCTGCTCCTAAAATAATCAATCAAAAGATTTAAGTTTGGGAGTATTGATTCTGGCAACTATTTGCCTGTGGTTTTCTTTTGAACAATGACAAAAAGACACACCTTATATTTAGTTCTGCTGTTATTTTCCACCCCTCTCAAAAAAAAAACAACAAAAAAAAACACCTTTGGACTCACTTTTGGAGAGCTGTAACCTCAACTTAAGTAATTTATAGGCTAGGTGGGACAGTAGTGCTGCAGGCAGAAATCACAGTGCACACTCATCCCCTGAGGGGGATAAAATGCATTCCTAATTTACATATCTTTAGGAGGGGAAAATTATTCCTTCCAGGCTGCTTCTCCTCCCACCAAAGAAATTTAGTAGCACAGTCCCCACAGAATTTTTTTTTTCAACTCACCATGCCATTTTTCTCCTCCAGCTTACTGTACAACATATGGAAAAACTGGAACCCAACAGTGGTTAAATGACTTGCCCAAGGTCACTTCATTAATAATCAGAGACAAGATTTGAACTCAGGTCTTCCAACTGCAGTCCCAGTAAGTGTTCTTTAGACTATACAAGCATTATTCCTATTTTATAGATGAGGAAACCGAAAGTTTGAGAAGTTAAGCAACCTATGTAAGGATAACAAAGGTAAGTCAGATCCAGGACACAAACTCAGATTTGAATCCAGATTTTCTGAATCAAAGTATTATCACATTCTCCCTCATTTCCTGAACAGGTCTGACAGATGTCTTTCTCAGTCCAAACTTAACATCATAGATTTATGTGAAAAGATTCCCAATGTAATATATTGTTCATATTATACAATATATTATACTATATTGGACTTGCAACTGGAGAAGAGGTTTGGTCTTAAGGAGGGACAAATTGTAGAACAGTGTCATTTAATTCTTAAATTCATAATTGCCCAATCTATCACAAATTGGGAAAGAGGACCAATTTGGTAGTAGGAACTGCCGCTTTATAAAAGAGTATAGCAAAGCTCTCCATTCCGAGCCAGCAGGGCTCAGTCGGCCAGACCACCCTGCCCTACTTATTAATTAATAAGCGAAGATGAACAAGCGCCTTACAGTGCAGAAGCACTGGATGAGGCCCTATTTTTTGTAAAAAGAAAACACAGTGGGGGCGGCTAGGTGGCGCACTGGATAAAGTACCGGCCCTGGATTCAGGAGTACCTGAGTTCAAATTCGACCTCAGACACTTGACACTTACTAGCTGTGTGACCCTGGGCAAGTCACTTAACCCCCATTGCCCCCGCAAAACAAACAAACAAAAGAAAACACAGTGACTCATCCAAGCCCTTCTCACTAAGTGATCCCAGGGTCAGCAGAGCTGGCTGATATAAAGCACCCAAGGAGAGTTTACTAACAAAGTTCCAAGAGAAACGGGCAGATAAGTTATAAATCACAATGGGAAAATGAGTGTGGGCAAAGTTTGGCTTTCCTGGGCTAGGTTGGGAAGCAGGAATCCAGAAGTTGGGGTTTTTTATTAACTATTATCCCCAAAGGCAAAGCCTCTCCAGTCTCACCCCAACAGAACCTGATATGCCATAAACAAAAGGAGTCTTCACCCCTTCTGGCCTGGAATCCTGACACGAGTTGAAAGGGAGGAGGCAAAGGAGGAAGGGAAGGAGGGAATGTCATTTCCCTCCCCAGCTCCCTTGTCTAACCCTCCTCGCAGGGCTGGAGCAAAGTCAGCTGAAGGGGAATTCGAGACAACCTGCAGCCCGAGGGTCCAAACAGGCATGCAGATAGCAAAGCGGCCCTTCTTCCCCCAGGAGAAAGGAACGGGGTGGGGGGGGGGAGCCTCTAGAACCGCACTGGAAGAAGCCCCTTCTCCCTATGGCCATCGTCTCGTGCCCTTTGGGCTCTTCCCCGTCCCGTCCTCCCTCTCCCCCCCGCCGCCCCCCCCCCCCGGCCAAAGGCTGAGCAGGCTGCAGTCGGCGGCGCGCCGCCTCCCCGCCGGCTGACCGCTACCTCCCGGCAGTCCCGTCTGCAGCGGGGAGGGAGGAGAGCCCCGCAGCGCGAGAACCCTGGGGTCCCCGGCGTGACCCGAGAGCAGGGGCCCTAAGACGCCAGGGCAGTGTCCAGATGCGGGAGCGGCTGCCCCTGCTCCCCGCTGGGGCAGGCGCTGCTTCCTCCTTGAGGGGCCAGCAGGGTGAGCCAGGGGACTTAGGGTGCCCGCTTTCCCTTCCTCAAGCCGGGCGTAAAGTTTGCCTGTGGCCCCAGGGCTGGCTTTTCCTGGGACCAGGTGCCAGTGTGCGTCAGCGCGCGCAGTCCCGCTCCGCCCCGGGGAGCCGCTGCCCCGCGGCCCCGCCGCCCCGCCGCCCCTGCGCTCACTCACCTTTCGCTGCTCTTCTCAACCTGCAGCCGCGCGGAGCCCGGGCGCACGGATGCTCCTCCTGCTGCCGGGGCAGCCCCGGGACCGTGGGGAAAGAGGGCGGGGGGAGAAAGGGGCGGAGTTTGCCAGGGATTCTAAAGCGCCAGGATTCAAACCCGGGACCCGAGAGGGATCCTCTCCAGACGGAGAAGGCAGTGAGGAAAACGAAGAGAGGCAAGAATAAAGACAAGCGTCCTGTGCGGAGAGCACTCCTCCTTCCTTCCGACCGGCCCTGCTCGGGGGATCCCGAGAGACAGCGCAGCCTGCCCGGGGCTGCCTGCTCCGCCGGCTGCTTAGCTCCCGCTCGCCTCGAAACTTCACCCTTTGTAACTGCGAAGTCGGCCACCGACTGCCCTCCAGTGCGCCTGCGCGCGCTGCCCCAGCTCAACAATGCCACTCTGCTAACCTTACCCCCCCTCACCTCCTCCTCCTCCTCCTCTTCCTCTTCTCCCAGTCCCCGGACGCTTCGACTCGGAAAGAACTGAAAAGAAAGAATGGCTGCAGCCGGTATAGCTCCTTCCGTGGAAGGTGGGACCATATAGATCTTCAGCGTGAGAGACGAGCAATTAGTTCAGCTTGGCTCAGTTATCCCTGAAGCTGCGCTGAGCCCCATGACCCGCACTGGACTTAGCCTTTTACCACCCCTTAGTCTCCAAACTTTCCTGTGACCTTTTCTCTCTGACTAGGCTTGCAGTTTGATTTTTTCCCCACTCTCCCCACCCCTCTCCTCCCCCAAAGAGAGGCAAGTTCAGAACCTGGAAATTTGCCTTCTACATCCACGAAGTGAAGGAGTAAGAATCCATTGCTGACCATTAAATGGTCACTGCTACCTCACACCCTCCGCTGTAACCAGGAATGGACTCCACCAGCAGTACATATAAAGAGCTTCTTCACACATTATTAGTTTAACTTTACAGTTTATCTTTACCTTGCAAGCCAAGTAGTGCAAATTTTATTACCCCCATTTTACAAAGAAGCAAACTCAAGCTCTGGTCGAGTGACTTGCCCAAGATCCCACAACTCAGCCAGGTTCAAACCAAGCTCTTCCACTAAACCCAGAACTTGAAAGACTTCTGTGATCTCCGGCAAGTCACGTAACCTGAGTTTCAGTTTGCTTCTTGGGAAAACTAGGCAATAAAATTTACATTTATCTAGCTCACTGGGTTTTTATGAAGATAAATAGCTAACGTGTAAAACTTTTAATATAGTGCCCTTCTAGGCTAGGGGAATTCTACCCAGTAAGTTCTCTGCATTACAGTTTGATGTGAAGCAGCCTGGCTTAGTAAATGGACTTGGCTTCCAAGCCAGGAAAACTTGAGTTTAGGTCCAGCTTTTGATACATTTTGGCAAGTAACAACCTCTGTTCGCCTCAGTTTCTTCATCTGTAAAGTGGATATAATAACACTTACCTCTCCGGGTTGTCTACGAGGATCAAATGTGGTTAAGAGCTCGACAAAGTGACTGGCACAAAGTAGGCGCTATATAAATGTTTATTCTCTTACCCTCCTTTACCTGCCCACCTACTGGGAAGTAGTGGAGAATAATTAAATGCTAAGTGTTGTATTACGGACCCGAGTTGTAATAGGAACACAGGGAAGAGAGGGATCAAAATGGCCTGGGAGGAGAGATGGATAGATAATTGGGCCTGGAGTCAGGAAGACATGAGTTAAAAGCTGACCTCAGACACTTACAGTGCAGAAGCACTGGATGAGACCCTATTGTTTTGTAAAAAGAAAACACACTACCCTAGCTGTGTGACCCTGGGCAAGTCACTGTTTCTTCACCTGTAAAATGAGCTGGAGAAGGAAATGGCAAACCATCTCCAGTATCTTTGCCAAGAAAACCCCAAATAGGGTTATGATGAGTCAGAACTGAATAATGAGGAAGGAAAGGCTTTCTAGGTGTGTGGAAGCAACCTAAAATTCAATTGTTATTAATAACTCAAAACACACTTTAGTTTTAAATGGAGCCTTTCTCAAGAGAACTCAAAGCATCCCACTAACTGTTCACAGAAAAGGAAGCTTCACTTAAAAGGAAGTCTTGAACTGAGGAAGATAGAGTAAGTGCTTAATCAAAATCTCAATATTTCCATCCTAAGGTATACTTGCAGACCTTTAAATTTGCTGAACTCACTGGATGAATGGGAGGGAGAGAGGAGGGGAGGGGAGAAGGAAAGGGAGGAGAGGGGAGGAGGGAGAGGGGAAAGGAAAGGAGGGAGGGAAGGAAGAAGGAGGAGATGAAAAGGGGGGAAGAGACCAAACCACTAGTTAAAATTGACTGAAGGGTAAAAGAAGAGCTAGACCCTTGAAAAAAATATAGGAAGAGAGAGACACTTTCACAGACTAATCAACTGCAGATCAGGGAGTGAAGAGGTGAATAAAAATAAGGGAGAATAGTAGAGTGACATAAATCAACAGGAGGGAAAGGGGGAAAGATTATCAAGTGAATCTTACCCAGGTTCAAGAATTCCTAGTGAAAGCTCTGTCTCATGTTTTTGTCTGGACCTATAATTTCCAAGGTATAAGGAACTCCTGGAGAGAAAAGTACCTCAACCAAGACAAATGGGCAACTGCTCTACAACTTATACTCTCAGACAGTTAGCTGATACTGAGAGGTTGTGACTTGCTTGCATCTCACAGTCAAAATGTGGCATAGCGGACGGCTAGGTGGTGCAGTAGATAGAGCACCGGCCCTGGATTCAGGAGTACCTGAGTTCAAATCCGGCCTCAGACACCTGACACTTACTAGCTGTGTGATCCTGGGCAAGTCACTTAACCCCCATTGCCCTGCAAAAAAAAAAGTGGCATAGGCCATACTCAAACCCAGGTCTTCCTGACTCTGAAGCTAATCCTTTATTTACCACACTTTGATGCCTGTCTACTTTGTTATCTTGAGTTAACAACTTATTAATAGGTAAAATTTTTAAAAATCATTTCAATACAAAAGCAAAATTTTCTGGGGCAGCTAGGTGGTGCAGTGAATAGAGAACTAGCCTGGAGTCAGGAGGACCTGAGTTCAAATCTTACCTCAGACATTTACTAGCTGTGTGACCCTGGGGAAGTCACTTAACACAAGTTGCCTACAACAACAACAACAACAAAAGCAAAAGAGCTAAGCATTTTTGTACTGAATCTTGATAGTGTGTCTTGGTTTTTATTTTTATTCTCGAAAATTAATAAGAGTTTATTGTAAGTACATCAAGGTAGCAACACGTTAACAGCTGATCACTGGAGATCAGGGATAGCTAAAAGATGGAGACAGCTTTTTATTGATAACATATATAATGAGAGAGACAATGTGGATAGGTCTACATCAGCAAAGGGGTTTGGGCCCTTGCATCTCAGTTCCTCCCCAAGGTAAGAGTACACGTGTGTTTGGTTTTATAAAAAAGTGCCTGGTTTCTCTAAAGTTTTTTTTTCTTTGAAGGTTAAGTGATATTTTAATCCATACATGTTGAGTTGATTTTTTAAAAGTTCAACTTTAGTAGATTCTTTAAAACCAGGCTGCTACATGAATAAGCCATACTATTTGTTGCTGAAAGACTTTACCCTAGTCTAGGAAATTTGAGACAAGGTATTCATCATTTTAATCTTCACTCTTATCATTAAACATTCATTGAGCCTTCAAAAGGTGTAGGGCAATCTACTAGGAGCTGGGATAGAGGGATTATGTGCAGACAGCTGACACATTAGCCATAGAGCATGTGCTTTAGATTGTCTTCCCACTACAATAATTACTGGTGTGCACCGAATCATCCACTCAGTTTTTCAGAGAAACATTAATCACATGACCTTTTGACTTTGAATTTCCTAAAACTATCGACTAACCTCCCAGAACCAAATATAGGGACAACTTGTGGCATAAATTTCACGGAAAGTTTCATGAGTCTTATCCAATTTACATAGGATCATGTATTTAACATGATATTTAGTGGATAAAGGGATGGACATGCAGTCAGGAAAACCTCATTTAAAATCCTCCTTGAGATATTTCCTAGCTATAGTACCCTGGGCAAGTCACTTATCTCCCTGAGCATCAGTTTTTGCATCTGTAACAGAGATAAAATCTATAGTACCTGCCTCACAAGGTTGTTGTGAGGCTTTAATCAGATGTATGCCTAGAGTACTTTGTAAACTTTAAGTTGATATCTAAGTATCAGTAATTATTATTATTCACAAAAATGCAGAAGCCAGTAAATAATAGCTGAGTAATCTCTCTCAAGAATGTATGTACCCAGGGCAGCTCAGTGGCACAGTGGATAGAGCACTGGCCCTGGATTCAGGAGGACCTGAGTTCAAATCCAGCCTCAGACACTTTACACACTTACTAGCTGAGTGACCTTGGGCAAGTCACTTAACCCTCATTGCCCCGCCAAAAAAAAAAAAAAAAAGACCGTATGTACCCTCCTGTTCAATAAACCCAAAGACTCTAGGCTCCAGGATAAGAACGCACTATTTGACAAAAACTGCTGGGAAAACTGGAAAATAGTATGGCAGCTACGTGGTGCAATGGTTACTGGCCCTAGATTTAAGAGGACCTGAGTTCAAATCCAGCCTCAGACACTTGACACTTACTAGCTGTGTGACCTTGGGCAAGTCACTTAACCCTCATTGCCCTGCAAAAAAAAAAAGAAAGAAAGAAAGAAAGAAAAGAAAAGAAAAAAGAAAATAGTATGGCAGAAACTAGGCATAGACAAACATCTTACACCATACACCAAAGTAAAGTCAAAATGGGTACATGATCTAGACATAAAGGGTGATATCATAGGCAAATTAGAAAAGAAAGGAATAGTTTACTTGTCAGATCTATGGAAAGGAGAAAAAGTTATGACCAAAGATGAGATATAAAATATTATGAAATGAAAAATGGATCATTTTTTATTACATTAAATTAAAAGGTTTTTGCATAAACAAAACCAATGCAACCAAAATTAGAAGGAAAGCAGAAAGCCAGGAAATAATTTTTAAGACCAGGGTTTCTGATAAAGGCCTAATATCTAAAATTTATAGAGGACTGGGGCAGCTAGGTGGCATAGTGGATAGAATACCGGCCCTGGAGTCAGGAGGACCTGAGTTCAAATCCAGCTTCAGACACTTAACACTTACTAGCTGTGTGACCCTGGGAAAGTCACTTAACCCCAATTGCTTCACCAAAAAAAAAAAAGTTAAAATATATAGAGGACTGAATCAAATTTTTAAGAATACAAGTTGCGGGCAGCTAGGTATCATAGTGGATAAAGCACTGGACCTGAGTTCAAATCTGGCATCAGATACTTGACAGTTACTAGCTGTGTGACCCTGGGCAAGTCACTTAACCCTCATTGCCCTGCACAAAAACAAAACAAAACAAAAAGAATACAAATCATTCTCCAATTGAGAAATGATCAAAGAATATGAATAGGAAGTTTTCAGATGAAGAAATTAAAGCTATCTGTAGTCATATGAAAAAAAATTTCATTCACTACTGATTAGAGAAATGCAAATTAAATCTACTCTGAGGTACCACCTCACACCTATCCAGTTGGCTAATATGACAAAAAAGGGAAATGATAAACATCAGAGAAGATGTGGGAAAATTGGAACACTAATGCATTGTTGGTAAGATTTGTGAACTGATCCAACCATTCTGGAGAGCACTTTGAAACCATGTCCAAAGAGCTATGAAAATGCACATACCCAGAGGCAGCTAGGTGGCACAGTGGATAGAGCACCAGCCCTGGATTCAGGAGGACCTGAGTTCAAATCCGACCTCAGACACTTAACACTTACTAGCTGTGTGACCTTGGGCAAGTCACTTAACCCCAATTGCCTCATCCCCCCCCCAAAATTAATAAATTAAAAAGAAAAGAAAATGCATATAACCTTTGACCTAGCAATACCACTACTAGGTCTATATCCCAAAGAGATCATAAAAAAAGGGGAAAGGACCTACATGTACAAAAATATTAATAGCTGATCTTTTTGTAGTGGCAAAGAATTAGAAATTGAGGGGATGCCCATCAATTAAGGATTGGCTAAACAACTTGTGGTATATGAATGTAATGGAATACTATTGTGCTGTAAGAAATGATGAGCAGAAGAAATGGAAATCAAAGGAAAACCCATCAATTGGGGAATGGCTAAACAAGCTGTGGTATATGATGGTGATGGAATATTTATTATGCTATAAGAAATGACAAGCAGGATGATTTCAGAAAGGCCTGGAAAAACCTGTATGAACTGATATATAGTGAAGTGAGCAGAACCAATAGAAAGTTTTGCACAGACAGCAATATCGTTTTATGAAGAACTGTGAATGACTTAACTATTCTCAACAATACAATGATCCAAGACAATCCCAAAGGACTACTGATAAAACATACTATCTACTTCCAAAGAAAGAACTGATATTGATGGAACACAGACTGAAGTATACTATTTTTTACTTTCTTTCATTTTTTACTCGTTTTCTTGTACAACATGACTAATATTGGTAATGTTTTGCATTATCATACATGCATAACCCATATCTGATTGCTTACTGCCTATGGGAGGGGGAGGGGGAGAGATAAAAATTGGAACTCAAAACTATAAATAAAAACGTTTGTTACTAAAAGAAAAGGAAAAAAAAAGAAATGATGAGCAGGCAGATTTCAGAAAAACCTAGAAAGACTTACAAGAATTGATGCTGAGTGAAATGAACAGAACCAGAACATTGTACACAGTATCAACAACATTGTATAATGATCAACTGATAAACTTAGCTCTTCTCAGCAATACAATGATGCCAGACAATGCCAAAAGACTCATGATGAAAAACGCTCTCCACATCCAGGAAAAGAACTATGTAGTCTGAATGCAGATTGAAGCATACTATTTTCACTTTTGTTGTTGCTTCTTGTTCTTCTTTCTTGTGGTTTTTTCCTTTGTTCTGATTCTTCTCTCACAACAATGTGAGAGACTAATGTGGAAATATGTTTAACATAATTGTAATGTATAACCTATATCAGAGAGAGGGAGAAAAATTTGGAATTAAAAATCTTACAAAAATGAATGTTGAAAACTATCTTTACATGTAGTTGGAAAAAATACTATTGGAAACAAAAAAAAAGAATGCATATACCACTGATTCAGTAGCTTTATCACTATTTCTGGTCTCTCTTATGGGGGACATAAGCTGCTTCCTTAAGTAACTTGGCTATAAGATGACCCCCAACATACTGTGAAATTATCCTTAGAAGTCAGTAACCAAATATTTGTTGGTCCTTACTATGTGCCAGCCACTATGCAAAGTGTTGGGAATACAAAAAGTAGGGCAGCCCCTACCTTCAAAGGAGGGTATTATCCCATTGTTCTAATGGGAGAAGATAACACATAAAAGGAAATGGAAGGGGGTGTGGTGGTATAAAGGTGGACCTTGAGAGTGCAGCCTGGTGAGAAATGAAGAGATGGATGGCCTGGGTGACTTGGTTAAATGGATGTTCTAGGAGGAGCCATAGCAAGAGAGGAGAGGGTATGGGGGGGGGGGCAGGGGTGTGATCTGGAAAATCCATGTAAAATATTTTGACCCTCACTTTGTACCAGAAAAATCTGAATTATTATGGTAGTAAAAGATAAAATATGTTATACAATTCTATCCATTTATTTTATGCATTTCTGAGTTTCTAATTTTCTCTGTGTAGTCTGCTGGTCTTTGCTTGTCATCTGCAGCTTCTTCAAAACTCCCCCAAAGTTCCCATTTAATTCCCCTTTTTTTTTGTGGGGCAATGAGGGTTAAGTGACTTGCCCAGGGTCACACAGCTAGTGTCAAGTGTCTGAGGCTGGATTTGAACTCAGGGACTCCTGAATCCAGGGCTGGTGCTTTATCCACTGCACCACCTAGCTGCCCCTCCCATTTAATTCTTATGCCAACCCACAATATGTTGAAACCATGATGGCGACGGGATGGGGAAGGGATAACTGTACTTCTATTGGGTGAATTCCAGGGAGTCCAAAATTTAAAAGCCACATTTTCCTTGAGGTCTTGCCCTGACCTCCTTTCCTCTGCCCCACCCCCAGTTACTTTCCCTCTGAAGTTAATTTGTATCTACTTTGTATCTCTCTTGTCTGTACTTACTTGTATATCCATTGTCTCCTCCAACAGAATGTAAACTCCTTCAGAATTGAGACTTTTCACTTTTTGTATTCCTTGGGGGCTTAGCACTGTGTCTAGCAAGTAAGAGTTTAATGAATGTTTGCCAGTTGATTTTTAGCATTTGTAAACATTCCTAGGATCTGGCACCTACTACTAGAGGAACCTAGGAAATTGGCATTATTAGTATTTCACAAATCTGCACCCTTATGCCTCCTCACTCGCACAGACTTCCCAAACTTCCTAAACTTCCTCTCTCATCACTGTTTTCCATGAACTGACACTTTGCCTTCAACATAAAGTGAATGAACAACTTCAATACTTAATACATTTGCCTATAGGAGTTTTAGTGGTTTCAGTCTAATCAACTCTGAGAGCAGAGAAAGAAAAAATTCAAAGAATATCAAAAGAAATATTCAGAGAAACAGTGATTTCATCAGCATGCAGGACTCCAATTGTCAGATCTCTCCCCTGCTCCAAACAACCAAATCAGAAATGAGACTGGAACTCATGTCATCCTGATTCCAAATCCAGCATGCAACCTACTTTGTCAAAAGTTGCCTTTTGGGGTACCTACTATATACTTTAATTAATCATAAAAATAATTTTTAAATTATTCCTTTACATATAAAGACTTTTACTCTTTACTTATGCCTCAAAAAATGTGTATTCCTTTATCTACACTTTGCAGTTGAAGAAACCAAGGCCTGGTATAGTAGTCACTGTGCCTAGCAGTAAAGAATAAATCTGCTGTAGCACCAGGAATATAAATTAAACTCATGGAAACCTTTGAGTAAAGGTTATGACAAAGACAACAACAATAATAATAGCACTAAGAATCTGGCTTGTTTTGAATATATTTTATTATTGTTCAAAATAACCTAGTTAAAGATTAGATGGTACAATGGATAGATCTCTAGAGTTGGTTCCATGAAAACTTGAGTTCAAATCTTGCCTTAGATTTACTTAGTTGTGTGACCTTCACTCAATTTCTTTAGCCTCAGTCTCTTCATCTGTAAAATGGAAATAATAATGGCACCTACCAAATAGAATCGTTGTATCAAATGAGATACCATATGTGAGGTACTTTGTAAAACTTAAAAGTATTATAGTATTAGGTATTAGCCTTCACATAGTCCTTTCTTTCTTTCTTTTGCAGGGTGGTTAAGTGATTTGCCCAGGATCATACAGCTAGTAAGTGTTAAGTGTCTGAGGATGGATTTGAACTCAGGTCCTCCTGGATCCAGGACCAGTGCTTTATCCACTGCACCACCTAGCTGCCCCTAGCATCCAATATTAAAGAGAACTAACAAAAATTCGGACTGCTGGTGGTAGAATGGATAGAGCGCTAGGCCTGAAGTTAAAAAGATTCATTTTCCTGAGTTCAAATCCAGCCTCAGACACTTACTATCTGTGTGACCCTGGGTAAGTCACTTAACTCTGTTTACCTACCTCAGTTCCTCATCTGTAAAATGAGTTGGAGAAGGGAATGGTAAACTACTCCAGTATCTTCGCTAAGAAAACCTTAAATGGGGTTATGAAGAGTTGGACACAACTGAAACAACTAAACATTCCCCCGTAGGAAGGGGGATTTTGGCCAAGATTTGGAAGTTAGAAAGTAGAGATGAGGAGGGGAGAGCCTTCCGGGCACCAGGGACAGCCAATGCAACAGATGACGTGTTTTGTCCTAGAAATGGCAAGAATGACAGTGTCACTGGATCAAAGAGTATTCATGGGGGAGGGGTAAGTATATGGTATAAAAAAGACTAGAAGGGAGGAGATGGAATTCAGGAAACTAGGTTATAAAGAGCTTAATGTGACATAGTTCCTACCGTTAAAGAGTTTGCAATCTGGTAAGTGGGAGATGTTATTATACAAAGAAATATTATGTAGAGTCTGAAAGTGCACAAAAAAAAATGTAAATAAAGTGCTATGAGGATTCAGAGGAAGGAGAGCTCCTTTTTGATTGGGCGGAATCAGAGAAGGCTTCATGACAAGGTGGCAGAGGAACTGTGACTTGAATGGGTAGGGATTTTAAAAGGTGGAGCCATAGAAGGAGGGTTGGTGTTAGTAAGGTAGAGAAGTATGTGAACATTAGGAAAAGGAAGTATAGTCTAGTTTAGCTTAGTCATATGGTACATGACAGAAGATAATGAGAAAATGTTGGAAAGGTAAATTGGAGCCAGATTGTGGAGGGCCTTGAATGTTGAACTAAATTTTCAGTAGATTACAGGGAAAATTTTGGAATTGGAAGGGACCTTGGAGATCATCTAGTTTTATACTTTTTGTTTTGTTTTTGCAGGGCAATGAGCGTTAAGTGACTTGCCCAGGGTCACACAGCTAGTTAAGTGTCAAGTGTCTGAGGCTGGATTTGAACTCAGGGAGTCCTGAATCCAGGGCCGGTGCTTTATCCACTGCACCACCTAGCTGCCCCCTAGTTTTACACTTTTATCCTATAATTGAGTAAACTATTTCCTGGGAAGTTAAGTACCTTGCCTAAGGTCAAACAGCTACTAAATAACAAAATAAGGATTCATAATCTGGTCCTCTGATTCTAAAACTAGTCATCTTTTCATTGACTCATTCTGGTCTCCAACAAGTCTTATCTTGAACTGCATTTCATGGTTCTTCAAATTCATCTCAGTGGGGCACAGGGATTTAAGGTGAAGAACAGAACTCAGAAGTATCCAATTTCCAATCTATTTTCAATCTACAATGTCATCATATTTCTTCCTTTTATACTCTCCCCCCCAAAAAAAAAACACCAGCAAAAACATGTCTTAAGGGAAATTTAAAAATTATAATAGTTGTTGTTTAAATTATCTTAAATCTTTAATACTTACAAAGCACTTTATATACATTTTCTCATTTGAGACTCATAGCAGTACTATGAAGTATGCATTTGGGATAAGGGTGGGGGAAATAGGGATAGGAAAGGCATGTATTAAGTCCCTACTATGTGTGAGGCACTGTATTAAGTGCTTTACAAATATTTTCTCATTTTATCCTCAAAACAGCCCTTCGAGGTAGATGCAGTTATTATCCCCATTTTACAGTTGAGAAAATGAGGCAAATAGAGGTTAAATGAGTTGCCTAGGGTCACACAGCCCATATGTGTCAGAAGAAGAACTTGAGGTTTGGGGCAGAGCCAAGATGGTGGATTAGAGGTAACTCAGCTGAACTCTCTCAACATTCCCCTCCAAACACCTTTTTTTTTTTTTTTTTTTTTTTTTGTGGTGAGGCAATTGGGATTAAGTGGCTTGCCCAGGGTCACACAGCTAGTAAGTGTTAAGTGTCTGAGGCCAGATTTGAACTCAGGTACTCCTGAATCCAGGGCTGGTGCTCTACCTACTGCGCCACCTAGCTGCCCCCAAACAACTTTTAAAAACACCTTAAAGCAAATTTTGGATTAACAGAGCCAAGAGGCAGGGCGAGACATTTTTCCAGCCTAAGAAAATTTAGGAATTCATCAAGTGAAATTTGTGACACTGCCATGGACGCCTCTCTGGAGCCCACACATGAGGTAACAGCTAAGTAAGCAATATCAGCAGCAACAGCTTCAGGAGCTCTCAGCCCAGAAACAGTGAGTGGGTCACACAACTGCTCAGAAACAGATTAAAGGGGACCCTTTGCTGCCACTGGCACTGGGTATAGCTGGCACTGAATGGCAAGTCTATTGCTCATACTCAGTTCTGGGTCTCAGTTTCAGGGTAGAGAGGAACACTGAGTTTCAGTCACAAAGAAGCAGGGGCCCAGGTTGTGATTCCAAAGCAAAGAAAATGCTAGCACTCATAGATGCAGAGGACCAGGGCCTCTTCCTTGGGAAAGATCAGAGTGCAAACTGGGAGAATATTGACCACACCTAAGCACCAAAACTTGAAGACCCCTAGAACTAGTTCTGAAAAGAGCAGTGTGAAAAAGACTAAATCTTGGGACAATGCTTCCCTACCTGCAAGTAAATGGAGCCCAACTTAAAATTAAAAGGGTAAAATAAATCCAGAAATAGGCTGGAAAAATGAGCAAACAACAAAAAAAGAACATGACCATAAAAAGTGACTTTAGTGGTAGGGAGGATCAAGATACAAACTCAGAAGATGACGATGTAAAAAAGCTACAAACAAAGCCTTAAAAATGTTAATTGGGGGGGCAGCTGGGTGGCACAGTGGATAAAGCACCAGCCCTGGAATCAGGAGGACTTGAGTTCAAATCCAGCCTTAGACACTTGACACTTACTAGCTGTGTGACCCTGGGCAATTCACTTAACCCTCATTGCCCTGCAAAACACAAAACAAAACAAAATGTTAATTGGACCCAAGGTCAGCAAGAATTCCTGGAAGACTTAATGAAAGAAATGAGTGATAGAGGAAATCAGAAAAGAAATGGGAGTGATACAAAAAAATTATGAAAAGAGAATTAACAGCTTGGTAAAAGAGGCACACAAAAAATACTAAAGAAAATAGCACTTTAAAAACAGAATTGGTCTAATCATAAAAGAGGCACAAAAATTCACTAAAGAAAAGAACTTCTGAAAAAGCAGGATTGTCCAAATAGAAAAAAAGTTACAAATCTCACTGAAGAAAATAATTTCTTAAAAATTAGAATAGGGTAAGTGGAAGCTAGTGATTCCATGAGACATCAAGAAACAATAAAACAAAGTCAAAAAATGAAAAAATAGAAGAAAATGTGAAATATCTCATAAAAAAACTGACCTGGAAAATATATTGAGGAGAGATAATTTAAGAATTATCGGACTACCTGAAAGCCATGGTCAAAGAAAGAGCCTAGACATCATATTTCGAGAAATTATCAAAGAAAACTACCCTAATATCTTGGATCCAGAGACTAAGTAAAAATTGAAAGAATCCACTGATCATCTCCTTAAAGAGATTCCAAAATTAAAACTCCCGGGACCATTATAACTAAATTCCAAAGTTCCCAGGTCAAAGAGAAAATACTTTGAGCAGTCAGAAATAAACCATTCAAACAGTCAGGCTCACATGAGATTTAGTAGTTTCCATGTTAAAGGAGCAGAGGGCTTGGAATATATTTCAGAAGACACATGCATTCAGTTCTGTGTAGAAATGTAACTTACCCAATAGGGAAATAGGAGGGGAAGGGAATAAAAGAAAGGGAGTGGTGGTGATGACTTTTAAAAAATTATTTGTGGCTACTGTGTTTTATAAATTAATAGCTATTGCACCCATTTTGGCAATGGGCATTTATTATTAAATTATTAAAGAATTGACCATGCGTCTCCCTAACTTCCTCATAGTCTCAGGCCTTCAGGCTTACATACCCCTAAGAGACAGCATTCTGAGCCAAGGGAGAGGGTCCAAGAAGCCAAGAGAGGGGCAAAGAGCAAGCCAAGATGGCAACCACGTGGTCAAGGCTTTTTATCCTCCTTTTTTGGGGGGGCAGGGCAATGAGGGTTAAGTGACTTGCCCAGGGTTAAACAACTAGCAAATGTCAAGTGTCTGAGGTCAGATTTGAACTCAGGTCCTCCTGAATACAGGACCAGAGCTTTATCCACTGCACCACCTAGCTTTCCCTTTTTATCTTCTTTTGATAGAGGTGGGCCATTTTATATTGATCAAAGCTAATTGGTTAGCATCATTCAATTCCATTGGTTGACATGACTTGAAGGTGGTCCAAATTAAAATGAACTCTACCAGATGACATCAGGGAAAAGAATGTAAAGACCCTTAAAAGTTCTTCAAGGCAAAGTCCATTATCTTGATGTGGTTAGACAAAGAATGAATGGATCTCCATTTCTTTTGTTCATCAGGGCTCATCTCAGGCAGGGGCTGAACTTTCTGGGGTGAGGGGGAGAGAGCAACTAAACTAATCTTTGTGTCTCCCCTAGAAATTATTTTTTTTTCAGGGCAATGAGGATTAAGTGACTTGCCCAGGGTCACACAGCTAGTTAAGTGTCAAGTGTCTGAGGCTGGATTTGAACTCAGGTCCTCCTGAATCCAAGGCCAGTGCTTTATCCACTGTGCCACCTAGCTGCCCTCTGAAATCCATTACTAATAATTATTTTCTCACAAGACAAAAGGAAGGGCAGTTTAAGGGAGGCAGTAGTTAGAAGCAAAATAGACTTTTGAGGAAAGACAGGATAAGAAAAGAGAGAGAAGAAAAAACAGAAGAAAATGGGATAGACAGAAAAACACAGTAATCATAACTGTAAATATGAATGGGATGCCCTTACTCACAAAATAGAAATAGCAAAATGGATTAGAAACCAGAATCCAACAATATGTTGTTTACAAGAGACATACTCAAAATAGAAAGACACACTCAGAATAAAAATAAGGTACAGCATATTAAAAAAAAGGCAGGAATAGCAGTCATGATCTCAAAGTGAAAGCCAAATCAATTAATTAAAAGCAATAATCAGGGAAATTATATTTTGTTAAAAGGTACCATAGATTTTATAGCAAGTAAGATTTTATAGCAAGTTTCTCTGATAAACTCTTCATTTCTCAAATATATACTGAGTATAGAACTGAGTCAAATTTATAAAAATAAGAGCCATTCCCTAACTAATAAATGGTCAAAGGATATAAACAGGCAGTTTTCAAAAGAAATCAAAGCTACCTATAGTTATATGAAAAGTACTCTAAATCACTATTAATTAGGTAAAGGGAAATTAAAACAACTGTGAGGTATATCTCATACCTATCAGAAAGGACAAATGTTGGAGAGAATGCGAAAAAAATAGGTACACTAATGATCTGCTAGTGGAGTAGTGAACTGGTTCAACCATTTTGGAGAACAATTTTGAACTAGGCCCAAAGGGCTATTAAACGGTCTATACCCTTTGACCCAACAATACCAGAGAGATTTCAAAGAGATCATAAAAAAGGGAAAAGGACGCACAGGTACAAAAGTATTTATAGCAGCTCTTTTTGTGGTGACAAAGAATTGGAAATCATTGTAATGGAGTACTACTGTGCCATAATAAAAAGGGGGGAGTAGTTTCAGAAAAACATGGTAAGACTTACATAAATGGATACAAAGTGAAGTGAGAACCCAGAGATCATTGTCCACAGTAACAGCAATGTTGCAATGATGATCAACTGTGAAAGCCTTGGCTACTCTGATCATTACAATGATCTATGACAATCTTGAAGAACTCATGATGAAAAAATGCTATCTACCTTCAGAGAGGGAACTGATAAACCCTGAGTACAAAATAAAGTATGATTTTCTCATTTTATTTTTCTTGCTTTTTTGATATGGCTAATATGGAAATATGTTTTACATGATTTCACATGTATAATTGACATATTGCTTGCCTCCTCAGTGGTGATAAGAGGGAAGGAGAGAATTTGAAACTCAAAATTTGAAAAGGAAATAATGCTTCAAAATAAATAAATAACAAGATTTTTAAATTTAAAAAAAGGAATTAGGACTTAAACCCAGGTCTTCCTGGCCAGCTCACTATCCACTTGGCTATGCTACTTCTCAGCTATTATAGGTATTATTACTCATTTTATTTGAATTGTTCAAGTTCAGGGTAAAAATAATAATCATTTAAAGAATTAAAATGGGGTAACAGTGAAGTAAACCCAATAGCAGCTAATAAGACCCAGCATCACACCTCTGCCCGCCTTCTTTTGCCTGTCTAAGCACTGGCCTTTGTCACTGAGTTAGTGTAGCTAGAATTTCTCCCTCACCCTTCCACCAAGTTAGAGCAGTAGTTGACTTATCAAGGTCTTCCAGGTGCTTTGTTTTGTTTTAATGTTTATGCACTGGACCTGAGATTTCCTTGGTATAGAGAATCCAATAAGGAAATCTCACTCTACCATAGTAGATCAATACCTGCTCTGCAATACATACATACATACCCATACATATATACACGCACATATATTTGTAGAGTCCACAGAGAGGTTGTTAAATGTGCATGCTCAGAGCCAGGTATGTGACAGAGGTGACACTTAAACTCAGGTCTTCTTGGCCAGTTTTCTCTCCGCTAACTCATGCTGCCTATGCACTAAGTATGTATTGCAGATACTGTTGATACTATTATCCCCATTCTACAAATAATGATCCAAATAAGGTTTAGAGAGGTACAATGTATGGTCACTGAGTAGGGATTGTTTCATTCTTTAGGTATCCCCTTGCCTAGCACAGTCCCTGGCACATAATAAGCACTTAATAAGTACTTACTGATTGATGTAGCTATTAAGTGCGATTTGAGGTGTGATTTGAAACAAGGTCACCCCTGCACTCTAAGCCCAGCATTCATTCCATTTCTCTACAATAGTTACTCATTCCTTAATGCTAAAGGTTTGGGATTCCTGATCTAAGACACTGACTTCATTTTGAAGCAATCTATAAAAGAAAGCAAAAAACAAAAACAAAACAACCAAAACCAACCAAACTTCCGCCCTCCCTATGTCTGTCTGTCTGCACACACACGTATACACAAATATATACATATTTTGTAATATATGTAATTATATGGTATTATTATATAAAAGTAGGTATAAAATATATTCTACAAGTTGATTCAAAATGAAGTCAGCATCTTAGGTCAGGAATTATTACACTGATATCATTTTGAAGCAATTTGTAGAATAGATTGTTATATGAAATTAATAATATCTTAGATTACTAATAATATGTTAATGTTAATTAATATTGCTCCAAAATGAAGTCAGTGGAATAATCATAAGAGTTGTCTCTTAAATAATCTTGAGTGTATATATGAGTATGCATATATACACAAATACACATATATATATAACTATATATGTCTAACCTATTGGCATATTGTCTTCTATGTATAGACTTTCATCCTTTAATAATAATAATCCTTTAATAATTAATTTAATAATAATCCCTTTAACCTTTAAAGATTAGACTCTAATCCTTTCCTATTTTTGTTCCTAACATTTTAGCGTGGCAGTTGAGTTCTTCATAATAGGGTTTGCCTGAAGGTCACAGAGCAGAATAAGGACACTGTATAAACCTAACAATTTGACCCCCATCAAATGAGGAAGGGAAGGAGGACTGGTTTACCCAGCTTTTTTGGGGAGAGGCCAAGTAGGAAGGAAAGTAAAAGCAAGAACAATAGCTGAGGCTTTTCTGTCAGCTTCTGTCTACCAATCATTTGACTCCTTTATTATTATAATCAATTAGCATTTGTTGACTTTCTTTCCAGGGATTGCTCCCTGCTCCCTCCCTCACATACAAAGGTGTTCAATTAGATTATCTCAGAAATAACAAAATATTTGATTTTAAAAAATTAAAAGTCTAGTGTGGGATGGTAATCCTCCCATAACCAGTCAAGACATCACTTCCCTGAGACACCATTTCTCCTTTAAAAAGGTATTACTCTTTTTTAAAAATAAAGTATTTTTTTCCCATGACATGTAAAGATAGTTCTCAACTTTTGTTTATACAAGCTTTCCAATTTCAGATTTTTCTCCCTCCCTCCCCTCCCTCCCCCCTCCCCTAGACAGCAGGTAATCTGATATAGGTTAAATATATACACACACATAATAACATTAAACATATTTCTGCATTAGTCATGTTATAAGAGAAAAATCAGAGAGTGACGAAAAACCTCAAAATAGAAAAACAACAGCACCAAAAACAAAAGAAACAGTATGGTTCATTCAGCATCTATACTCCACAGTTCTTTTTTTTTTTCCCCTGGATTTGGAGATCCTCTTCTATCATGAGTTCCCTGGAACTCTTCTGTACCATTGCATTGGTGAGAAGAATATAGTCCATCACAGTAGATCAATACACAATGCTGATGATACTGTATACAATGTTCTTCTGGTTCTGCTCATCTCACTCATCATCAGCCCATGCAAGACCCTCCAGGTTTCTCTGAATTCCTCCTGCTCATCGTTTCTTACAGAACAATAGTATTCCATTGCATTCATATACCACAACTCATCCAGCCATTCCCCAATTGACGGGCATCCCCTCAACTTCCAATTCCTTGCCACCACGTACAGAGCATCTATAAATATTTTTGTACATGTGGGTCCCTCTCCCCTTTCCATGATCTATTTGGGAAAAAGACCCCAAAGTGGTATTGCTGGGTAAAAGGGAATGCACAGCTTTATAGCCCTTTGGGCATAATTCCAAATTGTTCTCCAGAATGGTTGGATCAGTTCACAGCTCCACCAACAATGAATTAGTGTTCCAATTTTTCCACAGCTTCTCCAACATTTATTATTTTCCTTTTTTGTAATTTTAGCCAATCTCATAGGTGTCAGGTGGTACCTCAGAGTTGTTTTAATTTGCATTTCTCTAATCATTAGAGATTTAGAGCATTTTTTCATATGGGAATAGATAGCTTTGGTTTCTTCATCAGCAAACTGCCTGTTCATATCCTTTGACCATTTCTCAATTGGGGAATGACTTGGATTCTTATAAATTTGATTTAGTTCCCTATATATTTTAGAAATGAGGCCTTTATCAGAAGTACTGGTCATAAAAATTGTTTCCCAGCTTTCTGCCTCCCTTCTAATTTTGGATGCATTGCTTCTGTTTGTACAATTGTTTAAAAATTTAATGTAATCAAAATCATCCATTTTGCATTTTATAATATTCTCTATCTCTTGTTTGGTCATAAACTGTTTTCTAAAAAGGTATTACTCTTTTTAAAAAAAGAAAGAAAAAAAAGAAATTAATCCCAAGCAAATCCCTTGCCAAAGAATTTTAGATCTAGAGGATGAAGGGGATCTCAGAAGTGATCTAGTCTAAACCCCTGATTTTGTGGTTAAATAACTAACTTGTCTAAGATCATGCAGATAGCAAGCAGGAAAGGTTATTTGAACCCTAGTCTTTTATTTTTTTCCATTCACAAACATTGCTTTTGCTTTTCTGAGAACTCAGCTAAATTTCTTGGTATTAAAAGGGTGAAATAATAATAAAACTATCCACAAATAAAAGTGAGATCAGAGAAAAGGGCTAAGCTCTGTTTTTAGTTTTATAAAAATGGAGCCCTTTGCTCTCTCTCTCTCTCTCTCCCCCCCTTCCTTCCTTCCTTCCTTCTGTCCTACCTTCCTTCCTTCCTTCCTTCCTTCCTTCCTTCCTTCCTTCCTTCCTTCCTTCCTTCCTTCCTTCCTACCTACCTACCTTCCTATCATCCTTCCTTCTTTCCTTTTTTATCTAATCAAAAGGGCAACACAGAGTCTGGGGAAAAGGTTCAAGAAATCTTTCCAGAAAGAATTGGCTTAGTGTATAGGTAGAATGATTTGAAGGGGTTCCAGGAGATACTTTTGCTCTCAAATTATCCCCTAGCAGTTTCCCACAATGCTCCCCAGCCTTTCCTTTCTCCCTGGCTTACAATTCCAACTGATGGGTTGGACAACAAAGGCCTCCAGTTAAAATTATATTCAGGTTACCTGGCAGCTCTTTCCTTTAACAGATCAGCAGGGATTAGTTGATTAGATTAGCTAGTTGACACCTTGGGCCTCCTCAGGATGAGATAGGGGTCAAATAGAGGGATCCTAAGAAAACCTACTTGGTCAAAATGCAGGGATGATGCTTGAGTTAGGGGAAAATAGGAAGAACACTCAAAAGGATGCTGGATAAAAAGGAGTTGGGCAGAGAAGAACAAAGTTGAAGACAGATTTCACCTGATTTTACAATTTTGTCTGGGGCAAGATGGACGTTCAAATATCCCCTTGTGACCTTCCTCAGTCCTAGAGTCTTGAAGCTTTGTGTTTCCTTACACTGTGTTTTAATGCTACTCTATCCCCTCAGTGTCCTAAGAGGACCCCTTCACTGATTCTGATCTCACCTTGGTCCCTGCGTCTAGCTTCAGTGAACTTCTGGACCTCACTCAGAATTTTAGGATTTTAGGGGTAAAAGAGATAGTCTAGCTGAACCCCTTCATTTTACATATGAAGTAACTGAGTCACTGTTGCTGTTGAGTCATTTCATCCTGTCTGACTATGGTTCAATTTGGGGTTTTCTTGGTAAAGGTAGAATCACAGAGAATTTCAATGGTTTACTCAAGATTATATTACAATTTACCCTACAATTAAGATAACAACCCAGCTTATCAGATTCCCATTTCAAACAATTCCCAATTTGGGCAATTGAAATTTTCATTTCAGCAAGCTGCCAGGATGGGGCATCCTAGGAAATAAGGCAGGGTTTTTAATCTGGGGTCCATGAATGGGACAGAATTCAGGCAGTATGAGACCTTGATGGGGGCAGGGTAGAATACATTTTGATTTCAACATAATTGTTTTCCTTCATAATCTTATTATTTTATGCACTTAAAAACATTATTCTGATAAGGGAGCCATAAGCTTCATCAGATTGCCAAAATACAGATCTAGTTCACTGATAAAAATATTTAACAAAACAAAACTGGGTACAGAGTCCCCTTCCACTAGGTCATATTAATTTATAAAACAACACTCTTTGGGTCCAACACCTAACTATGTTAGTATTAAGCCCAAGAAATTCTCTAGATGTCCACAAGGATATGCTGAGAAGGTTTGTCAAATGTTGTAGTAGTTGTGGTGGTGGTAGTAGTAGTAGTAATAGATAGCATTTATACAGTGCCTACTATGTGTCAGGCATTGTGCTAAGCACTTTACAAATATCTCATTTGATCCTCACAACATCCAAGGGAAGTAAAAATATTATCCATATTTTATAGTTGAGGAAACTATACAGCAAGAAAAGTTAAGTGACTTGCCCAGGATCCCACAGTTAATAAGTGTCTGAGACAAGATTTGAACTCAGGTCTTCCTGACTCAGGACACAATGTTCTATCTATTATACCACCAGGCTGCCTCTAGTACCTTGCAGAAATCAGGGCATGATGTCTACAGCATGATGCTTAGTCTGATGATCTTTCAAAGAAAATTAGAATAATTCAGTTAGATTTACTTTTATTGACTCTTAGTGATTACTGCTTTTTCTTCTAAGTAGTCATGAAGTAATTCTTAATAATCTATTCTACAATTTTATACTGGATCCACATCAAGCTAGGATTTAATTTACAGAACCTATCATTACTCATTATTAAAAATCAGGGCAAAACAACTCTGAGGTTTTATTAAATGTTGGAGGGGCTGTGGGAAGACAGGAATGTTAATGAAAAGTAAATAAAAAGTGAAACCATGACTTGTAACTAACATTCTGGATAACAAATTGTAATTATACAAAAAGATTTATTAAATTATTAAAACTCTTTGACCCAATCAAACCACTCTAGAATAGGGAATAGGGAATAGGGAAAAGGGAACAGGGAAAGAAACTGGTATACAATACAGTCCAGACTTTTCATAGCAGGCCTTTTTGTGTTGTCAAATGATTGCTTTAATCTGCCTTACTCCATTTCCACAGAGTCATATTGTTCTTATACTTACACACATACATACATGCATGCATGCCTGTGTGTATATACATATATGTAAGGGTAGCGTCATCCTAAACAATAACTTTATTCCAAGTAACTGAGAATATGCTATGCCCTGATATCTTTGTCATATGAGAAGACATATCAATGGAATCAATCATTCAGAAGTTGAACTCAATGTGAATAAAACATGGATTCTCCTTAAATGTGACAGGATGCCTGCTTAGATTCGTTGAGGGACATGGTTATTCTTTGGGGGGGCATGTGTAAAATAAATGATCTAGGTTAGAATTGGAGAATCAAGTGTCTGACAGCAGAGAGAAGAGAGAGAGTCACCCCTAAGAAGGAATCACTTGGTAAAGAAAATCCTTATAACCTAACCCTTAAACAAGGAAGACTGGAGGGTTTGGACTTTTCATCCATATCCTATCAGTATCCCTAGAGACAACAGTAGTTGGAGTAAGTTTATGCTTCAGGGTCCATAATGAGGGGAAAAAAGCTATACCATACCTAAGAGGAACTTCTTCATAAACTGAGTCACCTCTTTCGCTTCTGTGCCCTAAACTTAAGCCCACTTTCCCCTGAACTCTGTATGCACTTAAAGTAGGCTATGTCATAGACTTTTTTTTTGTGGGGCAATGGGGGTTAAGTGACTTGCCCAGGGTCACACAGCTAGTAAGTGTCAAGTGTCTGAGGCCGGATTTGAACTCAGGTACTCCTGAATCCAGGGCCAGTGCTTTATCCACTGCGCCACCTAGCCGCCCCTGTCATAGACTTTTGGGGAGTTATTTTGTATCAGCTATTCCTCTATAGTGAATATCCATTTCTAAAAGCTAATTAAGTCTGGCTGAATAATTGATATCAACTGATAAGAAAAGAAAAACACTGGTTGGGGCTCATGAGTTATAGCAAAAGAAAAGATACCTCAAAGCTAGGTGAATACTTAAAAACTGGCTCTCCAAGAAAAGTGTACACAAGATCTACTTTCAAGTTTAATCTGCATTATTTTCTTAAGATTTCACAATTAACAAAACAACATATCTAACCTTGATTTGTAGAATTTGCCAATTTCAGAGGTCTAAATACTTACACTGAAAATTTAAGAAGAGAGAAGGTTCAAGCTGGCTCCAGCATACTCTTGCCCTAATCCCCTTAAAGTTATCCTTAGACAATGTGGAGAGTTGTGGCAGGTGAGGACTGGGACCCTGACCTGACAGTGTGATATGGTTCAAATAGCATTTCTAGAGCATGAGTTACATGTATTTTCTTCCTTTTAAAATACATATTCTTTTATAAATCTGAAATCACTAAGAGCCACAGAGCCATATTGTTTCTTGAGGTGTTTTCTTATTTTATTCCTTATCACTATTATTTATAACTAATATGAAGACTTAGATTTTGGAGACATTTCTTTTAAAATGTATTCCCCTTTAGAGTCTTTGGCCATGGGGATCATACTTTTTTTTCTTCCAAATTATAGTAGACTAGATATTAGATATTAGAGATACAAATTATAGTAGACTAGATATTAGATATTAGAGATACAAAGCCAAAAAAGAAATAATCCCTCCTGTCATCAAGCACTTAGCATTATCTCTGAGGAACAGATACACATACTCCACACAAACACATGGGCACATACATATACATCAAACATACATACATAATACATACACACAGAGATAGACAGACATATACACACAAACACACAATAAATACAAGGTAATCAGAAAAGCCCTTATGCTTAGGGTTAGCATCAAAGTCAAACCATGATGGAAACTAGGGATTCCAAGAGAAAGAAGTGCATTCCAGGGAAATGTCACAGGTGAGGAAAAGGACAAATCAAAAGGTATGTGAAGAGCAGTAAGTATAAAAAAGATAGAATGGAGCCTGATTTAAAAAAGCTTTAAATGGCAAATAGCAGAGTTTTTATTTAGCCTTAGAGGTTATAGACGAAGTCATTGGAGTTTATCGAGCAGAGAAATGACATAGTTAGATGTATGTTTTATAAATATTGCTTTGGCAGTTATGTGGGGGATGGATTAGAATCAAAAGGAAGGAATTTGAAGCTGGGAAAACATTTAGGAAACCATTGCAATAGTCCAGGTGAGAATAAGAGCCTGTGTCACTGGAGAAAAATAGCCAGGTACTAGATTCCCCTTGGGCAGCCAGGTGGAGAGAGTGCTGGGCCTGGAATCAGGAAGACTCATCTTCCAGAGTTCAAATCTGGCCTCAGACACTTTACTAGCTGAGTGACACTGGGCATCACTTAACCCACTTTGCCTCAGTTTCCTCATCTGTAAAATGAGCTAGAGAAGGAAAAGGCGAACCACTCTGGTATCTTTGCCAAGAAAACCCAAATAAGGTCCTGAAGAGTTGGACACAACTGAAACAATCGAATGGCAACAACAAAAAAAGTCTCCTCCAGCAGTCAGGGACATCTTTTTGTTGTTGTTCAATTGGTACATCAGGAGTCTAGTCAGTTCTCTCACTACCTTGCTTGCTCACTGATCGATTTTCTCTAGCATGTCTTCCACTGTCTTTCCAAAAATTCAATCCTCAGAACAGCACCGTATTTCAGATGCATTCTGACCAAAGGGGAGTAAAATGGGATTATCACCTCTGTTGTTCTGGACATCATCCCTCTTAGTGAGAATAGGGAGAATATTAGGGTTTTTTTAATTACTATGCCCCCCTGTTAATTTTCACTCAAACTCAAACTAAAATGCCTCAGATTTTTTTTCAAATGGCCAGTTGGTTGGTTGTCTTCCTCCTCCTAAAAATTTCTCCATCTTATCTACAAGGATGAGAAACCTTGTCAAATGCTTTGCTGAAGTCTATGTATATTTTATGTCTACCTAGATGCTAGAGGTAAAAGGGGATGGGTTAGTCTGAAATAGCTTTGATCTTTTTTGAAATAAAGAAAAAAAATTAAGATAAAATTTCCTTTCTTTAGTTCTGCTTCATCTCAAATAGAACCTCAGCAATTACATCTTTCAGCACTGGAGGATATCATTGAACTGAGAACTATGACTTGAACTCACTGAGGGAAGCTAGGGGCTTTTCTGTTACTTCTCAGCTTACCTAGAGTTTCAACTCCCTTAAAAATGTTTTGTTAAAAAAAACATGAGCTAGATGACCAAAGCCAATGCAATTTCATGGGAACTCTTTGGCCTTGCCTTTAGGTGACCAGCTGGGCTTCAGCTATTGAGAGACCTATCACCTTATCAAGCTTTTTTCTTGCTGTACCCAAATTTTCTCTGCTTTTGTTTGTTGGTTTGTTTGTTCTTGGTCAGGATCTATGATCTCTTACTAGTGTGGGGAATTTTCAGGGAGAAAACTTCCTGTACCAAAGCAAATTGGCAATCATTCTGTTACTGAAAGTCTTAGAGTTGTCTGTGAGGTACTGAGAGGTGACGCCAGTATAGGTTAGAACCAGGACTTCAACCTAGGTCTTTCTGACTCCAGCACAGGCTATTCATTTGGTGCTAAGGTTAATAATCAGTGAGTGGCCTAAAATCATGAGCATCATAAGTCCCTGAAAAATCAAGAGTGAGCATTTTTTTTTTTTTTGCTGGGCAATTGGGGTTAAGTGACTTGCCCAGGGACACACAGCTATTAAGTGTTAAGTGTCTGAGTCCACATTTGAATTCAGGTCCTCCTGAATCCAGGGCTGGTGCTCTATCCACTGCGCCACCTAGCTATCCCAAGAGTGAGCATTCTTAAACAATAGATGACAGTGTTTTACATCGATTTTATATAGGCTCAAACACATCATTAGTTCTTCCGGTATCCATTATAATCACTCCCAGTGTGGGTACACAGGACTATGATTAGCACTTAGAGCATAATGAGATTTAGAGCTGGAGGGGACCTTAGGGATCAGAGGATCATGGGACCATTAGGTCCTAGATGCACAACTGAAAGGTCAACTAGTCCAATACCTTCATTTTGCAGATGAGGGAAGATGGTCAAGTGATTTGGCCAAAGTCACACAGGTAGAAAATGGCAGAGTCAGCATTTTGATTTAGGATGTTTACATCATATCCCATGCTTTTCTCCAGGTACTATGTGGCCTCCTTTAACAAAAGACAGAGGCAGGGGGCGGCTAGGTGGTGCAGTGGATAAAGCACCGGCCCTGGATTCAGGAGTACCTGAGTTCAAATCCAGCCTCAGACACTTGACACTTACTAGCTGTGTGACCCTGGGCAAGTCACTTAACCCCCATTGCCCCTCAAAAACAAAAACAAAAACAAAAAACAAAAGACAAAGGGGGCGGCTAGGTGGTGCAGTGGATAAAGCACTGGCCCTGGATTCAGGAGTACCTGAGTTCAAATCCAGCCTCAGACACTTGATACTTACTAGCTGTGTGACCCTGGGCAAGTCACTTAACCCCCATTGCCCTGCAAAAAACCCCCAAAAAACAAAAAAACCAAAACCAAAAAAACAAAAGACAGAGAAGGCAGAAGTTTGTTATGTCACTTCTCTGTCCTCTGGTGCTGCTGAGCTCAGACTAGGAACAAGTTTTCCCTTTAGTCACTTTGCTGCCTTTATCTCACTTCCCATTATCTTGTTAGAATGGAGTCTTACTCCTCTTGACTTTGGAATGAAGGAGATAATGACTCTAGTCTGAACAGTTTTTAGCATAGGGTGATTTTTTTTCCTTTACTAAATGAATGGTAAAATATTGAGTATAGACATATTCAGTGGGAGTTAATAAGTAAGGTGAATTTTCATTTTTCACACACTTTACTTATAAAGTGTTTAGTATTTTGTATCTTCAGTCTACAACAGAGTCCTAGAATGGTGCAATATAAAACTGGTAAAAAACATTTAAATTTCTGTTTGTTTGTTTGTTTGTTTTTTTAGTGAGGCAATTGGGGTTAAGTGACTTGCCCAGGGTCACACAGCTAGTAAGTATTAAGTGTCTGAGGCCGGATTTTAACTCAGGTACTCCTGACTCCAGGCCTGGTGCTCTATCCACTGTGCCACCTAGCTGCCCCCAAAGTTTATATTTCTGAAATAAATATATATATTTGTATACAATATTAATAATATATTTATTTATCTTGCTTATCATACATTTTAAATTATATAATATATTTTAAAGCTGTGAAATCATAAAGTTGATGAGAGAAAGAACCACAGAGATCGTTTAGTTCAATTTTAAATTTGGTATCTACCAGATAGATTTCAGGGAGAAAGAAATATTTATACATACATACATACACACACATACATACATACATACATACATACATATACATATACATATACATATATATATATATAAAACCTAACACTTCCTTCAATTATGAATTTTTAAAACATTGTAAGAAGGGGTCCCTAGGCTTTACATTGGAGTCTAGGACACATATAAAATAGGGTAAGGACTCTTGATCTAATACAATCCTCTCATTTCACAGGTGGGGAAGTGACATATCAAAGGTCATGAATTCAAATCCGTTGTTGTTGGTGGTGTTTGTCCTTATTTCTCAAAGAGGACCATGACATCAGAGTAATATCATGACTTGCACTGAATTGGATTTAAGTGAGGGAAGGCTGTGCAAGGTCACCAACCTCACTCTCCTCCAGAGCCATCTGAGTCCAGTGGCAAGATATACATGAGGACAACTGGGGATGGCCCTGGATGTTTAAGGCAATTGGGATTGTGGCTTGCCTAGGGTCACACAGCTAGTAAGTGTCTGAAGTGACATTTGAACTCAGGTCCTCTTGCCCCACAAAGGTCATGAAGTTAGTTAGTGGCAGAGCTGGGAGTAGAACCCTGATTGCCTGAGTCTAGGTCTAATATAGTTCCATTCAGAGATGTGCTGGTAAATGGTTAACAACTAGCTCTCCACCACGCTCCCCATTTAAACATGGCATACTTTAACATTTATTAAACATTATTAACATTTTCTTCATTACTTTCTTACTTCTAGACAATCAACAAAACAATAAAGCAAGTCTTGATTTGTTTGCTTGTTTGGCAGGTATAAATACTCACACTGAAAATTTGATAATCAGAGGTCAGCGAGGTGGCACAGTGGATAAGAGCACCAGCTCTGAGGTCCTGAGTTCAAATCCTGCTTCAGACACTTACTACCTGTGTGATCCTGGACAAGTCAGTTACTCTGATTGCCGCCCCCCCCCCCAAAAAAAAAAGAAAAGGAAAGAAAGAAAAAGAAAATTTAACAAGCAGCTCTTGCAAACTGATTAGAGCTGCTCAGCACACCTGTTTCCATGACATCATATTGTGTTCAAATTCACTTTACTTATTTCTTTCATATAGGTACACTCACTCCCATATAATATCTGACTTGCAAAGGCCCTCTATTTAGAATGAAAGTTGTGAGAATTCAAGTCTAAAGATTCAGCCCACACCAGCTGGGAGGAGAACTGCCAACCTCCACTTCTGCTCCTGATTATGAATATATTTGGCTGTGGCACACCTCTGCCTCCATCTCTTTCACTAGCTATCTCTTTCCAGCCTGGTTCCAGACTTTATGGACTTCAAAACCATGTCTCCAGGGAGCCAAAATGGCAGAGAAGAATCAGCAAGCTGCCTGAGTTCTCCTTCTGTTCCCTCAAAAAGAACATTTAATCAAGCCTCTGGACAGATTCTGAAACTACAGAACCTGCAAAGAGACAGAGAGACACAGTCTTCCAATCAGAGATAATTTAGAAGACTTCAGGAAAAGGTCGGTCTGACTCAGGCAAAAGGGAGGTGCAGCACAGGGCAGCAGCTCAGCGCTGAGGGGGTCAGGGCAAGTCAGCAGGAAGCTGCAGGCCACAGCTGAACAACTGAGGCCCCTGGAACCTGACTCAAAAATCTGGTGGCCTGGTAGGACAGTGGAAAAACCTACCTGCACCAGCCTAGAGGGCAAGTTGCCAGCTGTAGGGCCACGAACAGGACAGGCGCGACCAGGCATACTGACCTAGCACGCTCAGACAGGAAGTGCAGGGGGGCGAACTGCACACACTATAAAGGCCTCAGAGTAAAAAGCTGGTCACACAGCACCTATACCCCTGCACAAGAAGCCCAAAACAGGGACCCTGGTGGCCCCAGAGCAGACTTCAACTTAAAAAATAAATAAATAAGCTGCAATAATGAGTAAGAAGCAAAAAAGAGCCCTGTCCATTGAGAGCTTCTGTATCAATAGGGAAGAAGTCAACACAAACTCAGATGGGGACAATACCCTCAAATTGCCTACATCTGAAGCCTCACGAGGGAAGGTGAATTGGTCTCAAGAACAAAAAGCCTTCCTGGAAGAGCTCAAAAAGGATTTAAAAAATCAATTGAGAGAGGTAGAAGAAAAAATGGGGAGAGAAATGAAAGCAAAACAAGAAAACTATGAAAAAAGAATCAGCAGCTTGGAAAAGGAAGCACAAAGATTGACTGCAGAAAATATTCCTTACAAAATTCATCTTGCCAAATGGAAAAAAAGGTACATAATTTCACTGAAGAAAACAATGCCTTAAAAATTCATTTGGCCAAATGGAAAAAAAGTGCATAATCTCACTGAAGAAAACAATGCCTTAAAAATTAAAATTGGACAGTTGGAAGATAAGGAATCCATGAGACACCAAGAATCAGTCATGTACAATCAAAAGAATGAAAAAATAGAAGAAAATGTGAAATACCTTACTGGAAAGACAACTGATCTGGAAAACAGATCCAGGAGAGACAATTTGAGAATCATTGGACTGCCTGAAAGCCATGACCAGAAAAAGAATCTAGACACCATATTCCAGGAAATTATTAAGGAGAACTGCCCTGATATCATAGAATCAGAGGATAAAATCATCATTGAAAGAATCCACCAATCACCTCCTGAAAGAGACCCCAAAAGGAAAACTCCAAGGAATATTGTAGCCAAATTCCAGAATTATCAGGTGAAGGAGAAAATACTCCAAGCAGCCAGAAAGAAGCAATTTAAATATCATGGAGCCACAGTCAGGATTGCTCAGGACCTGGCAGCTTCAACGTTAAAGGACCGCAAGGCTTGGAATATGATATTCCAGAAGGCAAAGGAGCTTGGATTGCAGCCAAGAATCCATTACCCAGCAAAATTGATCATTCTCTTTCAGGGGAAAAGATGGACATTCAATGACATTGGGGACTTTCAATCTTTCCTGGTGAAAAGACCAGAACTGAATAGAAAATTCGATCTTAACATAAAAGACTCAAGAGAAGTTTAAAAAGGTAAACAGAAGGAAAAAAGAAAAGGTTACTCAATTAGGTTAAATTGTTTATATCCCTACACAGGAAGATAATACTCATAACTCTTAAGAATTGTAAATGTATTTGGGCAGAGAGAAGGACTTTACACAGAGGGTATAAATATAAATTGTCTTTGATGTGATGATACAAAGAAAATTAAGGGGTTAAAAAGAAGTCTATGGGGAGGAGAGGAAAGGGGAGGTGGAATGGGGGTTAAAAAGGGAGTCTATGGGGAAGAGAGGAAAGGGGAGGTGGAATGAAGAGGTGAAAAAAACACTATTACAATAGAGGGAAAGAAAGGAGGGGTGAACATTGTTTCAACCCTACTCTCATTAGATTTGATTCAAAGAGGGAATAACATATACGTTCATTGGGATAAAGAAACTTAGCTCATTCTTTAGGGAAGTAAAAGGGGAAGGGAAAGGGGGGTACTGCTAGAAGGGAGGACAAAAGCAAGGGAGAAGAGGGTAAAGAAAAGAGAGGGGGGTGATAAAAAGGGAAGGCAGATTGGGGGAGGCAGGGGTAAGAAGTAAAACATCGGTGAAGAGGAATAGGGTGAAAGAAGGGGGGAAAAGTACAAAGGGGGTAAATAGAATGGAAGGGAATAGACAGTCAGTAATAATAACTATGAATGTGAATGGGATGAACTCTGCTATAAAATGGAAGCAAATTGCAGAGTGGATTAAAAACCAGAATCCTACAATATGCTGTTTACAAGAAACACATTTGAAGCAGAGAGATACACACAGAGTAAAGGTAAAAGGCTGGAGCAGAATATATTATGCTTCAGCTAAAGTAAAAAAAAAGCAGGGGTAGCAATCCTTATCTCATACAAAGCACAGGCAAAAATAGATCTCATTAAAAGAGATAAGGAAGGAAATTACATCTTGCTAAATGGCACTATAGATAATGAAGTAATATCAATATTAAATATGTATGTACCAAGTGGTATGGCATCCAAATTCTTAGAGGAGAAGTTAAATGAATTACAAGAGGAATTAGACCGTAATACTATACTAGTGGGGGATCTGAATCTCCCCCTCTCATAAAGAAAGAAGTGAAAAAGGTGAATATATTACTAGAAAAGTTAGACATGATAGATGTCTGGAGAAAATTGAATGGGGATAGAAAGGAATATACCTTTTTCTCAGCAGTACATGGCACATTTTCCAAAATTGATCATGTATTAGGGCACAAAAACATCATAGTCAAATGTAGAAAGGCAGAAATAGTAAATGCATCTGTCTCAGATCATGATGCAATAAAAATTACATGTAAGAAAGAGCCATGGAAAAGTAGAATGAAAATCAATTGGAAACTAAATAATTTCATTCTAAAGAATGAATGGGTCAAACAACAAATCATAGAAACAATCAATAACTATATTCAAGACAATGACAATAATAAGACAACATACCCAAATCTATGGGATGCAGTCAAAGCAGTGCTTAGGGGAAATTTTATAGCTCTAAATGCTTACATGAATAAAAAAGAGAAAGAGGAGATTAATGAATTGGGCATGCAACTTAAAAAGCTAGAAAAAGAAAAAATTAGAAATCCCCAATTAGATACTAAACTGGAGCTCCTGAAAATTAAAGGAGAAATTAATAAGATTGAAAGCAAAAAAACTATAGAATTAATCAATAAAACTAAGCTAGTTTTATGAAAAACCAATAAAATAGATAAAATATTGGTTGATTTGATTAAAAAAAAAAGAAAGAAGAAAACCAAATCACCAGTATCAAAAATGAAAAGGGTGATGTTACCACCAATGAAGTGGAAATTAAATCAATAATTAAGAATTATTTTGCCCAACTGTATGCCAATAAATTTGACAATCTAAATGAAATGGATGAATATTTATGAAGATACAAACTGCCCAGGTTAACTGAAGAGGAAAGAAAATCCTTAAATAAACCCATATTAGAAAAAGAAATTGAACAAGCCATTAATGAACTCCCTAAGAAAAAATTCCCAGGGTCAGATGGGTTTACAGGTGAATTTTACCAAACATTTAAAGAATAATTAATTCCAATATTATACAAATTACTTGGAAAAATGGGTGAAGAAGAAGTTCTACCAAATTCGTTTTATGACACAAATATGGTGGTGATACCAAAACCAGGCAAAGCAAAAACAGAGAAAGAAAATTATAGACCAATTTCCCTAATGAATATTGACGCTAAAATCTTAAATAAGATATTAGCAAGGAGATTACAGGAAGTGATCACTAGGATAATACATTATGACCAGGTGGGATTTATACCAGGAATGCGGGGCTGGTTCAACATTAGGAAAACTATTAACATAATCAACCACATCAATAAGAAAACTAACCAAAATCATATGATTATCTCAATAGATGCAGAGAAAGCTTTTGACAAGATATAACACCCATTCCTAATAAAAACACTAGAGAGTTTAGGAATAGGTGGAGCTTTCCTTAAAATAATAAATAATATCTACCTAAAACCATCAGCAAGCATTATATGCAAGGGAGATAAATTAGAGGCCTTCCCAATAAGATCAGGGGTGAAACAGGGATGTCCATTATCACCCCTATTATTTAATATTGTACTAGAAATGTTAGCTTTAGCAATCAGAGAAGAGAAAGGAATTAAAGGAATTAGAATAGGCAAGGAGGAAACAAAACTATCACTCTTTGCAGATGATATGATGGTATACTTAGAGAATCCTAGAGAATCAACTCAAAAATTACTTGAAACAATTAACAACTTTAGCAATATAGCAGGATATAAAATAAATCTACATAAATCATCAGCATTTCTATACATGACCAACAAAGTCCAGCAGCAAGAGATAGAAAGAGAAATTACATTTAAAGTAATGGTAGATAATATAAAATACTTGGGAGTCTACTTGCCAAGACAAACCCAGGAACTCTATCAACACACCTACCAAACATTCTTCACGCAAATCAAATCAGATCTAAATAATTGGAAAGATATCAATTGCTCATGGATAGGCAGAGCTAATATAGTAAAAATGCCAATACTAACTAAATTAATTTACTTATTCAGTGCCATACCAATCAGACTACCTAAAAATTATTTTATAGAGCTAGAAAAATAATAACAAAATTCATCTGGAACAACAAAAAATCAAGAATATCCAGGGAAATAATGAAAAAAAATTCACATGAAGGTGGGTTCGTGGTTCCAAACCTGGAGCTTTACTATAAAGCGGCAGTCATCAAAACTATCTGGTACTGGCTAAGAAATTGAGTGGAGGATCAATGGAATAGGCTAGGCACAGGAAACACAGTAGTAAATGACACTAGTAATGTAATGTTTGATAAACCCAAAGACTCCAGCTTCTGGGATAGCAACTGCTGGGAAAACTGGAAGATAGTATGGCAGAAATTAGGCATAGACCAATATCTTACACCTTATACTAAAATAAGGTCAAAATGGATACACGATTTAGACATAAGAGGTGATACCATAGGCAAATTAGGAGAGAAAGGAATAGTCTACCTTTCAGATATTTGGAAAGGAAAACAGTTTATGACCAAACAAGAGATAGAGAATATTATAAAATGCAAAATGGATGATTTTGACTACATTAAATTGAAAAATTTTTTATACAAACAGAAGCAATGCATCCAAAATTAGAAGGGAGGCAGAAAGCTGGGAAACAATTTTTATGGCCAGTACTTTTTTTTTTTTTTGTGGGGCAATGGGGGTTAAGTGATTTGCCCAGGGTCACACAGCTACTAAGTGTCAAGTGTCTGAGGCTGGATTTGAACTCAGGTCCTCCTGAATCCAGGGCCAGCGCTTTAACCACTGCACCATCTAGCTGCCCCCAGGCCAATACTTCTGATAAAGGCCTCATTTCTAAAATATATAGGGAACTAAATCAAATTTATAAGAATCCAAGTCATTCCCCAATTGAGAAATGGTCAAAGGATATTGTAATGATTGGAATGACGCCACCTACTGGAGACTTGCTGTGGAGAGCTCCACCATGAGGAAAATGCCTCAGAGGCATTGTGGCTTTTCCTTGGCGTCAGGAAATGATGCTTGCTCATGGGTGCTGTCTATCAAGTCTACCAGCCAATCAACTGGAGGAGCCTCCTATGGTCTGGGAGGAGACAGGAAGGAGGAAAGGGAGCCTGCGCAGAGAGCGCGGGTCTTTTGGCTTCCGGACTTGATGGTGGTGGCGGCAGAGGACTTCACAGGAGATTTGAGGAAAGATAGGAATGCCAGACTGTTAGAATTCTGTTCTCAATCTTTTTCTTTCTATTTTCCAATAAACCCTTAAAAACCTAAACTCGTTTTATCAGTGATTTTTAGTCAGTTTCCCCCAAACTGGGGGAACACATTAGAATCCACATTTAGAATCTTAAATTACACAATATGAACAGGCAGTTTGCTGATGAAGAAACCAAAGCTATCTATTCCCATATGAAAAAATGCTCTAAATCTCTAATGATTAGAGAGATGCAAATTAAAGCAACTCTGAGGTACCACCTGACACCTATGAGATTGGCTAAAATTACAAAAAAGGAAAATAATAAATGTTGGAGAAGCTGTGGAAAAATTGGAACACTAATTCATTGTTGGTGGAGCTGTGAACTGATCCAACCATTCTGGAGAACAATTTGGAATTATGCCCAAAGGGCTATAAAGCTGTGCATTCCCTTTTACCCAGCAATACCACTTTGGGGTCTTTTTCCCAAATAGATCATGGAAAGGGGAGAGGGACCCACATGTACAAAAATATTTATAGATGCTCTGTACGTGGTGGCAAGGAATTGGAAGTTGAGGGGATGCCCGTCAATTGGGGAATGGCTGGATGAGTTGTGGTATATGAATGCAATGGAATACTATTGTTCTGTAAGAAACGATGAGCAGGAGGAATTCAGAGAAACCTGGAGGGTCTTGCATGGGCTGATGATGAGTGAGATGAGCAGAACCAGAAGAACATTGTATACAGTATCATCAGCATTGTGTATTGATCTACTGTGATGGACTATATTCTTCTCACCAATGCAATGGTACAGAAGAGTTCCAGGGAACTCATGATAGAAGAGGATCTCCAAATCCAGGGGAAAAAAAAAAGAACTGTGGAGTATAGATGCTGAATGAACCATACTGTTTCTTTTGTTTTTGGTGCTGTTGTTTTTCTATTTTGAGGTTTTTCGTCACTCTCTGATTTTTCTCTTATAACATGACTAATGCAGAAATATGTTTAATGTTATTATGTGTGTGTATATATTTAACCTATATCAGATTACCTGCTGTCTAGGGGAGGGGGGAGGGAGGGGAGGGAGGGAGAAAAATCTGAAATTGGAAAGCTTGTATGAACAAAAGTTGAGAACTATCTTTACATGTAACGGGAAAAAAATAAAATACTTTATTAATAAATCAAAAAACAAACAAAAACAAAAACAAAAATAAAATGTGACATCTACACAGAAGAATTTCAAGAAAAAACAAAAACAAAAACAAAACAAAACAAAACAAAAAAACCATGTCTCCATTCGAAGTACCTTTTCCCCTATTTCCTAATAGAATATAAGCTTCCTGAGGACAGGGACTGTCTTTCTTTTTTCTTGGATTTTTATACCCATTGACACTTACTTAGCTGTGTGACCCTGTCCAAATCACTTAACCCTCATTGCCCTGTCCAAAAAAAAAAAAAAAAGAGTGCCACGGATTTGTATGCCCAGAGTTTAGCACAGTATCTGGCAAAATTAAGTTCTTAATAAATGCTTCTTCTCTTCTATCCCTGGAATGCACTCCTGCTATACCCCAGCTTTATAGAATGCCTCTTCCTCCAAGATTCAACTCAAACCTCACTTCTAGGCAAAGCCTTTCACGATGAGCTCAATTGTTAGTTTCTGTCCCTCCCCCATCACTTGTCTCCCATTCTAAATACTACATATATACATATTTACACACATACATATATACACATATACATATATGTATGCCTATACCTATACCTATGAATGTCTTATATGCCCCTTAAAGAACTATTTCTGGTTTGTTTTTCAGAGCTTCGTCTTGGGTACAGAGCCACAACTAAGACAGAGCTACTGGAGTTTCACCCTAGGGCACTGAAATTTACAAGGGACAGAATTTTAACACTTGTACTTCTTCAGTAGATAGTAGATAATTCTCCCTTATGCTTACTTACTTCATTCATTATGATCACAAATGATAGAGTTGATTTGAGGACTTTTTATGCTACTTGTATGTTTCATGCTGCTTGCCCCAAGCATATTTCAGACTGCTTACCCATAGTATATTTCATGCAGTTTGCCCTGGGCACCAAAATTTCTAGTTATAGGTCCATTAAGGTAGTAATTCTAGAGCGGAATTCTGTTTTGTGGTTGAACTATATATAGTACTCAAGGTAACTCATGGGCCCATACAGGCAGGGACAGTCTCATATAGAACTATGTTATGAATGTGAAATGCGGAAGAAGAAATCCATTTTTTTTCCTGTTTAGACCAGAAGGTACAACTAGCAGTAGTGGGAGACAAGTTGAAGGGAGGCTGGTTTTAACTTAACATTAAGAAAAACTTCCTTGCTATTCTAATGGGGAATTGGGCTGTCTTGGAACATAGTTTCATGTCACTGGAGATTTTTGGAACAGAAACCGAATGACCATCTCTTAGGGATATAGTAGAGGGGATTCTGGGTCAGGTGTGAGTTGGACTAGAGCCACCTAGGGTCCCTTCAAAGGCTGAGTCAGTGATTGTGTGAGAGGAGCTCATGCAAATAGACTTAGAATGTTGTAGTACTTCAGAGTAAGTAGCATACTTATTAGAATGTGAGCTTCTTGAGAGCAGGGACTGTCATACTATCTGATTTGTATCTCTAGTACTTAGCACAGTACTTTGGACATCAAAGTATTTAAAGATGCTTTTTCATTCATTCATTCAATCATTCACTCATTCACTCATGCATTCTTCATTTACAGGAAAGCTTTTTAAAAATGCTTGTCACCCACTCAATTTGAAATTTTGGGAAACTTTTTGTAGCTTTCTTGTTTCTTGGCAGGAAGGCCCTGACCCGGTGATCTGAGCAATCTCATCTCAGCTCTCACCACAAAGCCCAGACTTTTTCCACAGCTTCATGTTGTATAGTGTTCAGTGTGTGCCTGAATGCACAGGAATGCAAATCCAGCAATTATTTACCAGATGGAATGCAGTTCCTGGGTCTTTCTCTGTCTTAAAGGGACTCTGTCGAGGTGTTCATTTCAAATTTTGATGAATGTAATGCAGACCTGTTATAACTTGATGAGGGGAAAATGTCTAGATTCATTTGAATTCTTATATTAAAAAAATTATTAACCTACCCAAGACCACCTGAGTAGTCTTGAGTACCTGACTACCTGACATACCAACTGAGTGTTTAATAAATCATTATTACTTCAGTGAGCTGAAATTTTGTAGTTAGGGGTAGGGGGGATCCTCCCTTTCTAGGGCAGATTACAACCCTTTCATTCCTTAGTAGATATTCTTTGGGATTTTTTCTGCTCTTCCCCGCCCCATCCCTAATTTTTAAAGAGTCATTACCTGGTAGCAGACTCACTGATCAACATCTCCAAACTTATCTAGGCTGGTCCTCAGGCAACAGAAAAACTCCATCCTAGGCCAAGTGCTTGAAGTTTGTTCACCCTGAGAAAGCTTTGCAGAACTTGTGTTCCTTTAAGAAACTGGGGTCACCTCCATACCAGGATTAGGGATCAGAAGAGGAAGACTTCAGTGAAAAATATCATTACTATCCATAATTAGTGTTTTCTTAGTGTGCAGTCAGCTTGTATGTGGAGATGAGAGGGGAAAAGTATTTATTAACCACAAACTATGTGCCAGGCAAGAGGTGACTAGAATGCTGGGCTGGAATGGGGAAGACCTGAGTTCAAATCTGACATAACACACTTATTTAGCTATGTGATCCTAAACAGATCATTTAACCTCTGTTTGCCTTAATCGACTGGAGAAGGAAATGGGAAACCACTCCAGTATCTTTGCCAAGAAAACCCCATGGACAGCATTGGCGTGTTATGGTCCACAGGGTTGTGAAAAGTCAGACAGGACTGAATAACAACAACAATGTGCCAGGCACTGTGCTAAGAAACAATATTTCATTTGATCCTCACATTAACCCTAGAAGATAGGTGTTACTATTATATCCATATTACAGATGAGGAAACTGAAACAGATAGAAGTTGAGTGACTGTCCTGGGTTACACAGCTAGTATCTGAGGCTAGATTTGAACTTAGGTCTTCACTGGCATAGCCTTAAACTCTGTAAGTTGTGTCTGACTTGAATTCTCTAATGGGAATATTTTCTGACTTTCTAATTCCTGATAAGATGACATCTTGTAATTAAGGTCAGAAAAGAAGACCACAGGGCTTGTTAGCCTTTTGGAAAAATGAGGTCATGTCCACATTGAGCTCTAAGAGTATGATTTTTAAATCATGCTGGAATGAGCCAAAATTGTCCAAGTAACAAAATCAGAGAGAAGAGGTAGGGATTGAGAAAGTCTTTGGCAGTGGGTCCAAAGATGAAAGGTCAATATGAGAGTATGCCTGAGCAGCAGTATTACATGGGGAGTGGGAGTGATGACTTGTTCTCACATGACCCATTCACCCATAGCACTTTTTTTTTTTAAAGAAGTAACATTCCATGGCTGGGCTAGACCCCAAAGAAGAGAGATGAGAAGGCATTTGCCTCCTTTGTAGAGGTGGGAAACTATAAGTAACACTCGAAATAGCGTTAATCTTATTTTCTCCTTTGTTGTATTGGTTGATTTTGCTGGACTTTGTCCCTTTTCACTCTTTTATTATTTGTTTAAAAAGTTTTGCTCTCTGGAAGGTATGGAGAAAGGATATTATACTGGAATATGTAGTTCATATAAAGACAGGAGAGAGAGAGAGAGAGAGGAAATTTATTTCAAACCTCTAAGTTGGTCAATGAATTTCCATTGCATTTGTATCTCTCTTTAGACAGTTCGCCCCTTTTTTCTTAGTTGAAAATATCTATTGTTTTCATTTAAAAAAAGAAGTAACATTCAAGTTTTGCCTTTTCACTCCAGAGCATCAATGGAACTTAACACTGGTATGGGGAACTGGGAATCCTCAGTGTCCTAAATAAGCACCTGGATTCCCTATACCTTCACTACTCTGCCATAAACAGCGCTCTGGATCTCCTTCATATCAAGGTATTCAGCTCTAAGACACAGAGTAAAGGGCACTTTAGGAACACTGCCTGTACTCTTCCTGCTTTTATATGTTCCTTATTGGGGAGGGGGGTAAGGAGAAGGGGCCTCCATGTATAAGATTGATGCCCTCAGGGTTATTGGCAGCACCTGCTGACTTCCTTGTCTCACAAGCTCAACTTTTCTGAATCCTTAGTCATGGTAACACATACAAAGTGGGCTTAGGGAGCTATGGCATAGGACCTCTTTCTTGACCAGGCCAAACAGAAAGCTATCAGCACCTAAAGAGTGATTTCATTTTTTCTTAAATTTTGGTGTTTCTTAATTTGTACCCATACAGCATAACCAGGAGAATACTAATGTTAAAAAGATGAACTTATGTGGTATGGAGCAAGTTAGTATTGTTGAAAGCTCAGTGCTATTATCCAGATACATTTGAACACAATCTCTACCTACATTTCAGTTTGGGCCTAGCTAATTGGCCATTTGTAGTGTTGACAGAAAATATGTAATGATAGATTACTAACCAACCAATTACTTATCACAATTTGAGTCCTATATATTCTCCCATCTACTTGGTCTTTCCTGTTTGAACTGTTAAGCCAATCTCTTTAGAGTGGTTGTCAATCAATCAACAAGAATTTATTAAGCACCTTCCATGTGCAGGTTCTGTGATTTATCCACTAAGACACCTATTTATAGGGAATCTCTATTCCATTTGCACTTCATGCATGTTGCATGATGCTGGTAAAAAATAAAAACCTTTGTGGGGTTGTATTTCTGTTCTATGTCTCACTTGATACTGAAGACCAGAGAAATAGTAACTAAAGTTATCTCTACAGTTGCATTTATCATGGAATCTTACATAGTCTTAACATATCCACAGCAGATACCTTGTTGGAGAAAGCCTTTAAGTGTGTATTTTGTTCTACCAAGTCATGGTAGGATCTTGTGTTCTCCAGACCTTTCAGACAATTATATGAGTAAGAAGAAGTAATCTGATCATTAAGAATCAAGAAGTAGAAACTCAGTACTTGATAAACCCAAAGACCTCAACTAGTGGGGCAAGGACTCACTATTTGACAAAAACTGCTAGGAAGAATGGAAATCACTCTGGCAGAAATTAATTTTAGACTAATGTCTCTCACTATAGATTAAGATAAACTACAAATGAATACATGACCTAGCTATAAAGGGTCACATCATAAACAAATTAAAAGTGCAAAGAAGGAAATATTTGCCACAACTATGAAAAGGGAAAGCTCACAAAAAATAAAATGCATAATTTCGATTGCATAAAATTGTAAAGTTTAGCACAAACAAAATTAATATGGTTAAAATGAGAAGGAAAAGTTAACCAGAGAAAATATTTCAGGTAAATCTCTCTGATAACTAAGATATAAAGGAAATTGATATCAATATATAAGAGCTGTTCCACTATAGATAAAAGTTCGAAGGATTGGAAAAGCAGTACTTAAAAGAAGATTATCTAAGCTATTAACAGATGTGAAAAAAATGCCCCAAATCACTAATTATTAGAAAACTGTAAATTAAAACAACCCTGAGTTTCTACCTTTCATCTGTTCAACTGGCAAAAATGACAAAAAAAAAAAAAAAAGGGTGGGGGAATGACAATTACTGAAACAGGCATACTAATACAGTTGATGAAGCTGTGAAATGTCTAGCCATTCTAGGAAGCAATTTGGAATGATAGCCAGAAAAGTTATCAAATTGTTCATACCCTTTGATCCACTTATAACACTATTAGACCTATACCTTAAAGATGAAAGTAAGGGGAAAAAGATCCATGTATCCAAAAACATTTGTGGTGGCTCTTTTTGGAATAACAAAGAACTGGAAACTATGGGGGTGACCATCAATTGTGGAATGGTGAAACAAATTGTGGCATATAAAAGTAATGGAATGTTATCATACCATAAGGAACAACTAAAAGGATGTTTTCAGATAAAACTGAGAAGAATTATATGAACTGAAACAAAGTGAAGTAAGCAGAACCAGATGACAACTTATACAATAACCATAAGGTTGTAAAGAAAACAACTAAGGAAGACTTAAGAAGTATAATGAATTATATTTCTAGAGGACCAATGATGAAACATGCTATCCATGCTATAGTGAGGAGACATACATTTCTGGACATTGCTGATGTGAAAATTTGTTTTTCTGGCTATGGATATTTGATATAAGGGTCTTGTTTTTCTTTTATTCATTTGTGAGAGAGTAGTTGGGATGAAGGTTGGGAGAGGAGGGATAGTGATAGGGTTATTGAAATGAAAAGAGAGTGCCATTGAAGTATTTTCAAAAACACACAAAAGAGGATGGAAAGATGTTCAGAAAGAATACAGAAAGACAAGACGGCTTTGAAAATAATATGTTGAATTTGTCACATACTTGGAAGGAAAACCAAGTTGTATCTTGCACAGATTTATAGCTACATTTGTAATCTTTTTCTGTTTTGATTTGTATATAGAAATTATCATCTTATTTGATGTTTAAGTCCAGAATAAAAAGAAACAAGCAGAAAGATGTAGTCTGATGCAGAAAATCACCCACAAAAGTCAGTCTCATCTCTTTTCATATTGTCATCAATACCTTTGATGCAGATAGGTTAGCAGTTGCTGATGTCTTAGTCATTTAAAAAATTATAGTTGTGTCATCAATGATCTTTTCTATCATTTTGGGGAAAAGGAAATCTGGAAGTTTGAGGGAGAATTCTCTATGAATGGTGAGGTCCTCCAGATACTTATGCTTAAAGTTATGAAATTATGCTAGTTGTATTAAGCCAAGGAACAGTATAGAACATCCAAGAGAAGATCCATCATTACTCAGATGAGTTTTCCACACAGGAAAAACCTCATGGATAAAGAATGCCTATTGTCTAGATTGTGACATGAAGTTAAATTCATTCATCAGTGTCTATGTCTTGGACAGAGAGTACAACTGGACTACGAGTTGGCTCCACAATTAAATATGAGAAGGAAGGGGCAGCTAGGTGGCCCAGTGGATAAAGCACCAGCCCTGAATTCAGGAGGTCCTGAGTCCAAACCCGGTCTCAGACACTTGCACTTACTAGCTGTGTGACCCTGGGCAAGTCACTTAACTCTCATTGCTCAACCAAAAAACCCCAAACAAACAAATAAGTAAATATGAGAAGGATGAGCTGAATTTCAGGAATTTGCAAAGCACTTTTGAGGACCCCAGGCTTCTCCCAGAAATGTCATATGTTCTCAGGATCAATATATGACTTATATTGTCACATGGTTACAAGTGGGAATAGTACAGTCTCCAAATAAGTAAAAATAAGTATCGCTTTAAGGATATCGCTTTTAAGGAGAGGTGTGTGGTATTTGTGAGTAGGTTGCAACACAAAACAAATAAGGGACAATGGAAAACTGAAGCAAAGTCTGTCATCAAAAAAGTGTATGATCTAAGAAGAAAGGCTAATCACATGGTAAGAACAAGGCAGAGACGGTGGACAGCCCATATGCTCCACTAGCATTCTTGTTCTTGTTCTTCTTGCTCTTGTTCTTCTTTCTTTCTTGTTCTTGTTCTCGTTCTTGTTCTTGTTCTTCTTCATAATAAACATTTTTCCATTGGCATCCTTGAGATATTAGTAAAAAGTGAGAAAGGACTCCAGCACCTTGAGTGGTTCCCCCAGTGATGTGAGAAAACACGGACAAAGGTCATACTGTAAGGGTTATGTGCATGATTTGTTGAATCACTGGAAGGGAAATGTTTTAGTTGCTCTCTACATCATTGGAGGGAACATCCACATTGAAGAGCTAACAGATTCTATTGGGTATTTAAGTACCATCAGTAATCATTTCCATTGTTTTAGAAGAACAGAATAATGACCTATTTTGAGATATCTTGAAAATTCATACTTGGTGTGAGGATTCTGAATAGTCTGCCCACTTTTGGTCACTTTGAACTTTCTTTTATTATATATTGTTTGTTCTCACCTGGTCCCACCTTTCTAATGATATAATCCAGTATCAACATATATATTGACTTGGTATTGTAGGGAAGAATAGAAATTCTGTTGTTAATTTTAAAAAAGCAGAATAAAACCAGTAAACATATTCCGTCCCACCTGGGGTAAATTGTATGGGAATTAAAAGTTATTTTCTTGGGTCAGCTAGGTCACGCAGTGGATAGAACACTGGCCCCGGATTCAGGAGGACCTGAGTTCAAATCTGGCCTCAGACACTTGACACTTACTAGCTGTGTGACCCTGGGCAAGTCACTTAACCCCAATTGCCCCACCAAAAAAACAAAACAAAACAAAAAAAGTTATTTTCTTACTCTAACACAGAATAGATGGAATGCTAAGAGTAGCAACTAGGACTAAAAAAAATAATTTAAAAAACAGACAACGCCTAAGGGCTTCTCTAGCCGGCTAGTTAATTGATGTGCAGCTGAATCACAAAAGAGCTGATACTCTTTCCTCTATGGAGGACATTCAATGCCCAATTCAGTGGTGAACAAGCAAATGACCAGAGCAGAGTCCTCAGCTGGGTGCCCTGGAGACAGTTCTAACCAACTTACAAATGATTAAGTTTTTTGGTGGGACCATTTATTTACATCTTAGAAATTATACAAATTGGGGCTTCACTTATTGTTTTGTTAATTGTCCAGACTTAATAAAGTGTTAGTAATACAAATTAGGCAACTAGGATAAAGCCAGGCCTGGACTTTGGAAGAGCTGAGTTCAAATCTAGCCTCAGATTCTAGCTGTGTAACCCTGGACAAGTCACTCAATCCTGTTTTTGTCTCAATTTCTTCATCTGTAAAGTGAACTGAAGTTGGAAATGGCAAACCGCTCCAGTATTTTTGCCAAGAAAACTCCAAATGAGGTCATGAAGAGTCAGACACTACTGAAATGACAACAACAACAACAAAATAATACAGATTAAAATTTAAATGTATCTATACATTCTGTCCCACCTTGTTAAACATTTACCAGCAAACCCTTGGATTGATCTATCACATTCCTTGAGCTCAGTAGGAGTGCACAAGGAGGCTCAGAGCATGAAGTCATCATCAGACTAGAGTCACCAGGGGTTACTATGGGTTAACAACAATGACAACAGCAACAGCAATAGTAACTGACATTTATATGGATCTTTAAGGTTTGCAGAGTGATTTACATGTGTTATCTCCTTTGAACCTGATGAGACTCCTGGACAAGTTCAACAGAGGCACTAGCAGGTGGCAGCACAACAGAGAGAAAGTAGGAGAAGAGGACCCCAGCAGTTTGAAGTTGTGGAAAGAGCATTGGCAGCCCTATGAGGGAGGAGCAATCACTTGCATCAGAGGCAGAGAGAGGTTGAAGTGAGGATGCAGGAAAGTTAGTGGCCTTGCCTCTGGGTAATTTCTCTCCATTTGTGTTTTCTGTGTATGTGTTGTCTCCTTTATGTGTCATCCTGGTCTTTAGATGTTTTCTTCATGCGGGTTCCCCTATGCCTGTCTTTTCTCCATGCGGGTCCCCTTTGTATATGTACTCACTGATCCCATATGTTTCCATACTGGTGTGGAAGCTTACAGGAAAGTGTGCCAGATGATTTGGAATTCCTTGTCACTTATTTTGCTCTGCTGTTTAATTAAGCATCTTTTGCTTTGAATTAATTTATTTTCTGGTTGGTATGGTAAAAGAGAACTCTTCAGGGAGGCCCATAAGCTGTAGTTTTTAGTAGATATGGACTCCAACTTTTCAACCTGGAGTAGCTAATGATGGCAGAGTGGAATGTGGCACCACACCTGAAAGAGAAAAAGAAGAATTTTGTCCATTTCTCCAGAATTTTCTCTGTAGTGGATATTGGTGCAGAAGCTACAATGATCTTCCTGGTGATCTATTTGCCTATGCTTATCACAAGTACCACAAGTTGAGATAACCTGGCTTCCCGAGATATGATAGGAACGTGATTAAAACCATCTCCAACGTCTTTTCCATTTGATACCCCAAAGGGAATTCTATGAACTGTCCTTACATTTACCTGTAATGTAAACAAAAAAATCTGGAAACAGATAAAAAATTGAGATGGACTTTTCATTTTTCCAATCACTTATCCACCGATAAAATTTGAAACTATCAATGCTGGGTTTTATCCAGTTGAAGTAATTTTCTCTCCATCCCTCATACTTAAGATTCCCCTGCTTAAAAGGAGGTATTATGGGAAGAATACTAGCTTTTTGAGTCAAAGGGCTGGGGTTCAAACTTAGTTTGGCTGCTTGCTACCTGTGTGGCTGGGCAAATCAGTGGGCCTCTGTTTCCCTCTCTGTAAGATGGGGGTTGGGATATGTGATAGCTATCATTAAAACTGTGATTTAGAACATTTCAGGTGAATCAAAGGACACTTAGTGTTCAGTTCTCCTCATTTCATAGTACATATTAATCAATGGCTGGGTCCTACTACAGGGGAATCCTCTCTGAAACCATTTCATAACCTATTCCTTAATATGTATCCAGAGATACCAGGTTGGAGCAGTTGTAGTGAGCTTCAGACTGCCGGCAAACGCCCCAACTTCTGAAGCAAGCAACCTCAATTTAATTATGGCAGGCCCGTCATGGCTGCCAAGTTCTCTCTTCCATATTATTAACTGGGAAAATTGCCACCCTGTGGCTTTGTTTCAAGTGGGAGGGTTGTGTGCCTTAATACCAAGAGACACACCCTCAGGGAGCCCTGACAGGCTTCTTGAGGTACACGTGGGCTGTCCGAATCCACATGTTTGTCTTCAAGAGGAAGGAGCTAGAAACAGGTTCCACAGGAGAGAATAACAGCTAAATAAAGGTGAGGAAAGCCAGTTGGTGTGTACACTTTCCTGTAGGATGTTCTCGGCTCAGTTCACTTTTCACCCTCTACCTTGGGACTTTCACTGTTTGACTCTTATTAAACAATACCAACAAACTCTTCATCCCAAGCAAAACAGATCCAGAGTATACCAACTGTGCCTGTCTTGCCCGGCTCTCTTAGCCTGATTCCCGTCAGGTTGCCAATTGTAGATGTGAGGCACGAGGGTCTGCTGACCTTTCTGGAGTTGGGACACTTATTGGTTTTTATTTTACTCCATCTCTTCCCTTCCCTTCCCCAAAGTGCTATGTGGCAAATGTTTCTTTGAGTTGTAGTAAAGTAGAAATCCTTTTCCTTGTCTTTTTTGGGGGAGGAAGGACAAAGAGGGATAAAAATGTTATAATGTAAAATCTGTGGAATTGCAAAATGAGTGTTGGGAACAGCAGAACTAAAAGGGACCTAGGACCTAGGAGATCATTTATTCTTTTTTTTTCATTTATTCTGATTTCTTATTTTACAGTTAAAGAAACTGAGTCCTAAAGAGGTTAAGAAATATACCCAAAATTACACTATTCATCAACAAGCATTTTTTTTTTTGGCAGAGCAATGGGGGTTAAGTGACTTGCCCAGGGTCACACAGCTAGTAAGTGTCAAGTGTCTGAGGCCAGATTTGAACTTAGGTCCTCCTGACTCCAGGGCCAGTGCTCTATCCACTGTGCCACCCAGCTGCCCCCAACAAGCATTTCTTAAATGCCAACTCCATGCCAAGTACTATGCTAGGATCTGGAGGCACAAAGACAAAAGTGACATAATTCCTGTCCTCATGGAGCTTACAGTTTAAGGGGGAGAGAGGGAAAGGCAACATTTATTTAAAACAGATACAAGGTAATTTGGTTGGGGGTGGAAGGAAGGGTATCTGGGGAGAATCATGAAGGCTTTATGTAGATAGTGGCATCTCAGCTGAGCCTTGAAGGCAATTTACTAACTCAGGAACACAAGCTCCCAATTCTCTGCTTTTTTTTTTCTTCCATAAAAGGGAGTTTCTACTTTATTGCAGGACTGCTTCCTCTGCCCTCCCCCCTATTAAAAATTCATATGGCTTATTGAGACAGAAGGATACTTAAGAGGTTATCTGGTCTAACCCCTTGATTTTACATAGGAAGAAATTGAAACCTAGGAAATTCCAGTGACCTATTGCAGTTAACACCTGTTGTTGTTTAGCAGTTTTCAGTCCTGTTTGACTCTTTGTGACCCCATTTGGAGTTTTCTTGGCAAAGATACTAGAGAAGTTTACTATTTCCTTCTCCAGTGCATTTTGCAGATGAGGAAACTGAGGCAAACAGGGTTAAGTGACTTGCCCAAAGTCTATCTGACTGCAGGCCTGGTATTCTATCCCCTGTGCCATCTGGCTGCCCAGGAATCTAGAGCTAGAACTCAGATCTGTCTCCTAGACTAGAGTTGGCACATAATTAGCACTTAATAAACGTGTGTTAATTGACCAGATAGTAGTGCTGGTTCCATGCTCATGAACACTTCTCCTTATACAAATGAAATGTGGTGAATACCTTCACTATATTTTAAGGTTAAATTTTTTTAAGTGGTTATGGGCTATGAACAAAGCTTTTAGTCTGATGAAATATTTGCTGAGATGAAGGTCTCTAGAAAGAACTACTCTCTGTAGACTCGGGCAATGTCTATCTTTTTTCTGATTAGACTCTTGAGTGTAGCTTACGCTTTTGGAACTTTTCCACACCTTGACAATAGGCTTTGGTTTGCTGAAGTCTGGGTTCTGTTCTAATGACCTTCAAGTGAAGTAAGACATGTGTGTCTACAGAACAACACAGGATATTGATTGGGGTCACAGGATCACCCAGAGCCCTGCCCTTGGCTTCCTATTGTTTAGTAATCCCCACTTTTTTTTTTTCAGTGTGTTTGATCATTACACAGAGGAAACATTATGTAGGGAAAAATAATTTTCCCATTGACTCTCATTAAACTCTAATGATAAGAGACAGTGAGGTAGAGTGCATAAACAGCTGCCCCGAGAATCTGGAAGACAGGTTCAAAGCCTGCCTCTGGTAGATACTGGCAGTGTGACCCTGGACAAGTCACTTAATTTCTCAGTGTCCTGTACCTCTCTCTGAGATTCTAATTATAGGATCACAGATTTCAAGTTGGAAGGACTGTCAGAAACCATCTCTTCTAACCCTCTTATTTTAATGGATAGGGAAACAGAGGTCCAAGGAAATTAACTGACTTGCCCATAGTTACATAGGGAAATGTGAGAAGCAGAATTTGAACCCAGGTATTCTGACTCTAAAGTCTATGCTTTCCCTGCTGTCTTTTCCAAGTTACAGAACAATTATTTATCTGTATTTATGGAAAGAGTTTCCTCATCGAAGGTTCCTTACATCAATGAAATCACTTGTCCAGACCAAAAATAACAAAAAAACAAAAAGAATTTCCTTATGCCAAATGCTCCTGATTTTCAAGCTTTCAAAAAAGTGGGAAAATAATAACTCATCTTTTATGGGGCTTTACAGGGTACCTTCCTCAAAATAACCTTATGAGGCAGTTGGTAATTTATTTTCCTCACGTTTCAGTTGGGGAAGATGAGGCCAGGTAATTAATTCATCCAGGGTCACACAATTAGTAAGCATTAGGATTGGTTCTCAAAAATTTTCCTTATGACTTCCAGCAGCCAATCCATGCTACTTTTCAATATGGATAAAACACAGGTTACTATGAAAATGTTGCCCCAGATCTACAACCAAAGTGATTGCTTTCTACAAAACAATACTACTGAATACAGGACAATGTCCCATAAACTTGTATTGTCCACATCAATTACTTAGGAGTTATGAAATGTAGTTGGCTTCCATATACTTCTAGACAGTGCTGCATTGTACTACAAGAGAAAGACAAGACTTTTCATTTTCAATCAGGTTACATTTCCAAGACTGAAAAATTATAGGTCAACTCAGGTTTGGGCACTGTAAGTGAGCTGAGTCAGACTCGTCTGAAAGGGAATGAGGATAGGGGCTGGGATGGCCGAAAGGATAAGGACTGGACTGGAGACTAAGGCTTTTCATTCTTCATCACAGTTCAAATCTAGGTAAAGTCTACAGTGAGTGAAAGTCATTCCTTTTGGATGGCTGTTTGGTATTGCCTAATTGTTTGGTAAGCTGGCAAATTTTCCTCCCAGGAAGAGCTAGCTGCTACTGTAAATGTACTTATAAAATAACTCACTTCACTGTGGATTATTGGGGTTCAATCTCTCTGAGGACACTAGACATTTCTAACAAAAGAGCATTTTTAGATAGGTTTAAAAATCTTTTCCTTAATTTGCAAAAAAAAAAAAAGCTATTTCAGTGACTTAAATTAACTCAAGAATTTTTTAGATAATGAGTTCTACTTTACAAAAATCAGTTCATAATAACAATAGGGGTAGCTATGTGACACAGGAGATAGAGCACTGGCCCTGGAGTCAGGAAGACTCAAATTCAGCATCAGAAACTTACTAGCTGTGTGACCTTGGGCAAGTCACTTAATCCTGTTTGCCTCAGTTTCCTCAGCTGTAAAATGAGTTGGAGAAGGCAATGGCAAACCACTCCAGTATCTTTGCCAAGAAAACCCCAAATGGGGTCATGAAGAGTTGGACATGATTATTCAACAACATAATATACCTGCCAAGACAAACCCAGGAACTACATGAACATAGCCATAAAACACTTTTCACACAAATAAAGTTAGATCTAAACAATTGGAATTACTCATGTGTAGGCTGAGCCAATATAATAAAAATGACAATCCTACCTACATTAATCTATTTATTTAGTGCCATACCAATCAAATTATCAAAAAAGTATTTTATAGAGCTAGAAAAAATAATAACAAAATTCATCTGGAAGAACAAAAGCTTAAGCATAATAAGGGAATCAATGAAAAGAAATGTGAAAGAAGGTGGTCTAGTAGCACCAAACTATATTGCAAAGGGGTAATTATTAAAACAATCTGGTACTGGTTGAGAAACAGAGTGGTGGGTCAGTGGAAAAGAATAGGCATGAATTACATCATAATAAATAACTATAGCAATCTAGTGACCAGTTTTTTATATATTTGAGAAATGAGGTCAAATTTATAAAAACACGAGTTATTCCCCAATTGATAAGTGGTCCAATATGAGCAGGTAGTTTTTAGGCAAAGAAATCAAAGCTATCTATAGTCATATGAAAAAAATGTTCTAAATAACTATTGATTAAGAAATGCAAATTTTTAAAACTCTGAGGTACTACCTCACACCTATCAGAGTGGCAAATATAACAAAACAAAAAAAGAAAATGTTGGAACAAATGTGGAAAATTGGGATGCTGTGGTAGCTTAATCATTTGAGAATTGAACGCATGTTACTGAAGTGGCTTTTGAAGGACCGCCCTTTTGGGGAGGAGACCACAAACGGTGGTGTGCCTGCTGCTGCCCGGGAGAGCGTGGCCAAGCACGCCGTACTTCCGGGATGCCAACTTAAAACTGGGAGTAGAACGGAAGTTTGCTCTCTGTCTCGTTCACACTAGCAGTGATGGCGCGCTTTGGTGATCAGCTCTGGTTCTTGGCCTGGCAGGCAGTTTTGGGATTCAGTGAGTTTTATAAAAGAATATAGACTAAGCTTAAATCTAAGACTGTTCATTTGTATTTCTACTTTCCTATTTCCCTAATCGGTATCACCTGTTTGTTGTCTAAACAATAAAGGCTAATCCCTCACTGACTAAAGCTCAGAGACTTCTTTTTCTTAGTGGTCTGGGAGATACATAAGGGAAAAGTTCAAAGGGGAGTTTAATGATCTTATATCCAATTTTAAATCTCACAATGCTAATCCACTGTTGGTGGAGTTGTGAAAAGATACAACCATTCTGGAGAGCAATTTGGAACTATGGCCAAAAAAAGCCTACAAAACTGTGCATACTCTTTGATCCAGCAATACTACTGCTAGGTTTATATCCCAAGACACCCCCCAAAAGAGAAAAAGACCTATTTGTCCAAAAATATTTATAGCAGCTCTCTTTGCGGTGACTAAGAATTGGAAATCAAAGGAATGCCCATCAATTGGGGAATGGCTAAACAAACTGTGGTATATGATGGTGATTGAAAATTATTGTGCTATAAGAAATGACAAGCAGGATGATTTTGGAAAGATCCTGAAAGACTTGTATTGAACTGATGTATAATGAAGTTAGCAGAACCAGAAGAACATTGTGCACAGAGACAGCAATATTGTTTGATGAAGAACTGTGAATGACAACTATTCTCAACAGTACAATGATCCAAGACAATCCCAAAGGACTATTGATGAAGCATACTATCTACCTCCAAAGAAAGAACTGTTATTGATGAAACACAGACTGAAGTATGCTATTTTCCACTTTATTTCTTTCATTTTTTCTTTTATTCAAATTTCCTTTTACAAAATTACTAATATGGTAATGTTTTACATAATTACACATGTATGACCTATATCTGATTGCTTGCTGTCTCAGGGAGAGAGGATAGGAGGGAGGGAAGAAGGGATAGAATTTGGAACTTAAAACTTTAAATAAAAATGTTTATCATCAAAAAAACAACATAATAGTAATAGCTAGTATTTATCTAGGTTTGTAAAGCACTTTACAAATAGTATTTGATCCTCATATAAACCCTGGGAGGTGAGTGCTATTATTATCACTCCTGTTTTATAGAGGAGGAAACTGAAGCAAAGAGTAGTTAAGTGACTTATCCATCACACAGCTAGTGTCTGAGGGCAGAGTCTAGATTTGAACTCAGATCTTTCTGACTCCAAGTCCAGTGCTTTATTCACTGTGATACCTGGCTACTTTTATAATATAATGGGGTTGATCAGTAGAATCTCTCATCAGTCTTAGTCCCCTTCCTTCCCTGGATCAATTTATTAAGGTTACAAAGTATGGACATTTGTTAGAAGAGAGCGTCTGTCTTGGAGCTGGATATGTCTCAGGCCACTGTGGGACATTCCCCCCAGCTATTTGATGATGGGACACACTGTTCTCTGATAATTAGTCTCTAGTGACTAAGCTACCTCCTGATTAGTTGACTGAAGCTCAGGAGGATGGAGTCTCATTGGGGAACTACTCACCTCTCTGGTCTATCACAAGACTTCTTTTCCCACTCATGACCCCTTTTCACTCAAGAAATTTTTACATGACCCCAGGTATATAGGTATATAAAATAGGTATACATAACTTTTGACTGTTGCCAAATTTTTCATGACCCTCCCATATGGGATCTTGATCCACAGTTGAAGAAACTAGGGTCTATAAGAATGATTTATGGAATGAGTGCTCTTTGGGACCTTGTTTGGAACTTTCTCTATCTTATACTCATGTACAGCAAGGGTGAAGGAGAGGATTTCTCCCTTCTGTACACATCACTGGTGACTTACAATAAAAGTACATGGCAATAGGAGACATGTGCTTGCCCAGGTGTTTCCAGATGTTTGGAGGAAATGGACATTTCCAAATCTGGGGGTTACTACCAGGGCAATTCTAAATTTGAGAGCTCCTGAGTTTGAGAATTGGATTCCAGCTACCTAGATTTCCATATTGGAGCTTCTGGGAGGAGAAGGAGAACCACAAAGAGAGACTGTCCTACAGTCAAAGGACTAAGGCAGTGAGTGCCATGGCTGGCCAGATCTCAATGTTACTGTCCCTCCATGATGATTGCTATGAGTTACTTAGAGATGAGTTGCGGGTCTGGGATGAATGGGAACTATGTGATCAGCAGACACACAGGAGAGCTTTACCTTTTTGAACAGTATGCTGAGAATAATGGCTATTTGAGTGTTTTTTTTAATGTTTTATTTTTTATTTTGCAGGGCAATGAAGGTTAAGTGACTTGCTCAGGGTCACATAGCTAGTAAGTGTCAAGTGTCTGAGGCTGCATTTGAACTCAGGTCCTCCTGAACCCAGGGCCAGTGCTCTATCCACTGTGCCACCTAGCTGCCCCTTATTTGAGTGTTTCATGTTTCTGTTTGTTCTTTTATGTCATCCCTTTTCTGGAGTGAAGGAAATACAAAGTGATGTCATGCTTGATATCCATATTACACATTGAACACCTTTATGCACTCTGTTCCCTTTAGAAATTTTCCTGGAATTTATTCTAGGGTGGGTGCAAAAACAAAAACAAAACAAAACCAAACCCTGGGCAGATCAGATTAGGGTAAGGCTGTCAGCTGCTGGAAACACGGCCATCTCAGTCAGATGGAAACTCCACTCAGGAGCTGCTCTCTTTGGAAATATGATTGCAGTCTCAGGAATCCCTTACCATTGGGGTTTCTGAGTTGGCTATCTTTTTAAATGAGCTGCTTTGTATGGATATATGAAGAAAATAGTGATGGGGAATGTAAAATGCAAATGATTGGGATAAGGGCAAAGGTGGGAGATTCTGGATGGGTCCAGGGATGACCAAAGGAAAGAGTAACTCTGAATGTGTCTGTGTGGTAATGCCCTGTGAGTACTACTGTACAGACCAGTACCATGGAGTTTAAAGCAATGTTGGATACCAAAAGTCCAAACAAGGAGATTTTGTTTTCCCGAGATTCTTGTCTTTTTTTTTTTTTTTTTTGGTGATGCAATTGGGGTTAAGTGACTTGCCCAGGGTCACACAGCTAGTTAGTGTTAAGTGTCTGAGGCCGGATTTGAACTCAGGTCCTCCTGACTCCAGGGCCAGTGCTCTATCCACTGTGTCACCTAGCTGCTCCGAGGTTTTTATTGTCTTTTTGTGTGTGTGTATGTCCTGAGATTCTTAAAGGGAGTAGCAAGGACAGTTTTGGAAATGAGAGTAATAGAACAATTAATGAAGATTGTTTTACAAGGTCCTGTGATGAGAATCAAAGACATTACAGTAGAAAGAGGAAGATCTGAGTTTAAATCCCAGCTTTGCCACTATGATCTTAGGAAAGTCCTTTCTTTATTTTGGCCCTCAGTTTTCTCATCTTTAAAATGGGAGATGAGGGAGAATTAGACAAGATGATACTTCCAGTTCTATGTCTATGATCATCAGATCAACCTCTCTGTCATAGTATATTCAATTTTTTTTTTTCTTAGCAACAAACATTTATTTTATTTTCCAGTTACATGTAAGGGTAGTTTTCAACATTCATTTTCATAAGATTTAGAGTTCCAAATTTTTCTCCCTCCCTCCCTCCCTTTCCTCCCCACTCCACAAGATCACAACTAGGTTGTATATGTACAATCCACAAATGTTCTTTTTATCAGTTCTTTCTATAGGAGTACATAGTAAGCTTCCTCATTAGTTCCTTGGGATTGTCTTGGATCATTGCACTGCTGAGAGTAAAGTCATTCACAATTGCTCATTGAACAATATTGCTGTCACTATGCACAATGTCCTCCCAGCTCTGCTCACTTCACTATACATCGATGTTCATTAGTCTTTCCAGGTTTTTTGGGGATCATCCTGTTTGTCATTTCCTGTAGCACAAGACCATTCCACTACAATCATATAGCACAGCTTTTTCCATCATTCCTCAATTGATGGACATTCCCTTGATTCTCTATTCTTAGCGTCCACCAAGAGTTACTATAAATATTTTTTGTACAATTACCCCCCCCTTTTCTCTTTTTCATGGTTACTATTAACTGTTTCCCTTCCATCCTATTCCCTTCCCCATGATATTTATTCTATTATCCATCTTTTTTCATCCTATCACTCTTTGAAAGGGATTTGCTTCTGTCTGTCCCCTCCCCCACTCTGCCCTTCCTTCTTTTGCCCCTCTCTCTTTATCCCCTTCCCCTCCTATTTTCCTGCAGGGTTAGAGAGATTACTCCACCCTGTTGAGTTTGTCTGTTAGTCCCTCCTTGAAGCAGCTCTGGTGAGTTTAAGGTCTTTGAGCCTTTTCTGATGAGTGTAAAATTCATTTATTGCCCTGTTCCTCTCCCATCTATTCCCCCACTCCATAAGCCTTTTCCTGTTTCTTTCACGTAGGATTTCACCTCTGCACTTTCCCCTCCCCCAGTGAATTCCTTTCACCCCTCAATTTAACCCTAAAGATGTCATCACCTATCTAGGTGACACAGTGGAAAAAGCATCACCCCTGGACCCAGGGGGATCCCAGCCAAAACCTGGCCTCAGACACAAGACAGTAGCCCACTGTATGATCCCAGGTATGTCCCCCAGCTCCAATTTTTTATGGTTCTCTAGGGTTTTGTATTTGAAAGTCAAATTTGCCATTCAGTTCAGGTCTTTTCATCACAAATATCTGAAAGTCTTCTTTTTCATTAAAGTCCCATTTTTTCCGCTGAAAGATTATGCTGAGTTTTGCTGGGTAGGTGATTCTTGGTTGTAATCCCATTTCCTTTGCCCTTTGGAATATCATATTCCATGCCTTCCAGTCCTTTGTATATTCAATTTTTTAAAAAAAACTAGACTATTCTAAATTATATACATTTTCCAGGAACTGTTTGGGAAATCAAAGGGTATGCCTCTCAGCTCCCCACTGTCTTCGTGCTATATAACTTTAAATACCTCTCTGATGCCTCTTTCTCTACCCTCAATTTAGGATGCATCTTCACAAGATCGATATACCAAAATTTTGTTTATAGTACAATTTAAATATACAGATAGAGTAACACCCGACTTGTCTACAGGTTGTTTATTTAGCAACTTTAAATGAGAACCTGAAAATGATCAAAAAGGGTCATCAATAAAATGTCACTAAATCTGTACACTTTACTCATGAGAAATCAACTCAGGCCGTCACTCAGTAAATACTCTTACTCTAGACAGAATTTTAACAAGTTTGGTTATTTGTTTTCCAGTCCACACCATATTATACGTAGCAAATTCTTAGAAGCGGGTAGGGCTGGATACTGATAGAGGTTGGCACAATGATAGCAGCAAGAAGTGACAGGTGACAATCTGACAATAAGGGATGGGACAGAAAAATTATAAAAAGCAGACACGAGGATTAAAAATCCCCATAGCCATCTGGGGCCATTTAGTATAAGGGTCGTTATAATACATTAGCATCAAGAATCTTTAGAATACCAGGGAAGCACAGAATACATTTTAGAAACTTAGCCATATCAAACAGTTAAAATTATATTTTTGCATGTTGGTGTTTAAAGGAATAAAAGGACCAATTATCTGTGAAAGAGGGAGACGATTTGCTTTGTTAAATCCTAGAGTAGAGACACATGGATGTCTGTATGGAAGAGGAAGTAGACTTTGCTTCAGTACAGGGATAGACTGCCTTAACAATTACATCAGCCTAAAAAAAGAGACTGGGCTATCTTGGGAGTGTAGAAATATTTTTGATGATTGGGCCTGATTTTGGGGGCTAATCTGACTGGAGGACTAATCTGGGGACTGTTGACTATTTGGCTATCTGACTTCGTTAATTTAATGTGGGCCGTTTATAAAGTTCCACCACACTACTCCCAAATTGGTAAACTAAAGATTACACTTTCACTGGTTTGTAATAAGGCCTGTAACCTTTTTAATACAATAAGGGCCTTAGCTGCGCCCTGCCTCAGGGCACTCAGGTCCTTTATTCTAACTCCAAGCCCCTTTCACTTTGTAAATCCCCTGCTTCTAACTTTCCTCTCCTCCTTACTGCCACTGCCCTGTGTTTCTCTCTCACCAACCTTCTGTCTGTCTGCTCCGTCAGCCTGCCCTTCAGCCTCTCTTTTCCCTGCTCCTAGTCCTTCTCCTCTTCTCCTGCGTCCTTGTAGCCCCATCTCTAGTCTGATCCGCCCCTTGCTGTCTAACTCCCTGGTCTATATATACCTTTTCTTCTCTCCACTCAAATCTCGGGGCTTCCTGCACCCACACACCAAGCTAATCCACCAGCCAGAGCTGCGGCTGGTGGTGGGCACTCCAGCTTCACCTGCCTCAGCACAGGCTACGCCAGAGCCCAGTATCTCTCAGAGACCTCCGCTCAGGTCGGAGGGAGCTGGGGGCTTTCCTCCCCCCCCCCCAGCTGTCTGACCTGGCATCTTGTACAGCCCACAGGGCTTTTTGACTCAGCTGAAGCTGAGGAGGAGGGGCACCAGCCCCTCCCACACAGAAGAGACCCTGAGGGCCTAAGGCTTTCCAATCTCAGCCCAAAGATAGGGTCCCCAAATGAAAATAAATTTCCACAGGAGATAATGAGCTCTCTGTCAATAGATGTCTATCTTCTAGTGAGGGATGTTAGGCCAGTGGTCAGGGATGTTGGAGTGAAGAATCAAACTTCAGGTCCTTCCAACTCCAATGGGCATGGATTCTAAAGATTCTAAATTTTATCATCCTAAAGAATGTACTCATTCCAATCACTATATCTATGAATAGATGAATGGATTTATACAAATATACACATATATACACAATCATACACATACAGGACTACATATGTTTATGGTATGTCTATACTTACATATAGTATGAATAAAAACCCATGAATATCAACATTGAAAGTCCTCCATGAGCTTATCTTTTTTTATCCTAAACTGTGACTCCTAAAGGTAACGGGAACTCCCTCTCAGTCATTACTTTGCAGTTTATACAGTCAATTATGTCATAACACTTGTTTTTGAAAATGCAAGTTTGTTCCAAAATGACTGATATACAAATTTCATGTTTGCTTCTATGTAGTTTCATAGATGAGAAACACTGTATGAATGTAGAAAACGGTACCCAGCTGAACAGAGAGCCCCATAGCAATACAGAAAATGCCCACATGCACATATTTCAAATATCTACTAGCAACCCGATTCTCTACACATTATATCTCTACAATGTTATATTTTGCTATTTCCTCCTCACATTTGTGAACTTTTGTAGATAAAAAGGACTTGTTCAATATCCTAAACATGTCGAAGGATCCTGATTTTTAAAATGCCAAGCAGTGCATACAAAAGCAAGGCTTTAAATATTAAAGGAAAGCCTGAAATAATAAAATGTTTTGAAAGAAATGAGAGAAGATTTTGTGGTGGCTAAGAATTGGAAATCAAAGGGATGCCCATCAATTGGGGAATGGCTAAACAAACTGTGGTATAGGATAGTGATGGAATATTATTGTGCTATAAGAAATGACAAGCAGGATGACTTCAGAAAGGCCTGGAAAGACTTGTGTTGAACAGATGTATAGTGAACTTAGCAGAACCAGGAGAACATTGTGCACAGATACAACACTATTGTTTGATGAAGAACTATGAATGACCTATCTATTCTCAACAGTACAATGATCCAAGACAATCCCAAAGGACTATTAATGAAGTATTCTATCTACCCCAAAGAAAGAACATGGAACACACACTGAAGCATGTTATTTTTCACTTTCTTTCTATTTTTTTCTTTTTTTCAAGTCTTCTTGTACAAAATGACTAATAATTATGTTTTACATAGCCCATATCTAATTGCTTACTGCCTCAGGGAAGGGGGGAGGGAAGGAAGGAGGGATTAAAAACTGGAACTCAAAACTATAAATAAAAATGTTTATTCCCTTACCAAAAAAAAAAGAAATGAGAGAAGAGTGATCTCTCCCAAGAAATGGGCATAAAGCCATCCACATTAGGAACCATCAGAGACAATGCCATGAAATTAAATGTCTAAAGCTGGAAGTTTTGTGCCTCCAGCTCCATTTTAACCATAAGCACTGTGGTTTTGATTGTGTGATTCTTGCATAGCAAGATGACTTATAGGAACACATATGGTGCATTACAGCAGAACTGACTGTGGTCTTCAGTGCAACTTAGAGGTTAAGTGACTTGCTCGAGTCACACAGACTGTAATGTTTCAAAGGCAGAATTCAAACTCAGATCTTTCTAACTCTCTCCACTATGACAAGTTTGCAAAAAAAGGTGACCAAGAAGAAAGCATATTTGGGAATGCAGAGCATGAACTCTCTCCTTTGGTTAGGAGAAAAGCCATATGTTTATTTCTATCTTCTTCTCTGAGTACTCTTAATAATTAGAGAATTGAAAAGATGACAAAATACCACTTGTACAGAGAAAAACAGAGTTGTATTTTAAAATAAAAATACCAAGAACTCTGGTTACATTTATGACAACAATTCAAGATGGTTACTTAAAAATATATAATTTAAATTCCTTGTTCTCATTGACCTAAAAAGAAGCTTCCAGAAGCCGGCAGAACCTAGAGCTTCAGTCTTTATAACAAAGATGCAATGTACCAGCTGAGAGGTAACATAATTCCTTAAATTGGGAGCTAGAACAGAACATAAAATGTGGTCCCAAAGAGAAAACAAAAAAGGAAAGGCACACGGGGTCACTTTTTTGGAGTGGATGTCTGTCTGTGGGCTGGGTACCATATATTCCCTATAAATCAGTGCTCAGTATGCATTCCTCTAAATAACATGATGCTAATTTAACTTAACATCATCATGATAATTAAGTAAAATGAAATTGTGCAACTACATGTACAACCACAGTTAGCCTCCAGACATATTTTTATAAATAAGTAGTTGACCTTTACATGACTGACCATTGGAACTTTGAAACTTCAAACGAGAAAATTGTTTTCTTCCCTACATATCTATTGAAAGAGTTCCCTTCACCCTACCCCATAGAGAGAGTAACATTTTCCATCGTGCCTCAGGTGATTTCAAGTTATCCAACCAAACCCAAAGGGAAGCCACAGGAAGTTGTCCCTCTGGGTAAACAGTGATTGGCCATTCAGCAGGAAATGATGATTTTTTTTTTCAAATGCCTTGTTTTGTACTATCCTATGAAAAACATGATTCAATAAATACACAAGGAGCCCAAGCTGGTCCCCTGTGTCCTTCTCTCACCCCCATGTTCTTCCCCACCCACCAAAATCAGATCAGGACAGATGTGGTAGAATTTCCACTTCTCCCTTGGGTGTTGTATAGTCGGTCTCCCAGCTGTCTGGCTGCCTGTCAGGGGATATGTGGGCTGCTGTGGGTAGAGAATGTCCTTTTTTTTTTTCTTTTTCTTTTTCTTTTTTTTCTACAAAGCATTGGAGTGTTCTCTTCCTGGGCCTCCCAGGCTTCAGTCTGTATGGGTGAAGGCAGCTTTTACTTAGGTGCCCTGTGACAACTGGGTTTCACATTTCCTGAAACTAGATCTGTGGAAAGAGTTCCTGAAATTCAGAAGAGACAAAAAATAAAAAGTGAGGTGAGAAAGATCAATCAGTCTTTTGAAAGAAAAGGGGAGGAGGAAGCACAAATCACCCACCAGAGAGGGAAGCATATTAATCATGGAAAAGTCAGTGGCTAAGTGTGGCAGGCTGTCCTTACTTCATGCTGTGCCAAAAAAATACAGGCCTTGGGGAAGGCCATGGGCTGGAGGCCAGAATAAAAGGTACCAGAAGGGTCAAAGAGAAGGGCACAGAGAGCTTCCAAGCAGAGTGGATCCCATTGTCCTAACTTGACATCCTCTAGGTTCCAATTATATTATTTTTGCAAATTCACAGTGCTTATACCACCCTCTCAGTGTCTAGGCCACTCAGAAAGTGCAATTAATAATGCCATCTCTAGGATGGGAGGGAGAGGTTTCTGATCCTAAAAATATAATCCAACAAACATTTATTAAGTGGCTACTGTGCACAAAATACTCTGTTGGGTACTGGGGTTATAAAGACAAAATGAAAGACCATCCTTTCACCAGCTACTGGAGAACAATATGTAAACGTAGATAGATAGAGGATAGATGTAGATTATATCTATGTACATGTACATAGATATGTATACAGATATATTTATATATACTTAATTTTTTTTCAAAGTTCTGTTTTTAACTTTTTGTTTTTATGTTGTAGTTATTGCCCTTTAATCCACCCCAATGGGCCCTTGCTTTATTCATGATAATTTGAGATGGGAGAAAACAGTAACAACTAAAGGGAACAAGAAAGGCCTCCTATGCTATGATCCTTGGAGGACTCTAGGGGTTCTAAAAGGTGATGATGAGGTAGGAATGTATTCTAAGCATGGGGCGCAGCCTGGGTAAAGGGGTGGAGGTAGGAAATGTAATCTCATATGTGAAGACTAGTAAGTAGACCATCTTAGATGGAATGTTAAGAGTACATAAGGTACCATTTTTACACCTTGTTCCTTGGTTACCTTTTTTCACTTTGAACTCTGATTATTGGCTTGTAAAGCTCAGGGATTTTCCGCTCAATCATGGGCCTGAGGTTTTCTTTTAGTTTGTTGTAGTTCTTCTTGAGCTCTTGTTGATACTCTCTCTGGTCTGAAGCAATGAGACGTTTATTTTTCTCCACAGCTTCGCCACATCTGAGCACAGAAAACAGACAAATGGATCAAGAGAAGTGAGGTTACTTTATGACGGAAAAAGTGCCTGGCAATCCTGGGAGAAAAAGGCACCCACAGAAACACCAATGTGTTGTTCCTGGCAGTTCTCAGATTTGTGAATGGTTCAAATGGATGCTTTGGTTCAGCTCACAAAAAGTAACCCACAGATCAGCTGAGTTACAGATGGAAATCTAGTTATTAAGGTTCCCACGCCAAATCTGGCCTCAGACACTTGACACTTACTAGCTGTGTGACCCTGGGCAAGTCAATTAACACTCATTGCCTCACCAAAAAAAAAAGAAAGAAAGAAAGAAAGAAAGAAAGAAAGAAAGAAAGAAAGAAAGAAAGAAAGAAAGAAAGAAAGAAAGAAAGAAAGAAAGAAAAGATGGTAGAATAGTATAATGGAAAGACCATGAGTTCAAATCCTGCTTCTGCCACTTCATAGTTGTTTAACATTGGGTAAGACAGTTAACCTCCATGGACCTCAGTTTCCTCAGCCATAAAATGAGGGAGTGGACTCTGAGGCCACTTCAGGATTTAAATGTATTATCCTATTATCATGGGTTATTGTGAAGTTAGCATCCAAGGGACGCCTGATTGAGTTCGGGGAATGGGCTCAGGGGGAGAGTACCTTTGTACCTTTGTACCTTTGAGGTTTCAAACCTGAGTGACTACATTAACGGTGGTACCATTAACATTGTTGGTGCCCAGTAGAATAGGAACTTCTTTACTGCAGGTAATGAATATGTAGCCCTTTTAATTTATTTTTGCTTGGGCCCCATCTGGTACTTGCTCTAAGTGTTTGATGAAATAGGGAAGCTGGGATGAGGGGACAGTTTTTAGAGTTCTGTTTTAGACAGGTTGAATTTTTTTTAAAGGGGATTGATTGGTATGCTGCATTTATATATATATATATTTTTTTTTTTAAATCATAAAGTATTTTATTATTTTCCAGTTACATGCAAAGATGGTTTTCAAAATTTGTTTTCTTAAGATTTTTAGTTCCAAATATTTCTCCCTCCCTCCCTTCCCCCTGCCCAAGGCAGAAAGCAATCTGATATAGGTTATACATGCACAATCACATTAAACATATTTCTACATTAGTCATGTTGTAAAAAGAAGAATTAGAACAAAAGGGAAACACCTCAAAAAAGAAAAAAACAAAAACAAAATTAGAAACAGTTTGGTTCAATCTACATTCAGAATCCACAGTTCTTTTTCTCTGGATGTGGAGAAATTTTCCATCCTAAGTTCTTTGGAACGGACATGTTGAATTTGAGGCATATGCTGGGCATTCCAGTGGACCTCTCCAATAGATCACTGAAAATTTGGAATGGGAGGAGGCAAAGGGGGAAGAAGGCAAAGGTTCTGATAAAAATGTGGAAGTCATGTGCTTAGAAATGACAGCTGAAGAAAGCAGAACAAGCTGTGCAAAGAAGAGAAAGCCAAAGAGAGACCCTTTCCTCAAGAGATGGTCACATATCAGGTATAAGGGAGGAACTGAGTGTGGGGAGAAAGAAGAGAGCGGTGTCATGAGAGCCTGAGGAGAAGAGAGGATCAAATTGGTGTCAGTTAATGGTGTCAAATGCTACAGAAAGGTCAAGGAGGATGAGGATTAAGAAAAAAAAAACCTGATCAGGTGATTAAGAGATCAATGGTGACCTGTGGCTTGCTGGAGAGACTGGCAAGGGTAGAAGACAAAGTTACATGTTGAGTTATTTTCCCTGGTCATGATGATGGATTAATTCTTTTTTCAAAATAATAAACATTTATTTATAGTTTTGAATTCCAAATGTTATCCCTCCTTTCCTCCCTTTCCTCCCCCTTCCCTGATGCAGTAAGCAATCAGATATGGGTTATAGATGTGCAATTATGTAAAACATTACCATATTAGTCATTTTGTACAAGAAAACTTGAATAAAAGAAAAAATGAGAGTGAAAAATAGCCTGCTTCAATCTGTGTTCAATCAGTATCAGTTCTTTCTTTTGTAAAGAATTGTTGGGGCAGCTAGGTGGTGCAGTGGATAGAGCACTGGCCCTGGATCCAGGAGTACCTGAGTTCAAATATGACCTCAGACACTTGACACTTACTAGCTGTGGGACCCTGGGCAAGTCACTTAACCCCAATTGCCTCACTAAAAAAAAAAAAAAGAATTGTTATTTGAGGTTTTCATGCCTTGGCGTGCACTGGCCTGGGGCTCCACAAACCGCACGGTCCACCCACTGGTTGTAGCCGTTGCCATGGCGCTGGCACCTCATGTCATCACCACTCGCTGATGCCTACATGGGCCTGGCAAAATTATGATGATTGGAAGCCTAGTGAGGGCAGTCATGTGACTGTCAGAGTGGCCATCCCATTGGCTGGGGCTGTGTGGGGTTTTTCTGGGATTGGGGGAGGAGAATTGGGCATTCTAGCTGGGTGCTGGAAAGTGACAGGAGTTCTGCTGTGTATTCTCAGCTGATTCCTAGGCAGTGGTATCTTTTCAGGTTGTATAATTTCCCTTTCCCCATTTTATTTCCTTTCCCTTGATCCTACTGATCCTGTTTGTGGTGTGTTTTTTTTTTTAAGTTCGTTCTTGTTAAAATAAATCCTGTTCTGTTTTGAGGGAGGCTGCCGGTCTCCTTCCTTGCCCCAATATTGTGGAGAGCCGCTTAGCTAACACTCACCAATTAAAAATTGGTCCCCACACTTTGGAGGTGAATAGCATGTTATATCAATAGTTCTTTGGGATTGTCTAGGATCATTGCATTGCTGAGAATAGTTAAGGATGGTTTAATCTTGAACTACATAATTATATACACTGTCTCTTCAATTCCCCATGGGAGTCAACAGCCTATATTTTCCATACCACTGCTATTGATGTTTGTAGCCACAGGACACAGCTAAGCTAACTGACCTCTCACAGAAAAAGTGAAAGGTGATGTTGGTCTGATGACTAAGCTAATGAACCACAGAGTTAGTAAGTGCTCCTTTTAACTAATTCATTACCTCAGAACTGACAGAACCGGATTCTTGCCTATTTAAAAAATTGCATATTTGACTGAAGTGAAATTTCAGGATACTAGGGGCAGCTAGGTGGTACAGTGGATAGGGCACCGTTCCTGGAGTCAGGAGGACCTGAGTTCAAATCTGGCCTCAGACACTTGACACTTACTAGCTGTGTGACCCTTGGCAAGTCACTCAACCCCAATTGCCCCCCCCCCAAAATTGCAGGATACCTAAGGTTAGATACCAAAGGTTTGGGAGATGGGATGGGAAAGAAAGGTATGGCCCATGAATATTGAGAAATTCCCACCACTCCCTCATTATTTTTTTAATTGTTTCTTGTTCAGTGGTAATGAGCAAATGCTCAATATAAAATTAAATCATGTTAACTACATGCATCAGAATTGTAACCCAAGCAAATTATAAACAGACAGGGCTGGGCAACGTGGGCCAAGGTCAATGATAGCGTGGTTCTTTTTACTAGGTGACCTTTAGCAAAGTCTCAGTGTCTTTAGTGGGGAAAGAGTAATGATGAAGCTATCCAGTGTTTCAGGAGTTTTGTAATGGCGAATATGAGACATAGCATGGAGCAGTAAATAATAGTTCTCTATTTAGAGTCAAGGGAAGACTTCGATTCAAATCCTGCTTCAGACACTAGCTATGTGACTACGGGCAAGTCATTGCTCACTGAGCCTCAGTTTATCATCTGTAAGTAAGAGAGTTGGCTTCTAAAGTCCCTTACATCTCTAAATCTATGTTCCTATGTATTAATGATCCTGTTAAAAACAATTTGTTCTGCTTTAATATCATTCTTGTATAGAACCTCCTCTAAAACTATTTCCGAAATTCCCACTTGCATTGATGGCCCAGGGTTCCAGAGCCTTTAGGATTCTATTGGTAACACTGAGGGTCTGAGGTTTTCAAGCAGTGTTGCTAATGAGCCTGCACTGGTATGTTTTCCCTTAAAATTAGTTAGCCAGACTTATATCAGCTTTTAGAAAGCGTGAGGTGAGGATATTGAAGCTCCTCCATTATGCATGTAATAAGACCATCAAGAGGTTTTGTTTCATTGTTTTGTGGGGAATATGTGTGTGTGTGTTGTTTGGGTGTTTTGGGGAAGTATAGGTTGTGAGGCCCATCAGAGAAGGATCACTATTCCCATTTTATAGATGAGGCCAGACAAGTAAAGTGACAGAACTAGCAGGCGATAGAATGACTCAGACTACGAGCATTTTCTTGCAGTAACACTCAATTTTCCCCCTCTGATTTCCATAAAAACTGAATTTGAAAGGAATAGAAAGGAGAGAAGATGTGATGAGTTACACCAGGGAGTACCTAATAGAAGGCTTCCTTATGTTACCACTGCTGACAGCTAAGGGGTAAAGAGTTTCTCCTTCAAAGATGGTAACTTAGGAATAGCAGCCCTTTTTTACATCTCCCTAGTATCCCACTTTGACCACTGTTTTAGTTTGGCATGTCTTCAGCAAGATAGAGGTCATGAGACAGCAGAGCTATAGCCTAGAGAAAGAGGAAATGTCCCTCCTTCCCTCGCTTATAGAGGTGAGGGGCTACAGGAGTGGAACATTGTAGGTACGACCAGACTTGGTTGATGAATTGGGTTTTTAAAAAATTTTTTAATTGGTTGAATTTTGCTGAATGCTATTATTCCTCTTTTATTTTTATTTACAAGGGGTAGCTTGCTAGGTAGGGAAGGGATAATTTAGACATTAACATACTACAATAATAGATGTTGGGTTGGTAGGTGATCTTGGAATTAGGAAGATTCAGCTTCATGAGTTCAAATCTGGCCTCAGATACTTGTTAGCTGTGTGATCCTGGGCAAGTCACTTAACCCTGTTTGCCTCAGTTCCTGACTTCCAGCCTAGTGTTTTGTGTTTCATGCCAAAAGTTCTAATGGGCTACAAACTCTACAGGGACTGAACATTGGGAGTATAGAGTTCCTAATAAGGAACTAAACTAATAATAAACTAATGCAAGTCTACACCTTCTCTTGAGCTTTTTTTGGTTTTAGAAACAGTATGTATCAGAGACAGAGCTTGAACTTAGGGCTTTGTGCTTCCAAAAACAGCTCTCTCCACTATGCCATACTGTGTCTACAAGGCAAACTATGGATAAAGAGGTTAGGTAGTCCCTTTAGTTAAACCAGACAGGCACATATTAAAAGGCATGCTTCATGACATTCTGTTATGGCATTATTTGGAGTTTTTTTGGAGTGATTGTGTCAGGAGCTCCGAGAGCTTACTGCCTTTCCTCCGCCATCTTGGCTCCGCCTCCTTTGTGACTTTATCATGGTTTCACTGTTTTATAGGTTAGTATAAGAAATTAAATGGGAATTTTTTTTGTGTGTATGGGGGCAATGAGGCGTAAGTGACTTGCCCAGGGTCACACAGCTAGTAAGTGTCAAGTGTCTGCGACTGGATTCGAACTCAGGTCTTCCTGAATCCAGGTCTGGTGTTTTGTCTACTGCACCACCTAGTTGCCCCTTAATGGGAATTTTTAACCTGGAAAGACCTAAGTGCCCTGATTATGATGAAGTGAGTAGAGCCAGGAGTAATAGCAACATTGTGTGATGATCAGCTGTGACAGATTTTGCTTTTCTCAGCTATACAATGATCTAAGACATTTCTAAAGGACTCAGGATGAGAAATCCTCTCCACATCCAGAAAAAGAACTGTGGAATCTGAATGCAGTTTGAACCATACAATTTTTACTTTTTCTTTTTTTCTTTCTTGAGGGTTTTCCCTTTTTGTTCTGATTCTTCTTTCATAGCATGACTAAAGTGGAAACATGTTTAACATGATTGTACTGTATAATATATTTCAGATTGCTTGGGGATGGGGGAAGCAAGGGAGGGAGAAAAATTTGGAACTCAAAATCTTATAAAAACAAATGTTGAAAAGTACCTTTACACATAACTGGAAAAAATACTATTAAGGAAAAATATGGCAATTTTGCAGACACTGCAGACAACACATGAAACCAGCATATGATACAGAGCCTATGACCAAAAACATAACCCAAATTTTACAATAAGGTACTGGAAACATCCCCCCACAAAAAAGAAAAAATTCAGATTTCTTCTCTGGTACAAAGGGAGGGCCAAAAAATTTTATGCAGATTTTCCAGATCATGGAGACTCCTAACCCTCTATGAGGTGGGTGATGCAACTCTTTCTCTGTTTTATCCCTAAATTTTCTGGATCTGACTTTTAAAAAATATCAAAAGAATACTTATTTTTTAATGTGCCTTATCCGAATGCATGGACTACAAAGGGTTCATTTCATTTATGTGTGAACACATATATAACATATATGCACATATATATGTATTTATTGTTGTTGTTTAGTCGATTACTTGTGTCCTGCTTGTCGCAACCCCATTTCTGGTTTTCTTGGCAAAAATACTGGAGCAGTTTGCCATTTCCTTCTCCAGTTCATTTCACAGATGAGGAAATTGAGGCAAACAGGGTTAAGTGACTTTCCCAGTTACATAGCTAGTAAATGTGTCTTAAGTCACATTTGAACTCAGGTGCACCTGACTGCAGGCCCATTGCTTTATCCACTCTGTCACCCAGTTGTCTATATATGCATTGCCTACATAGGTATACACATATGCATACATATACATATATACATACATATACACATATATATGTATACACTTTTTTTTTTCCCTTTCTCACTGTTGAGAGCCCTTTTAGACACTTGTTGGTTTATTCTTTAGCCTGATTCTTGGGAATATTCTGCATTTCTTTCTAGGTCCTAGGTATAACTCCTTGGTATTAAGTTAAAAAATGCTCTTCTCCTAGCCCTCTAAACCCCAATTTGGTATTGATTTGTTCCTTTGGATTTTGCTTATCAGTTCTTTATCAAGTTTCCCTTCCTTAAGTCCAAATTCCACTCAGCAGCTGGTGCCCCTTTTCAAATTGTTTGAGCCCTCTTTGGTTACTTTCAAATGCCTGCAGGCAGCAGATGAAAACAGGGAGAAACAAAAGCTTCGGGGCTTGCAAAATTGATTGTCTTGGAAAAACTGAGGGAGAGAAACTCAGGTGGAACATCTTGGCAACAGGATAGATAGTACAGCTCTGTAGGTCTGTGGTTTCTCCTGTGTCCCACCATCTTGCATGTACACAGGAAGGTCTGATGTGCCAGGTGTGCGTGCAAACTGCCCAGGGTCCTTGGCACAGAGAGTGAAGGTTTCGGCCTCTGAGGATGCTATTGCAAAAGAACAGTGATAGCTGCATTCTTGACAACAACTTCTGACACCTCCCTATTTGGGGAATCTAAAGTCACCATTTTAAAAGCTTATCTTGGGGGGCAGCTAGATGGCGCAGTGGTTAAAGCACCGGCCCTGGATTCAGGAGTACCTGAGTTCAAATCTGGCCTCAGACACTTGACACTTACTAGCTGTGTGACCCTGGACAAGTCACTTAACCCCCATTGCCTAAAAAAAAAAAAAAAAAAAAAAGCTTATCTTTATTTGATACCTTTGTCCTCTGTTGGATGACAGAATACCACACAAGCTGCCCTCCCATTTGCAAGGAAATGTGTTTTAACTATGCCTGAGAATGAGGACATCTGTGAATACTATTTTGTTCCATAATGAGAGGCCAGAAATGCATGCTTCTGAGATGGAGGTCTCTAACGTTGTTAGAGAGGGCAGAGAAGAAATTCAACCTGCAGGTATTTTTTTCTTCTCTTACTTCCTCTTCAGGGCAATCTGTGCTAATACACAACAGTGGCATCCTGCCCCAAACGTCTGTGATCAGGGCCATGGGGTCCTTCAAGCTTGATTTGGCAAATTCAGTCCTTTACAGGGAAGTCATTGAAATGGCAGGGGCAGGAGCTGTGAGTTAAGGCTGAGGTTGGACATTGGCAGGTGTCTGCTCTGAAAGTTTTCTGGGAGGAACCCCTGCATTTCCCATACTCTACGAGGAAACCTGACTTGGCTGTTTCCAAGCCCTTATGACACACCACATAAATAGAAAAGAGGGATATTCCTTCACAATAGTATTTTTTTTTTTTTTGCGAGGCAATGAGGGTTAAGTGACTTGTCCAGGGTCACACAGCTAGTAAGTGTCAAGTGTCTGAGGCTGGATTTGAACTCAGGTTCTTCTGAATTCAGCGTGGGAGCTTTATCCACTGCGCCACCTAGCTGCCCCCCACAATAGTATTTTCAGAGTTAACAGGTGTGATCGGAAAGGCACTTGATTTAGAATCCTTTTGGTCTGACACCAGTTATCTAATCGTGGAGACACGTGGTGTTGGAGTCTCATTTTCCTTATCTGTATGGAACCATTGTGAGGAAAGCATTCTGTAAATCTTAAAATGCTATCCATGGCTGTTATCTCCTGGTTATCAACAAGCTCACCTTCACTTCATTTAGTGGATAAAGCCCTGGACTTGGAGTCAAGCAGATCTGAGTTTGAATGCTGCCTCAGACAGAGACTCACAAGCTATGTGATCATGGGCAAATCATTTAACTTCTCCCAGCCTCAGTTACCTGATCTGTAAAATGGGGATAATAACAGCTACCTAACAGGTCCATTGTGAGAAATAACGAGACAATCCATGTCAAACACTTGGTCATCATCCTTAAGGTGCTATATAAATGCTAGCATTTCAAGCTCAGCCTTAGTGGGATTCACAGAATCACAGACCTCTCAAGTTAAAGACAATCTGTGATATTCTAGGATTCTTTAGAGTCTGTTTTAGCAATCGTCCCCCACCCCCATCTAATCTACCTTCTAACTGGACTGAATTGTATTTCTCCTACAGAGCTGGAGGAGACTTGAGACACCATCAAATAAACTTCCTTATGTCTGAGATGAAGAAACTCAGACCTAGGGAGTTTGAGCAATCTGTCCAGGCTCACTTAGGGCAAAAGTAACAGAGATAAGATCTGAACTGAGCATTTCTGACTTCAAACATGGCACTCCTCCCCCTCAGCCACACATACCATTGACACTTGTGCCAGTAGGGATATTTATTCCTGGCTACACAGGAATTTCTGATTAGATTAGATTCTGATTAGGTGAAAATGGGGCGGCTTGGTGGCACAGTGGTTGACACTTACTAGCTGTGTGACCCTGGGCAAGTCGCTTAAGTCTCGTTGTCCTGGAAGAAGAAGAAGAAGAAGAAGAAGAAGAAGAAGAAGAAGAAGAAGAAGAAGAAGAAGAAGAAGAAGAAGAAGAAGAAGAAGAAGAAGAAGAAGAAGAAGAAGAAGAAGAAGAAGAAGGAAGGAAGGAAGGAAGGAAGGAAGGAAGGAAGGAAGGAAGGAAGGAAGGAAGGAAGGAAGGAAGGAAGGAAGGGAGGGAGGGAGGGAGGGAGGAAGGAAGGAAGGAAGGAAGGAAGGGAGGAAGGAAGGAAGGAAGAAAAGGTGAAAACACAACGGAGGAAAGAAGGCAGAATCAAACATTAACCAGAGATGACCATGCTCAAGGGCAGCAAGGTGACACTGTAGCTTATCTTCATGAATTCAAATACTGCCTCAGACACTAGAGCATTCTGAGCTCACATCAGTCTGATCAACCACAGTCAGACACACACTGTAACTTGACTCTAACATAGTGATGTTATTTTGGTCCTCTTTAAGAATGAAGGACAACCAACGAACCAATCAACTGTTGACAAGTCACTTAAACCTGTTTGCCTCATTTTCTTCATCTCTAAAAGGAGCTGGAGAAAACCCCAAATGGGGTCACAAAGAGTCAAATATGATTGAAAAATGACCAAACAACTAACCGCCTATACTCATTTCTTTTAAGTCCTTGAGGGTATGGTATGGGAAGGAGGCTGGGAAAGAACTCCAGTGTATGATTTGGAAGGTTCCCTAGGCTGCTCTCCCTTTCATGGCTTGGCTTGGCTCTGGCTATTGTTACAGGTCTCACTGACATTGGCATAACAACAAAGGTCACACTTCACTTGGATGAGGTGCCCCTGAACCATGCATGCCCCTTACGTTTAAGGGGCAAAAAGACTTTAATTTACTATAAGCCATGCAGACCTGCTCTCTCCAGTTGTTTTTAATATAAATACCACACATTTCTTTGGACTACTTGTAAGAAATTCTTATTCCTTCCCCTTGACTGGTCCTGACATCAGTTAGGGGGAAAAAACTAGTTCATCACTTCTGATCCTCTGATACACTTCTAGGCACCCACTAATGTGATAAAAGACAGGGAAAAGACATGTACAAAAATATTTGTATTGATGCATTTTTTGTTGTAGCAAACAACTTGAAGCCAACTGGGAAATAGTTAAACATTTTATTATATAAATATTATATATTATATAAAGATAATGAAATGTTATTATGCCATGAGAAATAATTACTATGAAGAATTTAGAGAAACCTGGGAATACTTGTATGAATCAATGAAGAGTGAAATGAGCAGAACCAGGAGAATAACTTACATGCATGATGATCACACAAATGTAAAGGAAAATCAGGAAGACAACATTGAAAAACTTTTTAAAAATTAAAAAAAAAAAGACTTGAGAATTGATAAGCACAGCAACTCACCATGACCTCAAAATTAATGATACAATATGCCTTCTACTTCTTGGTAAAGTGAATCTTTCATTTTCAGACATGGCCAATATATTGATTTTTTCCCCTTTAAATATATTTGTTACAAGGGAGGGTAAGGAGAGGGGTCTGAGAGGGCAAGTTACTATGTAGGAGAAGAGATACCAAAACAACAAAAAAAGAGAACCAATAAAGTATTTATATAATATGCATATACAGAAAACAAAAATAAGTACACAAATAAATGTGTCAATTTTGTTTGCTAAATTTAATGTACTTTTTTCAAAATAAAGTGTACCTAACAGTTCACAGATTTATATAATAATCCTTTGGTTTTTTTATATTTGTATATAAATATATTTGTTTATAAATATATATGTATTTTTTATACATTAGGGTTTACATATATTATGTTTATATATGTATTTGTTGATGAATGGTAAGTTTATAATATCAAAAAATTCTAAAAAAGAAAGTCATATGGAAGAAAAAACTGTTGGGGTTTGTTTTTCTTTGGTTCAGACCTATGTGTGATTTCAACAGAGTAAAGAACTTCTGGTATGGTAACTCCCTCCGCTGATGAAGATTTTCAACTCATCCTTAATTTATCAGTTCAGAGAGTTGGTCGGGTCACTGAAAAGTTAACTTTCTTACCCAGAGTCATGGGAATTGAATCTAGTTCTTATCAACTCCAAAGCTAGCCCTCTCTCACTACATCACATGGTACACCAAGAAGGGAGAGATATAACTATGTGTAGATTTTTTAACCTTTACCAAAAAAGGGCAAACCTAATAACACTGTTCATTAAAAGTCACTAACTTGGACATGATTGACTGAATCTAGTCACTAAGTTACTTAGAACTCTTTTTGACTTTTATGAACACATTTAGATAGAAAGCCACCATACATACATTTAAAATACTTAAGTGACAGCTCCCTCCACCAATATAGGTCAGCCCAGCTCCTCTGGGTCTTAGCAACCTGTCTTTCAGAATTGCTGCAGCCAAAACCATTGAATAGGTGGTCAAACTTTTAGTGACAAGCTTCTCCAAAGTGCCCTAGACTGGTCCTTGGAGGAGGACAAACAACCCATTACCAAGTCCAGAGGAAATATATTGGCAAGAAAAAAAAAATATATATATATATATAAAATAAGAAAAATATAACAAGATTCTTTTCCTAGAATCTGAGAAGACAGTCCTGTGGACTGTCCAGTGGGGTGGGCTAAGTATAAATTTTATTTCTGGAGGGAGGGATAGTAAAAGGAAAAAAGAAACAACAGGCAGATGAAGAGAAAAAACAACTATTCCCTTGAGGAAAGAAAACATGAAGGGCAGGTTACTAGGCAACCCCTACACCATGGTGGGATGATACACCTCCAGACACAAAAAAACCACTGTATACAGCAGCAGGCAGCAGTACATGCAGGGATTACTGATCTACTTTTCCATGTGAATTGCTATCACTATGGCTAGGAGGTGGGTACAACCAGCAGCACGTAAAAGGTACCTCTTCTAGTGGTAAGTTAGAAACAGTCTTTTGAGCTTCCATGTGCAGGGAAGTAACTTTGTCATTACAATCCTCATGCTGACATCACTGTGAGAGGAAAATGTCCTCAGAAGCCTGGGCAATGTTACTTCTCCTGTGGCTCTAACCACAAATTTAATAGGGACAGCAGTGGAGTCAGAAGACCTGGGTTTGAATCCCCCTCCTTTAATTTACTAACTGCGTAATCCCAGGACAAATCTCTTAATTGTTCTTTGCCTTAGGTTCTCCCTATATAAATTGGAAATAACCATCTCCCTGCCTCTCTCAGAAGGTTATGCAGATCAAAGGGGAATAACATATAGAGTGCTATATCCAGGTCAGTTATTATTGTGATGGGCCTTGGCATGATCCCACAGCCTTGGAACATGGGATTTTCAGATTTTGCAACTGGTAAAGAGAATCAAGGTTAACTTTCATCAAAGTAAACAGCGGAGTCTAAAAACTGTCACTTAAAAGAACAGTTCCAAATCTATTTACCACATTGCTTTCTCCCCAAACTTGTCTATCACTGCTTCTCTTTGAGGTTCTTTTCCTCCAACCAATCTGGTCTCTGCCTAGAAAAGTTACACTTGGTCTCTTAGGGTCGGCTCAGACTCCATCCCCATCTTCTAACTGCCCCCGTCCGTCCCCAAGTGACCTTCCCTTTCTCTGAACTCCTTTGATCATTACTGTCTGCAGTTGTCATTTGGCATAAATGACATACTCTCTTAGCAATTTTTTATCCTTTTACATATATTGACTACCTCTCCAACTAGATGGAAAATCTTTTGATCCTTAAAGCTTCACTTGATGAATTATTTGCATGGGGTAGTCATTCAAAGAAATGGTTGTTGGTGACAATGTTATAGCCTTGCCATTGTATTCCACTCGGAGACATTTCCAATCAAGTTTTACTTTACAAATGAGAAAAATATAAAATAATGTCATTATTTTCCATTTCTGACTCCATTCACATTTATTGTTCTTTGGGCCCCATCTTGGAGCACCAATCCAATTCAGTTCAATAAACATTTTTTAAATGCCCCCTAAGTTTAAGATTCTGTCCTTTGCATCAAGGCTATAAAAAGGAAACTCAACACAACCTCTTCCTTCTAGAAGGTTATAGTCAAATAGGGAAGATTTAGTTGCCATGGACACAGATAACTATGAGATAATGTAGATTATGAAAAGACAAGGTCAAACAGAATGGTCTGAGAAATTCAAGAAGGGAAGGATCACTTCTAGTTAGGGTGTGAGGATTAGGGAAGGAAGGTTTCACGTTGTACTTGAATTGAGGAGGAAAAGGGTTTCAACAAGCAAAGATGTAGGGGGAGTATTCTAGGCATATGGAACTATGCATGCCAATGTGTGGATACAAAGAAGGCAGGATGAAACCAGGGCCCAGTCAGTGAATGGTCCAGTGGGGCTCTAATACGTGAAGGAGAAGAGTGGGAAATGAAACTGGAAAGGTAGATTAGAATGAGATTGTGAGGAGCTTTGAATGCCAACCTAAGGAGTCTGTTATTTACTAGGCAATGATGAGCCATGGATAGCTTTTGAGCATGATCAAGGCTGTGTGTTAGGAAAATGTCTTTGGCAGCAGCTGAAAGGATAGATTGGAGAAGGAAGAACAGAGGGAGAGAATCTGGTTAGGAGCCATTATAAAAGTTACATTAGTCACAAAGGTTCTAGAAAACCTCACGTAGGGGATGGTGTAAGTGGGGAGAAAGGGAAAAGATAGGAGAGGCAATGACAACAATGATAACTGATATTATGGGATAGGATTTGACAACAGGGACTTTTTACTCTGAAGATGGTGCCATGAACAGAAGTGGGGAAGGGATGAGGAAGGACATGTCTTGGTGGGGAAGATAATGGTTCCAATTTTGAACATGTCAGATTTGAGGGCATTTGGAAATGCAAGACTGGGGTTCAGAGGAGAGACTAGGCCCGGAGATGGATATCCACATGGATGTGATGACTAAAGCCAGCAGCTGAGAGTATCATGGGGAAAGTGTAGACAGAGAAAAGACACAAGGGTAGAAATTTGAGATTTATGAGTTATAAGATCATAAGACTCAGAGTTATGTTAAGGGTTAAAATTCTAGCTAAACTGTCTAAAATATCTAATGAGTGGTCGCCAATAAATTATAAGCTTTAGCAAGAGTTAGACTTTTAAGCATTTATTAAGGAGAATAAGAATTTGGTAAAGAGAGAGAAAAAGGCCTAGATTCCTATCTATTAAAGGGAGAGCACATTTCTAGCTCCCTTCTCCGCCAGAGTCCAGAGGAAAGAGAGCGAGACTGAGCGCCAGTCTCTTCCTTCCTCCTCCCACTAGCCCGCGTCACTTCCTGACTCCTGGTCTTGCCCTCAAAGACCTTCCCTTCATGGGCAGAACTCTTCTACAGTAAGTATCCAGCAGGTGGCGTCATTCCAATCGTTACAGTTAGAAGGGTCCTCAGAGGACATCTGAATCCAGCTCTCTCATTTTATAACCAAGTAAGCATTCATTAAGTGCCTACTATGCCTCATACTATTAGATGCCTACTATGTGTCAGGCATTTAACAGCTAGACATAAAAAAAAAAGTAAGAGACAGTTCCTGGTCTCAAGAAACTCACAGTTTCATGGGGAGATGACATAATACAATTATCTACCAACAAAATTTATTTATATGCAGGATAAATTGGAAATAATCATCAGAGGGAAGGCACTAGAATTAAAGGGAACTGGGACAGAAGGTGGAATTTCAGCTGGGACTCAAACAAATCTAGGGAAGCCAGGAAGTAGAAACGAGGAGGAAGAACATTCTGGGGACATTCGTAGGGGACAGCCAGTGAAAATGTCCAGGGTTGAGAGAGAGATGCAGAGTTTTGTTTTAGGAACAGCAAGGGGCCCAGTGTCACCACACTTCAGAGTATATGGGGGTGAGTAAGGCATTAGAAAGAGAGGAGGAGGATCAGGTTATGAAAGGTCGTAAGGGCCACACAGAGGATTTTATATTTGATCCTGGAGGTGATAAGTAGCCAATGGAGTTTACTGTGTAGGGGGATGATGTGGTTAGATCTTTAGGAAGATTAATTCAATATCTGAATGGTGGATGGACCAGAGTGGGGGAAAGACTTAAGGAAGGGAGGAAACAGGCCCATGAAGGTAAGTGACCTGCCTAGGGTCACGAAGCTTCCATAGCAGCTTTAATACCAACAAGTACTGGAATGTTGATGAATCCATGCAAAATTCTAGCAGTGCAGTTAGTGCTTTCATTCGTTTTGAACAACTGAATCCCCAGCCACTTTCCCGCTTCCTTACCGCATTATGAATTCCTTAAAACACAATCGCAACTTGTTGTGATGCCGGTAAAGTTTTGGGTCAGCTGGAATTTCGGCCAAGAACACTTGGGCTACCTCTAGTGGTCCCTAATAGAAACAACAAAATACATTAATGTTTCACTTCAAAGAAAACAAGTTTCCTCAACATTGAAAAAAATAATTTATTTGGATCAGCATTTTGATTCATAGAGTGATCTTTTTTATTCACACCTGTGATTTCTTTTTTAATTTTTTTTAACGGGGCAATGGGGGTTAAGTGACTTGCCCAGGGTCACACAGCTAGTAAGTGTCAAGTGTCTGAGGCAGGATTTGAACTCAGGTACTCCTGAATCCAGGGCTGGTGCTCTATTCACTGCGCCACCTAGCTGCCCCCCCCTTTTTTTTAAAGGCAGTTGGGGTTAAGTGACATGCCCAGGGTCACACAGCTAATAAGTGTCAGGTGTCTGAGGCCGAATTTGAACTCAGGTCCTTCTGAATCCAGGGCCAGTGCTTTATCACCACCTAGCTGCCCCCCACACCTGTGATTTCAATGGTGTGGAAAACACACTTTGAGGAGTAGCTCCACTGACCTCTACTGCATGTTCGATCCCTGGGCATTCTCTTGCCCTGCTCAACTTCCAATCTGAAGGAGGGGAGGGGATCGAATGTACCATAGTACCATGGAGTCAGAAGCCCTGGGTTACCAATGGGACCAGGGACAAATAGTTCCCCAACCTCAGATTTCTCATCTGTAAAATGAGGAAGGTTAACTAGATGGCCTCTGAGGTCCCTACCAGCTCCAGAACTGATTCTATGGACCCTTGGGTCTCAGAGCCATGGTGCCCTTCTCTCGGGGCCTACCCCCTCTCCCAGCGTGACTGTACCTATAGTTGGACTCTTGTTTGTCCTGCTCTTCTCCCCCCCCCCCCCGCCCCAAGCCAAAAGAATTCCTAGTTAAGGCTCCATCTTGAGATTTGCTTGAGGGTGGGCATCTGCAGCACCATGAACCCTGGAATTCCAGCTAAATGAGGCCTTGACCTTTCTCTTATTGTCTCTCTATAGGTGAGAGGCAATCTTTGTAAACAAACAATCAATCTCTAAGGAATCCTCCCAACTGGGCATAGTCTGGGTCAGAGAGGTTCCATAAATTAGGTCTAGTCTGGATCCAAACTCCCAGAACATGGAGTAGTGCATAAGATTGCTGAATTGGAGACAAAAAGATCCTGGTTCAAACTTTGCCCCCAGATATTTACTGTGTGACCCCCGGGCAAGTCACTTACTTACCTTCTCAAACCTTAGTGTCCTTATATGTTAAACAAAGGCTTGAACCAGATGACCTCTAAGGTCTATTCCATCTCCAAGTCAATATTATTAAGAGTTGTGGGGGCAGTTTTCTGCTTGCCCAGCCTAATCATCTTTTTTTTTTTTTCTATGTTGGATGGTCATATGAAATCAGGGGCAAAGGGGACAGCAGAAACTTTCCTGGGCTCTTCTAAACTTTGCAAATGTTTGACCTGAATTTAACAGTTTTCTGTGTGGTTTGGGTCACATAGATAAAACAGAGGAAAGAGGATAGGGTTGTAATTTAAGGGATAAAGTGAGATTGTATTGTCCTTCATCCCAGTGGCTCCTTTACCTGATTCACAGTGGCTCCCACAGAGCCTTGTAACACCATCTGAAGCATCTTGGCATCCGGTGGCTCCTGGTTGATGGCCACAGCCAACTCTAGGGTCTTCTTCTTCATATCTTCAATGGCAACTTCTATTGGGGTCAACACAAACTGAAAAAAAAAAAAACCCAAATGGGAAGAAGTCACTGTCTGGTCCTAACAAATAGAGACAGCAATAGGGATAAGGGTGAAAATGGTGATTCATTAATATAGGGAACTCTTGATTGAGGAAATTCCTTCTAACAATGTAGGTCATCATCTCCGCTGCAATCTAGAGTCTTAATTTAATGTAGTTTGGATGTGTCAGAGGCAGAGCTTGAACCTGAGTCTTCCTAGCTCCAAAGGCCACTATTCCAAGCCAATATGGCATATACCATAGGTATATAGACTGGACCTCTTATTGGGTCTGCCAAATGAGGAAACTCCCTCTACTAATGCAGGTAACCTTTACATTATCACTACTTTAATTAGACCACTAAAAAATTAAATAACTTTCCCTGTTTTACACAGCCAAGATATATCAGAGGTGGGATTTAAACCCAGGTCTTCTTGGTTCTGAAGCTGGCTCTCCATGCAGACTCTTAGTACTACAAATACTGGGCAGAAGGGGGCAGGTCAAAAAAGAAATAGTTGGAAGAGTTTCAAGACAATCTAAATGAGGAAAGATTGTTTCAGGTGAATATTATTTCTATTTCCGATTCCAATTCCATTATGGCAGGATGTTACTCCATTCGCAAGGGCTGTCATGAGGATGATAAGAGGTTATGTAATGAAACAAGGACTTTGGAAAACTTAAAGTTCTATGTAAATGTTAACTCTGGTTATTATTACTGGGCCTCTAGCATTTCATACCCTTTTTTGGTATTACAAAGAAAGTGGTTCTTCCAACCCAACTTGAAAGTGAGTTTCTAGTCAATAAGGTCTTAGTGGTTCACTTGTCATGGTTTAGTATAACCCTCCTCTCTGTAATGTTGTTGCTCTGGTGATAGAGAAGGGAATCTCAGAGTGTCCAGAAAGCCTAGGCCAGAATCAAAGAGGTCTTCATCATTTGTCCTGGTCTACAATGGTCCTACTGTTCAATACCTGTTAAACCGGGATCAGGACTGGACTTGTTATTTCATTGGTATAGAATTCCTGGATAAGGAAACTCTCTCTACCAAGTGTTACACAGCAATTAAAAAAAATTCAATAAGGAATATATAGCAACTGCCCAATATAGGTTTGCCATTACTAATTAATAACAACAATAATAACAACATTCATCCCAGAATTACCTATAGAAATTTATGTAACACAGAGATCAGAGAGCAGCTGTTTGAATCTGGAGACTCACTCTGCTTTGAGAGTACAAGTATTTCTAGGTAGGAATTTGCAAAGGCTCCCTTGTTTCTATCTTCATTACCAGAAATGTGGTTCAGAGAGACCACAGGCCAAACTCCAATTTGAAACCTCCCTCTGAGAGTCCCTCCTGCAGCAGTCCTTTTTAAGCTTTCAAGAGTCTCATCCCCCAATTTGTGGTCCTTTTGGGGTGACATTACCTCTTCCTTTTGGATGACTCTGATTCTGGTCTTGATGTAGGGGAAGGCATGCATGGTGGTCAGGATGGTGTTCCTCCTGTACTGTTCATTCAGCTCACCCCGGGGCCGTCCCTCCAGGGTGAAGGGGGTTGTGTACATGAATCTTCGGAGGTTAAAGTTCTTCTCAAAGTAGGTTACTCTGTCTTTCATCTCATACTCATCAAAATAAGGCTCCACAAAAGTGATTTGTATGTAGGCCTAAGGGAAGGGAGGGCAGAGGAGGGAAGAGATGAGCCTCATTTTCCCACCACAGAAACAAATCATGATCAAGGAAGGGAACAGACATGCTGGGACACATCAAACAACAGGATTTCTTTGACTTCACTAAGACTAAGGCATTGATGGCATCAAGAGGGAATTCAGCTCCTCCTCAGGACCCCTCCCCACACCAAAGTCAAAGTTTTCTTATTCAGAATGGGCTTTCTTTTAAAAATTTTCACCAAAGGAATTATAATTAAATTTTAGGTCTTAAAATTATTCTCTAGGAAAATAAAAAACTCAATACATCTTAAATTTAAAAATAAGTTCCTACTAAATGTCCTAATAATGCTTTTATTTTTCAAATCTGACTAATAGCATTAGTAGAACAACTCTTCAGGAAACTTGGATTCACTGTTTCTAGATACAGGGTCACTATGATGTTAGTCATAATAGGGCAGCTAGGCAGTACAGTGGACAGAGAGCTGGGCCTAGAGTCAGGAAGACCCGAATTCAAATATGGCCTCAGATACCTACTAGCTATGTGACTCTGGGCAAGTCACTTTGCCCTGTTTGCCTTAGTTTCTTCATCTGTAAAATGAGCTAGAGAAGGAAATAACATAGTATCTTTGCCAAGAAAACCCTAAATGGGATCATGAAGAGTCAGACACAACTGAAACAACTGAACAACAACACAATGTTAGTCAAAGACTGGAAAAATCAGACAAGCTGGTAAGTTGTGCTGCCCAGACAGGTGGGTCATCATTTGCTTTGTTTTTTTTTTTTAATTTATATTTCAGGCTTTGGGGAAGAATTATTGAAGTAATGAGGAATGCTGGCAAAGTAAAAAAACATTCTCTTCTTTATCTTACCACGTGCATTTCTTTTGTCTTCTATCATATGCATTCCCAAATCCCATTGCATGGGATCAGAGAATTAGAACTGGAAAGTACCTTATAGGTCATTGAACCCAACCAACCCGCTAGTTTTACAGATGAGGAAACCGAGGCCCAGAAAATTTAAGTCACTTGCTCAAGGCCAAACAGCTGGTAAATATCTGAACCTAAGTCTTCTTGACTCCAAGTCCAAAGCTGCTTGATATTCTTCCACCTCCTCCCCATCCCCACAAGTCAAAGAGTAAAATAGAAAGAAAAAGCAGTTTAGCAAAACTACCTGACTGGGTCCGACAGTATATGTGCGATTTAGAATAGCCTTTTAATATACATAGTAAGAGAAAGAGAGAATTTGTGTGTGCAGAGCTCATCAGGGTAAACCCCATTTTCCTCCTGCCAAACATAACTTAGGCTGTGTCTTAGTTTATGAGCACTTATGTCTTAGTATGAGCACTTACAAGATCCTATTTCCTTTTTTGCGGGGAAATGAGGGTTAAGTGATTTGTCCAGGGTCACACAGCTAGTAAGTGTCAAGTGTCTGAGGCCAGATTTGAACTCAGGTGGTCCTGAATCCAAGGCCAGTGCTCTATCCACTGTGCTGACTAGCTGCCCCCAGGATTCTATTGAAGGGAGAGAAACACTATTTTCCAGAATGGCTGTGACCAAAGGCTTTGCTGTCAAGGTATGGTTATGGTAGACAGGCAAGAACTTTAAAATGTCAATCAAGAATTTATGAAGTGGGGGCAGCTAGGTGGCATAGTGGATAGAGCACTGGCCCTGGATTCAGGAGTACCTGAGTTCAAATCCGGCCTCAGACACTTAACACTTACTGGCTGTGTGACCTTGGGCAAGTCACTTAGCCCCAATTGCCTCACCAAAAAAAAAAAAAAATTATGAAGTGCCTACTATCTAGTTCCAAGAATACAAGTAAAGAGAATGAAATACAAATTGAAAGGATCTTATATACTAAGGGATGAGACAACAATTACACATTTAAGTCTAAAGACTAAATGTAAATAAAATAAATACCAATAAATACAAAGTAGTTAAATACAATAGTTATTGGAGGGAGGGCACTAGGAGGTGGGGGAAATCAGGAAAAGTTTCGGGAAGAAGGTGGTGCTTGAACTGAATCTTAAGGAAGAGAAAGGTTGTATTGTATTGTGCTGCTTTATATTATTTGTGTTGCATGGTGTTAAATTGAATTATGTTGCGTTGCATTATGTTGTGTTGTATTGTGTTCAATTGTAACTTCTATGACATGAAAATCCAGGAACAGATCTTAATCTCTAATCAAAAACTCTTCTACTTTGCAGAAACATTGCATTGTCCCTAACAAAGTGAAAGGGAAAGAAAAAGGGGGAAAAAGATAAAAGCCATCCCTATCCCTTTCCCCTCAACAACCATGCCAAAACTTATTTTTCATTTTACTTGGCGTACAGCATAGGTATCATTTGTTTCTCAAGTTTATTGGTCAATGTCGAACATGTTAAGTGCTATCTTCCTAAAGTTTCAATACCTTTATACTTGAAGTCTGTATCAACAGATGTTTGTTTTGCTGTGGGTGTAGGGATGAAATTATAAGGAAATATGGAGAAGGACAAAGAGAGGACAAAGATTTTTCACTACCTGAATTGATCTTCACAAAAGAGATTGAAAACAAAGACCCAGAACTTGGGGTTGCACATTTTACCAGCCTAACAGCTTTTCCCAATCCTTACCTCTTTGACCAGCATCACAGTGACCCTCCATGTGGTAGCAGTGATATATACTACCTGGAGAATTGCTAGTCAGAATTTTACATTTGTACCAAATTTGGATTTTCCAGGAGTATGATTTTTAAGGCCCAACCTGATTTTTTTCTGGGTATCAGGCAATAGCTAAGGAATGTAGGGTGCATTTAAAAGTTTCAAAGGGTCACAAGCTAGCTGCCAGAATGGAAGAGTCCCGAGGGTGCTGCTGTTGTGTAAATCCATCCCATACCTTGTGAGGATCCAACTTGGTTTTGTCCACAGGAATAGAATCTTTAATTACTTCCACAAAATTTGCACCAAAACATTGACCATAAAATGCCTGGGAAAAAAGAAACAATTCTTAAAAAGTTGTTTTGACAAAATCTTCTTCCACCTCCCCCATCTCTTTTGGAAATGTAGGGCAAGGTTGGAAGAAGTATAGGGTTTATCTTGTGGACACAAACGTTTTGGCAATGGGATGACATTCGAATCACATTGGAACTAATGAGGAAGGTTCAGGTTCAGAGCTTCCACAGCCCAAAATAAAGAAAAGTCTTATCCTGCCAGCTGATAAATAAACACATTCCTATTATAGGTATGCTGTGGTCTCTAAATTGATTTAATTAATAATTACTGTGTGTTGCCACAGAACTCAGCCTCACTGACTCATGCAATGTAAACTCAGAGACCACCAATCTTTTCCTAATGTGGCAGATCATAGCCAAAAGTATTCAGAAGTCAATTCTATTCATTCAATATGATGCAGCAAACATTAAATGCTTGCTCTGTGCAAGGTAAAACTTTGAGAAAGCTGTGACATTGAGAAAACACACAGTGGCTACCTTCATGGAATTTATAACCTAGAAAAGGGTAAGACATTCTTATTCATAGCTATTATTACATACATGGATATAGACAACTATAATAGGTGATAACAGATGATACATGCATTAATTAGCAAGTTACAAAACAAAGTTCTGTGTTTAATAAACGCCAATAAAATAAGTATTTTCGTATTCAAAGTAGAATAGAAAAATAGGATTTTACTTGAACCTGCAAATCCCTATTATATACACCTTGCTTTTCTTTTTAAGCATACAATGAATTCAACATTTGAGTTTCAAAACTGTCTACAAATTGCTAGAATAGCTTCTGATGTGCATTAGTAAAGGGATTTTCCATGTTGGGACTGCCCTACATCAATAAAATAACAGTCCAGAACAAAAGAATAAGTATTTTTCCATGACTTTCTCCACTCTACTACTAGTCTTCCTTCAATGCCTCATCATGACGCAGAGGGGATCCCAAGTTCTCCAGGGCTATGCCAGGAGAGTGCTAATTCTGGAAGGTCCCATCAAGGTGGAAAGGCTTCCTGGTGATGTATGATGTACTTATTATCTGAAGACAACCCTGGAGTCACTATATCAGAGCTAAGGTTCATTACCTAGAGACACAAAGCAGAGAGTGTGGTCCTCACAAGCCAAAAAATATCTCCTGGGTCAATTCACTGATTTAGCCTTGGTCTAGGATAATCCCCTTGATACTGAGGACTCTCCCACTGAATTTGGAAAGGGTGCATCTAGGGAAAGGGATCTACACCAGTGACGTACAGTTTTTGCCTTTATACATTCTGACAACCAGACATGGGGTTTGGGGGAAGAGCTAGAGGAAGGGGTCATTCCAAACCTTTTTCTACCACCAAGTGCCAATGTAATTGCCAGATGGGCAATATGAAGAGTTTTATATGAGTCAGTGAAGCCAAGCCCCTGGCCAGTGGTGGGTTGTGTTTTTTTTTTAAGCTACCTAGAAGGATATGCTTTAACTCCATCCCCCCCCCCGCCCCTCCCCCTCCCAACCAGGAAAGCTTTGGATACCAAGCCCAGAAAATCACTCTTCTTACCTCTAGTCGGTGTGAAATTTCCGGAAGCTTGGTAATTGCAGGTTCTTTATAAACAAATTCCTGCTCATCCAAATCACCAAATTTGGAGCCATAGAAACCAACTCGGAAATAGGTTCCAAACATTCGCTTGTGACCCTGGTAAATAAAAGGCAAGACTCTGTACTTATACTTCAGCTTCTCTGGTATAAAGAAGAGTAGTGTTCATTAAATGACGACTGTCATGCTTACTACCGAGAAGAAATCATTCCATTAAAAAAACCAACAAATAAATACATACCAGTTCTGATGCTTATAAAAGGAGCTTTGGAAATGACACAAAAGAAGTAGCTCTTGGTTAGAATTTCAATGAGGAATTCCTAAGGCTGGGGAAAATTTAGTTTAGCAGGGGCAGGGATGGGGAGGTGGCAGGAGCCAGTGCAGAGGACGGTTTAACCGAGGATGGCGTCACTCTGGGACTGAGCATTGTAGAGCATAGTTCTTGCTGAGGTGGAGGAGAGCAGCCATGGAGACTGGACCCTGAGCCTGATGGTCCCAAGGCAAGTTCCCATTGAAGCATTATGGGTGGGACAGAGGACTAGGGGCTCAGGGAAAGAGACAGTGGTTGATGCAGTTGAGGGGAGAAAACATTCCATTCCTAGAGAGGAAGTGCAGCTCCCCAATGAATGAATATACCTCTCTCCTTCTCTTCAAATTGGCACCCTGGGGCAAAGAACTGGTTGTCCCAGACTAGTTACAGCTCTTGTTCTTGATTACAATTCCAGGTCTGCTACTAATTCCTTGTCTTTGGGCATGACACTTTTCTTTTGGATCCCTAAGTTCTCTTGTAATGTGCTAATAGCCAAAGCACAATTTTCAGGTTTTCTTTGAACAACAGAATGAATTATATATTACATTAGCATCTAATTAGCCCACCTCCCCTCCTTTCACAACACTGGGTCCCATTTCATTTCTGTTCATTCATTGTTAGCCACATAACAAATTATGGAATACCATGTGAAGGAGAACTCCCTGGAAAAAAGAACGGAGGTAAATATCCAGGGGATGAGGATAGGGATGACCTTTGCTTCGGTATTTGTGACTAAATACAGGCCACAGGATACACTGGCAAGGGATCTGGCCCAGGTACCTTGCTTATGATGTTATCAAAAGCCTTCTGCAGTTTGTCATGAGTTGAGGTCAGCTTCCTGAAGTCCCGGTGAGCTTCTAGTATGGGGATGACCAACTTGTAGACCTCATTGACGGTTTCATATAATCCTCCCTTATTAAAATGAAAAACAAAATAAAAACATTAAAGATAATAGGACCTTTTAGAAGATCACTGTCAAACAATGCATTCCACAAATGGTGGTTTGTTATTGGCATCTTCACTGCCTTGCACGCCCAAATCTGTTTTCTGCTTAGTCCCTAATATATATATATATATATATTAATATAATATAATATATTAATTAATATTATATATATATACACATACACACACACATATATATTTTAACTTAAGGATGTGTATGTATGTTCTGACCTGTGATTTCACTGGTATAGAGGAACTCTTGGTGAAGAAACTCTACAAGTATAGAGAGTTAACTTATGAAACTTATAGTTTTAGAGAATTTCCCAGGGTACTGAAAAGTGAAATGAGCTGTCCTGTTTTAGACAGCCCGGATGCATCAGAAATGGCACTTAAAACCAAGCCTTCCTGTCTTCGGGGTCCTCTATTAACCTCCACTCATCCATTCCCTCCATCTCTCCTAGGAATTAGAGTGATAAGTACAGGCAGACTGGTACAGTGAAAAGCATGTTGGATTTGGTGTTGGAGGGCCTGGGTTAGAATTTTGGCTTTACTTTTTATTCTCTGGTATGACTCGGGCCATGGCCCTTCATCTCTCAAGGCCCCCATTCTTCATGAGTATGAGGAAGGAGATTGTGCTAGAGAGCCTCTAAGGTCCCTTCTAGCCTTGTCGACAATTCTGACACCATAAGTATTAAATATCCTACCTACTAATGATAGTTAGTGGGAGTCAGAAAACATCCAGGCTCCCATAAAGTAATAATGATAAAGGACATCAATTTGTAGTGTAAACAAGACCTAGAAATCCATGGAGAATCTACCAGTTTTTCTGGTTGGAAGTAGAGTATCCTTTGGGGAGAATTTTCATTTTGAGGGGAGATGGTGAGGAAAGAAGGTGAGGGGAAAAAAAGGAAACATTAAGAATGTTAAAAGGGGGCAGCTAGGTGGCACAATGGATAAAGCACCGGCCCTAGATTCAGGAGGACCTGAGTTCAAATCCGGCCTCAGACACTTGACACTTACTAGCTGTGTGACCCTGGGCAAGTCACTTAACCCTCATTGCCCTGCAAAACAAAACAAAACAAAAACAAAAACAAAAAGAATGTTAAAAAAAAAGGGGGGGGGCGGCTAGGTGGCGCAGTAGATAAAGCACCGGCCCTGGAGTCAGGAGTACCTGAGTTCAAATCCAGCCTCAGACACTTGACACTTACTAGCTGCGTGAGCCTGGGCAAGTCACTTAACCCCCATTGCCCCGCCAAAAAAAACAAAGTGTTAAAAAAAGAAAAAAGCCTCAGTTTTAGGGAGGAAATAGGGGTAAAAAGAAGGAACTTAAGGAAGTAAATTGTTGTGATTTAGTGTTGTTCAGTTGTGTCCTACTCTTTGTGACCCTATTTGGGGTTTTCTTGGCAAAGATACTGGAATGGTTTGCCATTTCTCTCTCCAGTTCATTTTACAGGAAACTGAGGCAAACAGGACTGAATGACTTGCCCAAGGGTCGCCCAGCTAGTAAGTGTCTGAGACCAGATTTGAACTCAGGAAAATGAGTCTTCCTGACTCTAGGCCTGGTACTCTTTCCACTGTGCCACCTTAGCTGCCCTGGTATATAAATAGGATCTGCTAAATTTAGTGAAGCATTAAAAATAATAGACATTGGTCAGTCATTGAGGGAGCTATTTTGGGACAGATGATAAATAATGGAGCTATCTTTCATAATGTTTAGATAATTTTCCTTTCCCTTGAATTCAAATGACTAAAATTGGTTTGCTGAAGGCCCACTGGGAGATGAATAGGGTGCTGGGAGGTTTCTATTTTGAAGTGCATCTATATACAGCCTAGGGAGGACCTCTTTGTTAGCAGAGAGACATACTGTACTACTTCCCTTTTCTTTTCTAGATGTTTTAATGATTCATCCCTAGCTTTTTTTCTTTCTTTCTTTCTTTTTTTTTTTTTTTGGCTTGACTAGGAAGAAAGGAAAGCCAGTATGGCTGTATAATATTCATTGTGCTGTTCTGGCAAATCACTTGACCTCTCCCTATGAAAAGGCAATAACAGTGAAACTGTCACACATAGAACATAATGTCATGTTATAACGATGGAAGGATTTCTAATTCCTTGCAGAAAGTAATTCTGGATACCCTTCTCCATAGCCTCTGGGATTTTTGGGAAGCACTCATCTCTGAGTTTATTACCAAGAAGCCATATTCCCTCAACTGATAACAATGTCTTCAAATTCTCAACATCAAGGCAGCCTTGGGGGTTCTTTCTTCTTCTACTCACCGTGCTAAAAAGCTCAGCAGCCTGTTCCAACAGCCCAACCAGGCCGCTCTCTGTGAAGTATCTCCCAGAACACACACCATCCTCATCAGGGGACAGGATGTCATCAGAGACCGCAGATTCTTCCAGAACATTGGAAGAGATATTCTGAAACAAAGCATAATATAAACCTGAGGGGCCAGTTGAGAGAAATCAAATCAAGTTAAGAGGCATTTATTAAGTGCCTACTATGTGCCTGGCACTGTGCTAAGTGCTGGAGATACAAGGAAAAGCAAAAACCAGTCCCTGCCCTCAAGGAACTCACAATCTAATGGGGGAGAGAACATGTAAACAACTAGATACCAATAAAATATAGACAGGATAAACCAGAGACAATCACAGAGGAGAGGATCTAGCATAAAGGGTGACCAGGAAAGGGTGTTTTTTTTTGTTTGTTTGTTTGTTTTAAGGGAGGTAAGATGTTAGTGTTTGGGGCCAGATGACATCTACCATCTCTTTTCATCTAAATCCATCACCTATGGAAGAGGTATGTAGGTGGGGTCACACAACCTGTGAGAGTTAAAAGGCAAAGGGGAACTAACAAGGCTGTAACCTGAGGCCCTATGCAGACTTGATTGACTTACCTTCTGATTTGGGGTAAGGACCTAGGTGGCACAACGGATAGAGGGTTGGGCTTGAAGTCAGGAAAAAGTGAGTTTGAATCTTGCCTCAGGCACTTCACTTAACCTCTCTCATCTTTAAAATGGGGATAATAATAGCACCCACCCCACAGGGTTGAGGTGTGGATCAAATGGGGTGACAGACTTTGCAAACCTGAAGGCTTTCTCTAAATCCGAGCTATTGTTATTATTATTATTGTTATTATTAATTATTCTAAGATACAGGTTGTCCCAAAAGGCTTAGTCTAGTTTTAAGCTGTTCTAAAACTGCACTGACTTTTTTTTTTTTTTGGCTGGGCAATGGGGGTTAAGTGACTTGCCCACGGTCACACAGCTAGTAAATATCAAGTGTCTGGGGCCATATTTGAACTCAGGTACTCCTGAATCCAGGGCCAGTGCTTTATCCACTGCGCCACCTGCAGTAAGACTTTTGAGACACTATATATTACCACCTTTTCCCTGGCTTCCAGTTGAATAGATATGATAATGCCTGGCAGTAATGATAAGGAATGCCACCCTTATGGAGTGTTGTGGTATTTAATTACATATAACTTACATTCATTCTCCTTCATTCTCTTTCAGTAAATTCTGTTTACTTGTAAACTCCTTGAGGGTTTTTGTATCCCTAGGGTTTAACACAATGCCTGGCTCATAGTAGATGCTTAACAAATACTGATTGATTTATTTTTACACATTTATCATTGAAACCACATAGTGGTTTAAGGATTCTCAGAAGATTTTTAGATACTTTCAATGCTGTCTTTAACCTGGCATGGCTTTTCTTTTTTCTGCTAAGTCCTGCCCAGTTTTCCTCTGATGCTTTCTCAAAATCAGAGGCAGCATAATCCTTAAGAGCTTGATATGGAGAGAATCTAGTGGCCCAAGAGAAAGGGTCTGTTTTCTTGCCCCACTTCCCGGGCCACAGCATCTGGTAAGGAGAAAACAGCTACAGGGACCAGAGCTGTGGCTGGAGGAAAGTCATTCTGGGAGCATTTTCCTAACCTTGGAAATCTGGAAGGAGCAGAAACTGCATGTAAGTCTATCTTCAGGTCCGCATTTGTGAAGTAAATATTGCACCCTGAAGCTCAGAATTCCAGAAAGCTCAGCTTTGTGGAATTTGATGGCCCTAAACTCTTTTTTTCCTCTACAGATTTTATTTAACTATAATTCATTTTCCTTGGCTGATAACTTATTCTGTTGGAACATAATGCATAAGAAAATCACCAGAACTCTTTGAGTGGAAAAAAAGAATGAGGTCACAAGTATCAATTGGAGGTGAACTTCTTCCTTTCTTCCTTCCTTCCTTCCTTCCTTCCTTCCTTCCTTCCTTCCTTCCTTCCTTCCTTCCTTCCTTCCTTCCTTCCTTCCTTCCTTTTCTTTCTTTCTTTCTTTCTAGGTGAATTTATTTCAAGGAAGTATTGGGAGTCTGTGATATGAAAAAGTCAAAGAGGTACGATGAACTAGAGCTACATTTCTTTGTCCTTTCTAGGACACGGGGGATCTTAGAACTAGAGTTCAAGTATCTCTAAAATGTAGAGGCATATAATTAGAAGACTGTAGAGTTACTACTCCAAGTTTCAGTTTCCTCATTTGTAAAATGGGAATGGGAAGACTTGTGCTACCTATCTTTGCTAGGAGGAACGTGCTTTGTAAGCCCTGCATAAAGAGAGTTATTTTTATCATCCTGGCTTATCTTCTTGTAAGGAAATTGTGAACTGAGAAAATTAATATGTGACTTATGGGCCAGATGCAGGATGTTAATTAATATTTACATGGAATGCTGAGGACTTGGCTAAGAGATACCAAAGAAGAGAAAGGAACATTGCAGTTGACTAAAATCTAACACAAGAAAGATATAATTTCACTTTAAAGTTGGAGTTTGCTGATGATTTTCTAGGAATTGCAAAAGTTATCTTGTTTAAAGTGCTCCCCCATAGTCCCATCACTCAGACTACCTTCTTAGAAAGGGGAAAAAGGATAATATGGGAAGAGGACATATCTAGGCCAATTATGTGATTTTTATGTTTATTCTGATTCAAAAATTGATGTGAAAATTTCATGCATTTTTGACAATTTGAAGGGGATAGGAGAGTTAAATAATTTAATTAAAAATATATATATTTCTGAGAAATTTCAGGTTTAGAAGGTAAAATCCAAGGAAGAATAATTAGGGACATGGTTGCTACCAAAATGTACAGCAGAATTAGTAGGAGAGTTCTAAAACCATTTGGGTCAATTAGGATCAGATAGTCAGACAACCTGTGAGCTTAGACAAATCTGATCTTTCCAGTTCCTCAGCGGTGAAGTGAAGATAACATAGCCTTATGAAACTGTGGTAGAAAACAATCCAGTCTACAAAGAACCCCAGGAAAAAAAAGAACTGGCATAAATAAGGACAATAAATGGCTCAGAGAATTATTGGCTAAAGAGAGATATACAAAGGAGTTACTGTAATCGTATTGTCTCTGGCTTCAGGGAGATTCCACTCTAAAGACTCTTTTAAGACAGAGTACATACAAAACAGGTTTTGTTTCTCCCCAATTCTATTAAAATACTCTGTAATAACAGGGCATGCCTGACCTTGAAGCAGCTGTGGCTCCTGGCCTGACCCAACTTTCAGGTGTGGCTGACAGTAACTGCTGCACTAATGAGACATAGGAAAACACTCTTCAGGTCCTCATAAATATTTCCCATGTCCAACTAGAAAGAGGGCTGGGTTTTACCTTCTGTTTTTTCTTCTCAGACCAGTTTGGCTTAAATTGAGTCTGAGGGCAAGTGGAAGGGGCAAGGGAAAAGGCATATAGGAAAATATTTCCCTAAAGTCTGAAAAACACTTCTGTAAGGGTAAGGATAATAAATTCTAAAATGTTGTTCATCTTTCATATTGAAGAGGACCAATGATATCTTGACTTGACTGTGAATGGGATTGAAGTGAGGCAGAGTTGCACAAAGTCATCAGCCAAGTCCAGTGACAAGACAAAAGTCAAGAAGACTGGGTGATGGCCTGGAATGCAGTGGACAGCCTTGGTGTCTTTGTTGTCTGGCCAAGCTCTAAGCACTCCACAGATGCCTTCTTGGTCACTGGAACAAATTATTCTCATCCTGCCATTCTGCCAGGGGATGTCTTAACATGCTTGGGGTAGACATCCCGTTAAATCATAGATGGGTTTTCTATCCTATAACAACTATTAACATTTATATGGTGTGTGTGTATAAATAATCTCATTCGATCCTCCTAACAACCTTGTGAAGCAGGTGTTATCATTGTCCCTATTTTACCAAAAAGGAAACCGAGGCACAGAGAGGTTAAGAAGCTTGCAAGTCACACAGTCACTTAGTGTCTCAGGCACGATTTGAAATCAGATCTCCTTGACTCCACAATCGTTAACGGTTTTTCCTTTGAAGCTGTATCATCATGTAGAGGTGACCATGGACTCTCAGAGAAGAATCCAGCTAAGCAAGCTTTAAAGGCTTGCAGTCAATCCTAGGACCAGGTTTTATGTATGTTCTTTAAGGACTGGCCATAGTGGATAGTTACAGGTCTGGAGTCAGAAAGACGTGAGTTCAAAGTCAGCCTTAGACACTTACTAGCTGTGTGACCTCAGGAAAGTTATTTTAACTCTGCCTCAGTTTCCTCATCTGTAAAATGAGTTGGAGAAGGAAATAACAAACCACTTCAGTATCTTTGTTAAGAAAACCCCCAAAAGGGGGTCATGGAGAGTCGGACATGACTGAAAACAACTGAATAACAACAAATTTGGAGAGGCCTAATACCAATAGGGCTGGCTACCAGGTGCTGAATTCTTTTTGGCCACAGCAACCTGTAAATGTTGTCTACCAAGGCACAAAAAGGGCCACAATCTGCTTCCCCACCTGGAGAATGCCAAACACCTATAAAATCACAAATCTTTAAGGACTAAGAAGTGAAGAAGTCGACTATGTATTTATAACTCAATAGAAAAGAAAAGAAAACCAATTCATTCAGGAAAACCATGGGCTCCATTTCCCATTTGTAAATGATTGGAACTCCTAAGCGATAGGAGGGTGAAACTGTGGAAGACACTATCAAAGTGCACCAGGCTAAGAGGCAGATGGGATGTGTACCTGGAAGCTCACGCTTCCCACAGGCAGGTAGCAGTGGTCCTCCAGCATGCTTAGGTACTCAGCCACCAGGGCAGCTGCATGCACCAGGCACATGGCTGCTTCTGTGTAGCATTTCTTCTTGGAGTGTTTTTCAGCCATATTCTGAAGCCAGGTCAGTCTCAGATCAGGAGATGTCTGATATCCCTTGGCAATTCTGAAGATAGATAGAGGGGAAAATGGTTTTGCCAGTAAGAAGACAGATGTTTCCAGTTCTTTCCACATGCATTGTTCTTTTTTCTTTGCCAAGAATTTTCCAAATGAATCCAGGAAATGAGAGAAGAAACAACCAGCACTCCAGTTGACTTATGCGCGTGTGCGTGTGTGTGTGTGTGTGTACACATTAGACTCTAAGAAATGTAATCTTGAAAAAGTCAGACTGGAGAAAAGACCTTGCTGAGACTGGTTTTACTTACATTCCTTCCTTCCTTGTCCTTCTCTCAGCAGAAGACAAATGTATTGACACACTCATTTTGACCCTGGCTTTGTCACAAAAACACTCCAATGGCCGGAGGTATCAAACACGCACCTCACAGTAAGGCACACCCAATGGTGGCCCAAACCAGATTAAGGTGTAATTAGGAAATATTTGACAAAATAAATAAAAATCTAATAAAAAATAACATTATATTTTAAAACCAAGTCACTATGTGGCTAACAGGGATCCTTATGATTTAGCGGCACCTTCTCCTTTCTTTGACACTATGCCCTATTATGCCCTAGAGCATAATATGGTCCCCCATGGACAAAGGCTGCATAATTAAGCTCTAAACATAGAAAAGTGTGATATATGATATAAAATTATTGTTTCTGTGTATAGTTGGATCAAAGTGACACACTGCCAATTTGATGTCTGTAATCTCTTGCATCATCTCCTCTCTTGCTGTAGCCTTTTAACAGGTCTTCCCACTTCAAGTCTCTCCACACTCTTAATCCAACTAAAAAATGCTTCCAGGTTAATTTTCCCATCGCACAGGTCTGAACTGTGTCATTTAACTACTTAAAGATCCTCAATAGCTCATCAAGGCCTCCTGACTAGACTTCAAACTCTTCAGCCTGAAGTCAGTTTTATGTGCACTGTGTCCTTGGCAAATTGAAGGACAGTGACACATTCTGTGCTTTCCCATTGCTCTGTCTTAGTGCCTTGTGACTGGAATGCCTTACCCTACCCCCTTCCCATCTCTGTCTGTAGGCATACTTCCTTTAAGATCCAGTTCAGTTCAGGGGGCAGCTAGGTGGCACAGGAGATAAAACACCGGCCCTGGATTCAGGAGGATCTGAGTTCAAATCCGGCCTCAGACACTTGACACTTACTAGCTGTGTGACCCTGGGCAAGTCACTTACTTAACCCTCATGCCCCGTAAAAAAAAAAAAAGATCCAGTTCAAACATCGCCTCTACCATGAAGTCTTCCCTGATCCTTTTAGCTGGAAAGATCCCTCCCTGCTTTGATCCCCAAGCACCTCATATTCCATCTAAGCCCTTAGCATATTCTAATATTCTGTATTACCTGTCAGCTACGTGAATTTATTATATTTATGTGACAGGCAGTATCACTTAGTGGATAGGAAACCAGCCTTGGATGGAGTCAGGAAGGCTTGCTGAGTTTTACCTCTAACATACACTTGGTTTCATGACCCTGGACTTAACTTCCCAGTGCTTTAGGCAACTCTTTAAGATTATAAATTGGACAAAAAACACAGACCAGCATCCACAGAGGGAGTATCTAATCTTGGAGGTCCCTGTATCAGTGTAATCATTGGACTAATCCCTATCCCTTCCTTTATTTATCTTATTAAATCATAAGCTCTTTCCAGTTATACACTATATCCTACTTATTTTTCTATCTCTCCCAGTACCAGGCACCATACTTTGTATGTAAATTTTTTTTTGGTCTGGACCTGTGATTTTATCAAGGAACTTGAAGGCCTCAGTAAGCAGTGCTGATAAAGACAAGGTTAAAATCTTCACATCTCTGGCCAATGGTCACTGTGTGACCATGGGCAAATTCCTTTAACTTTCAGTGTCCCAGGCAACTTTCTATGATGCAAGTTAGAGGTATCTGCATTATACATTGCATATGGCATCCCAGATTCAAATGCCAATCTCTGCCATTTATTTTCTATGTGACCTTAGATATGTTACTTTACCTTCCTAGGCCTCAGTTTCTTCATCTAAAAAAAAGATAGGGTTGAACTGAGAGACGCCCAGGTGTATTTCAGCTCTAAATCTATAGTCTTGAGATCCTAGCAGGTCCTTATTAAGTGTTTTCAGAATGTGGGATAGAATATACCAAATAACTAATATGGAAGATGATGTTATCTCTTTAACACATCATGAAATATAAAAAAGGTGCTTTTTACTTTAGGCAGACTTTGTTTTTCATTAGATAAATATTCTGAAAAGCTGGATGAAAATTTCATTTTTAAAAAATTGATGTTAAAATTTTGTTTTTACATATATTTTGGAAAATAAAATTCTATTCAGAATAAAAAAAAATGGAATCATGGGGCAGCTAGGTGGTGCAGTGGATAAAGCACTGGCCCTGGATTCAGGAGGACCTGAGTTCAAATCCGGCCTCAGACACTTGACACTTAGCTATGTGACCCTGGGCAAGTCACTTAACCCTCATTGCGCCACAAAAAACCAAAACCAAAAAACCAAAACAAAACCCACCTAAAAAATGGAAACATGCTGACTCCTAGGGAAGTTTATTTATAGAATTAAACCACATGGCTAATCTAGTTTTGTAAAACAAAGTCACTTTTATTTATTGTTTTGTAAGTTATTGGTTTTTACTGTGGCTTTATTTGGTATATAGAACTATTGAGGAAACTCCTTTTACCACAGCTAATTAGCTGAGCAACCTACAATCTTAGAGTTGCCTGAGGTACTGAGAGGTTAAGACACTTGCCAGTGGTCACTCAGCCAGTCCATGTGAGAAGCAGGGTGAAGTGACTCTAAGGCTTGCTTGCTTGCCACAGTGCCACTCTTTCTTTCTTTGCAAAGTTAAAATTTTAAAAGGACAGTGCACCTGTAAATTGAATCCCTAAATTTCTTGTTACTGAAATTTTTCTTCATTTATTCCCAAATTTGCTGATGTATAGCAACATGATGTAAAAAAAAAAAGAGAGCTGTGTTAGATTTATTAGTGACATAATGCAGTGTATCAGAGCACTAGACTTGATTTCAGGAAAACCTAAGTGTGAAGCCAGTGTTACACACTAATTAACTGTGTGACTCTGACCAAGTCACTTAACCTCTTAAAATGGGCCTTGGTTTCCTCATCTGTAACATCAAAGGATCAGGTCATAGTTTGACCTTTATGCTGGTCCCTTCCAACTTAAAATATACAAGCCTGTGATCCTATAAATCCCGAGTACGCAGAGTCCCCTTTTCATTTGACTGGAATGCTTTTACCTATACATGAGATCCATAAGCATCTCTGGATCTTCCTGAAACTCTCTCATTTTCACCGTGTCTGACAAAATGCTGTTGAGGTTGCAGAGAAGTTCTTCTACCTGCAGTAGGAACAATATCAAAACAGTTCTCAGAAGTCTCACCACAGCCCCAGGCCTGGGTACTTATCGACTTTGTGAGGGACAAACATTCCATGAACGTTTGCATTAGGTTGGCTTAAGTTTTATTGCAGTGACATGGAAACTAGATACTTGGGAAGGGAAGAAGTAGAACATCCATTAAAGAAAGAATCTGACTTGGAAAATAAAATGCCCATAAAACTTACTACCCACAAAGGGACTTTGAGTCGATAGCAAGTGATAGCTTGTTAGATTTTCTACCTACCATTAATTATAGGTGATGGTGAAAGAGAAAAACAAAACAAAAAAACAGGATCACTCTCTCCTACGTCATTCAGCAAACTTAATAAGCTGTCCTTGAGTCTTGTTAAGACAATGGCCCAAGGAACCTCCTTGATTCCGCTGACACCATTCCCAGTCATTGAAATTCTCTTTCCTTCTCCTTCTCCTTTCCTCCTCCACTATGTTTTCTTTTTTTTTCTTTTTCTTTTTTTAGTGAGGCAGTTGGGGTTAAGTGACTTGCCCAGGGTCACACAGCTAGTAAGTGTTAAGTGTCTGAGGTTGGATTTGAACTCAGGTCCTCCTGAATCCAGGGCTGGTGCTTTATCCACTGTGCCACCTAGCTGCCCCTATGTTTTCTATTAAACACCAAGCCATCTTTTAAGAAGAGGCTTTAGTAGCAAGAACTTTGAGTTAGGAGGGACTTGGGATTGACTCCTGGTATGATATTCATTGTTTGTATAACTATGGGTATGGGCAAGTTACTTAACTTGTAGACAAGTTACTGATCTCCACTTTCTTTATTTGTAAAATAGGGGTGATGATACCTGTACTACCCAGCGCTTAGGATTGTAAAAAAAGTGCTTTGTAGCCTTTATGTGCAATATAAGGGAATTATTATGATTCTCCCTCCAGTTGGAAATGATCTTTTCTTTCTCACATTTTACATAGTATTCTGTACTATTCTAGACTGCATTTGCACCATTATGTAGCTATTACATACTCCCACCAATACTGTATTCCTGAAAGTCTGCAAAATTCTTGAGCGCAGGACTGTGTCCAAGTTACCTTTGCATATCTCTTTGCTTAGTGTTATATACATAGAAGGTTACTGAATGTTGAAAATAAACTGCTAGCCATGGCATGAGACAAGTGATATTTTTAACAGTGGACTATTCCAGGCACACTGCTAAATGATCAAGAGCAGGCAGTGGGATGGGGCTGTGAATGTTACAGTCTCACAAGCAACCCCCTGGATATACTTATTTTTCTAGGACTTCCAATTACTCTTAAGTCCATTCATGAAGGTCCAACGAAGTAGTCTAAGGGAAGTTACAAGAGCCACCTTTATGAGGTCATTTGAGGCCCAGTGGAAAGTCTACTGGCTCTGAAGCCCAAATAGGTTGCATAGAATTTCAATCACTAATTACTCCAAAGAGATTCTGAGTAATTTTTTGAAGGTCTGAGTTAAAATGTGAATTGGTTATTTTGGGATGATGTGATATAATAGGTCCCATTAACACCTGAGTCAGAATATATTGGTCTCATTTGTTTGAAGAAAGTAGGACCCTGAGAGACTGGGATGGAAAAGATTTGTTGAAGGGTAAGAAAAATGCACAGGACAGTGTCAGGAAGGGAAGTTGGTGCTGCTTATAATAATATGCTGCCTTGGCACTGGTAGGAGGGAGCGATACCAAAAAGAGAGCAGGCCACTAAAAAGGCTCTCAGGATGGGGGGGGGGGCGGGATGCAGTTAGGTGGTGCAGTGGATAAAGCATTGGCCCTGGATTCAGGAGGACCTGAGTTCATATCTGGCCTCAGACACGACACTTGCTAGCTGTGTGACCCTGGGCAAGTCACTTAACCCTCATTGCCCCCCCCCCAAAAAAAAGGCTCTGGGAGATGTTACAAGGGAAGGTTTTTATTTGGGGATAGGGGGAGGGATTTATGGGTGAGTAGCAATAGTGATGCAAAAAATAAGAAGAAAAAAGAAAAGGATGTCACTAGAACATTGAAAAAATACATACACAGAAGAGAGTAAAGGGGAGATCAGCAGGGGACATGTAAGCAGGGACAGATTTGGTACTATCATGTTGAGCAAAACTCTCAGACCACGTGTAGTAGAATTTCATAGTTTTATATACAATGAACTCTTTTTCTGTTTTTTTTTTGTAATTTAAATATTCACGTCTTTTGCATTAATAAGAAAGAAAATTTGTTAAAGAGGTGGGGGAGGGTACAGAAACACACCACCTCCTTTTTAATAGTACCTAGCACTTCTTTATAAATGGCTCCACTTCACTTTCTTAGGCCTCAGTTCCTCATTTATTGAATGATAGAGCTGGACAAGACGACCCTGGAGATCCTTTCAAGCTTTACATCTATAATCCATTGAACTCTTGAGCCTAACCTGGGCAGGAAAAGGAGTTGCCTGCATAGCTGTATCCTCTTCTGCATATGCCAAGATGGTTCGTAAGGATTTTCTCAAGTATTCCTCATTAAAATCTGATGCTTTGCCAACCAAAGAAGCCAGGGACATTGTTACTTGCATCTTCACTCTTGCAAAATTCTTTACCGGAAAAATAATCAGAAAACAGTTTATTAGATAGTACTCTATTATTATATATAGGTATTAGAATCACAAATTGGCTAAAAAACATCAATTTTCAATCTTTGCCTCATGGCATTATCTTAATATTTTTCCTTTTCTTTCAATTGAATGTTGTAAAAGAAAAAAACACCCAAAAAACCCAACCTACAACCCTAAACAGTACACAAGGAGATTAATGTTAAGATTTAAATAGATACTACACCCTGTGCCTTTGTCAATTTTCCTTCTAATTTTAAAACATATTGCAGATTGGATTCTAGTTCTAGCTTTTCCCTTGTTTGCTTATGTGACCTCACTTTTCTTAACTGTAAAGATGTAAATGTTTCATTAGAAGTAATGCAGTTCCTACTAGCTGTGTGACCCTGGGCAAATCACTTAACCCTCATTGCTCTGCAAAAGAGAAAAAAAAAAGTAATGCAGTTGGGGGCAGCTAGGTGGTGCAGTGAATAAAACACTGGCCCTGGATTCAGGAGGACCTGAGTTCAAATCCGGCCTCAGACACTTGACACTTACTAGCTGTGTGACCCTAGGTAAGTCACTTAACCCTCATTGCCATGCCAAAAAAAAAAGTAATGCAGTCTGCTGGAAAGGATATTAGTTTCAGAACTGCCAGTTATCACCTGCATGACCTTGGGTAAGTGCCTTACCCTCCTTGCCCTCAGTTTCCTCAACTTCAAAATCAATCAACCCACCAATAGATATTGATTAAACATTTACTAGTCCCAGGCAGTCTGCTAAGTGCTGAGGATACAAAGATGAGAAAATACTCTTTGCTTTAAAGGGATTTATATTACAATGGGGGAGAAAATGGGAAAATGAGATTTGATGACTGCTAAAGAGTGCCTCCATCTTGAAATTTATGATCCCATGATTATTGTTCTAAGGTCCTTCTGAGTTCTAAAATGCCAATAGTTATAAACAGTAGGTTGGGCAAATGTCTATCAAGTTAGGGCACAGGACTGAGCCTTTGATGATCAGACAGTTTTTCCTTTGTGTAAATGTGCAGAGAAGGGAAGCATGGTACTTCTATGACCATGACATTTGGAGCTTGGTCATTTCCCTACAGCTCCTCTGAAAAAGCATATTTGGAGCATCCTGGTCACTTGGGTTGAGTACCCAAATATTCTCAGAGCTAGTCATCCAGTAAAATGTAAGCTCCTTGAGGTCAGGGGTAGCTTACTTTTAAATTTGTGTCTTCAGCACCCAGGACAGTGCCAGGCACATAGTAGGTTCATGATAAATATTTATTGATAGGTTGATTGATAGCTATCCCCGTGTTTCCGAAGCCCTTTTCTAGTCCTTCTTAGGACCACCTGTTTTCTGATTTAACATAAATTACGCTTTAATACCACCCCCCTACACAAGAAGCCTTCCAAAGAGATGGACCCAAAATGGAACACAATCAGTGGGCTGAGCATTACTGTTCTGTGGTAAAGCTGGACTTGAAGGGCTGACACATTGTTGGCATGCGTATCTCTTTCAAAAGCTTAAGTCCACTGCTGTAAATCTGTCTCATAATGACCAAGGATAATTCAGAGTGGATGAGCAACTGTTCTATATTCTTCATGCTCTCGGTGGCAGAGTACATTCATTCTTTGACTTCACTGATGGGAGATATTCATTGCAATTTGAATGCATGAACGCATTCACTCCATAACAGAATGAACTACCCTAGAAGCTACCATGCCCTTGAGAACCTTGCTGCTTTCCTCCTGGCAAACATTAAACTCACCTCGTTTTAGGTGATAGGCACAGTTGTTTCTGTTTCTCATAGCTGAGGACAGAGTCCACTTTCAAAGCTCCAAGTATCTACCTTATTTGCCCCTTGACTAATGAATGAATGCCTTGGTCTGACTCCCTTCTAAGTCCTGGCAGGGCAAACGTGGAGTGGGTTCCCCCTCCCCAATCTCACTCTCGCTGGGCCTAAGGTTTCTTACACTGGTGGCACCAAAGCTAAATCTCATGAGTAGGTAGAGGGTTGCACAGGCTTGACTCCGCGTGATGTGGATGCTGCTGCTGCAGTGATGCAATACTCGTTGGCACAGGTCAGCACACTGCTCCACCTCCTCCTCAAACAGCAGGTCTCCAAACTAGGAGAGAGAGTAGAGACCATTACACCCCACTCCTCGATTTCCAACACACACACACACACACACACACACACACACACACACACACACACACACACACACTGGGGGAGGGGCCTGAGGAAATATGCAGATGTTGACTTGGAAAAGAAAAACCATCCAGGCAGTTAATCTATTGCTTCACACGATAATGAGACACTTGACTCAGAAGATGGATTTCAGCAACGGGGTATACTTAGGGTTTAATTGTGAATTGTGTAACTGCTGTGAGGGCCACCTTAACTAAGCCAACTCATGGGCTAGATCCCATCTGTCAGAAAGTTACAAATTAGAAGGCAGTGGCCCCCTTGCTCCATATCCACCAAAGCCCATTGAAAATGTTTGGCTACCAGTGAGGAGATCATCCAGGGGGAAACAAGCAACAGTTTTTGTTTTTTTTCAGTGAGGCAATGGGGGTTAAGTGACTTGCCCAGGGTCACACAGCTAGCAAGTGTTAAGTGTCTGAGGCCGGATTTGAACTCAGGTCCTCCTGACTCCAGGGCCGGTGCTCTATCCACTGTACCACCTAGCTACCCCCAAGCAACAGTTTTAAGATAACTGCTGGAGTCATATGCTGCAAAGTATGTGCAGTAAGCAGTCTGTAGTTATATTCCTGGGGCTATGATAAACTGACTTCTGAAGCCTTGGGGCTTGTCAGAGCATTAGGGTTTGCAGGATTTAATGACAAGTGACATATATTGCCCAGATAACTAGGACACCCAGGAGCTGCCATGTATGGAGCTCAGAAGAATTTTCTTCCCTACTTTTGCCACTGTGGGATCAACTGGTATGAGGCATAGTCGATTGCTCTTTCATTTAGAGGTGCCATAAAAGAGAAAGGTTATTGGTGTCAGAGTGGTTCAATGGTAGGCTGAGACCAGTTTTGGTGGCTAGCGGTGATAGAATTTTGATGAGTCATCCCAAAGAGGGAAGGAAGAAGGTCTAGAATAGGAGGGAAGGTATGGTATAGTATTTGGTAGTGTACATAATGCCTGTCCTTGGGTTTCCTCCCCTTGTTATCATCCTTTTATTCCTTTTTTTTTTTTTAAAGACTGGGTCTTCTCTCCCAGTGTAGAAGGACCAAGGCTACTCACAAGGCCGATCCCACTACTCATTGCCACAGGGGCATTGACCTTCTCTGGTTCCTACCTGGGCCAGTTAGCCCCCTCCTTCAGCAATCTTGTGGACCCCTGCTCCTGGAGGCTGTTAAGGGCTATTGTTCCCATTGCAGCACAGAACACCTAAATTTAAGAGATCCTCCTGCTTCAACCGCTCAGGAACAGTGATTACAGGTACGGGCCATCAACACTTGGTCCCTTGTGTCATTCTTTATGGTATCTGAAGTGTTTGCAGGAGTTTGGATTGGTCTGGGTCTGTGGCCTGTTTTTTCCATGCACAGCATGCAGTGACACAAAAGCATGCAGTGACGAACCCAGGGAGTTAGATTCAGCTTTGCTGTTGTCCACTTATTTAGTCGTGTCCAGCTCTTCATGACCCCATGGACCATAGCATGCCAATACTAGGCATAGGGTTTTCTTGGCAAAGATACTGGAGTAGTTTGCCATTGCCTTCTCCATCTTATTTTTTTTTTCTTTTTCTTTTTTTAGTGAGGCAATTGAGGTTAAGTGACTTGCCCAAGGTCACACAGTTAGTAAGTGTTAAGTGTCTGAGGCCGGATTTGAACTCAGGTACTCCTGACTCCAGGGCCGGTGCTCTATCTACTGTGCCACCTAGCTGCCCCCCATCTTATTTTACAGATGAGGAAACTAAGGTCAACAGGGTTAAATGACTTGCCTAGGGTCACGTAGATAGTAAGTGTCTGAGGCTAAATTTTAACGCAGACCTTCCTGAGTCCAGACCTGGTGCTCTGCACCCACCTAGCTGCCCTATTTTCCTAAATTCTTTTGCTAATATTCAAAGCTAGGTGGTGCAGTGTATACGCTGTTGAGCCTGGAGACAGGAAGCCCTGAGCTCCAATCTGGTCTCAGACACTTACTAGCTCTGTGACCCTGGTCAAATCACTTTGCCTCGGTTTTCTCATCTTTAAAATGAGCTGGAGAAGGAAAAGGCAAACTACTCCAGTATTATTGCCAAAAAACCCCACCAAATTGGGTCACAAAGAATCAGACATGACTGAAATGACTCAACAACAACAACAACATTTAGGAAAAAGATATGTGGCAAAACTGTATCTCAAGCAAAAGGCTTGTTGTTGGCTCTTTGCCCACATGAAAGTCTGGTTCTAAGATCCCCAGCCATTCTAGATTTCTTGAGACTATTCCAAGTTTTAAATGCAGCCATTAGGGGGCAGTTAGGTGGCGCAGTGGATAAAGCACCAGCCCTGGATTCAGGAGGACCTGAGTTCAAATCCAGCCTCAGACACTTGACACTTACTAGCTGTGTGACCCTGGGCAAGTCACTTAACCCCCATTGCCCCGCAAAACCCCCAAAAAACCCAAAAATAAACAAACAAAAATAAATGGAGCCATTAGGCTTCCTCCTCCTCCACCCTGATAATCAATTCACCATGAACACAGACAGAGATGTCTCTATGTGTGCTCCTTTACATTCTGTCACTTCATCTGCCCTTTAGGAGTCTTTCCCACTGTAGACAGGATGCTGCAGGCCAGAGAAACTCATTAAGAAAGAAAACAAAGAACAGGGCCGAAGTTTACCTTGGCAATGAGAGCTCGGAGTGTGGCGAAGCAGTGAGTCAAGTAGGTGGTGCTCTGGTCACAGCTCAGGGAGTTCACCAAGACCCTCAGGACCCCTCCCAGCAGGCTGTCTTTGCAGTCCAGGGCAGAGCTGGCCTATGTGCACAGAATAAAAATGGTGTAAAGAACACATCCTCATGTAGAGGTGTACAAAGTGCTTTCTAGCCATGATCTCATTTCTCTCTTCACATCTAGCCTGTGACGTAGGCAAAGAGTCCCATTTTACAGATTAGAATTTAGGCAATGAGTCCCCTTTTATAGGTAAAGATTTAGGCAATGAGTCCTATTTTAAAGATAAGTTTCAGAGAAGTTCAGTGGCTTGCTCAAAGACATACAAATAATAAGTAGCAGAGCACGGCTACCTATATGGACTTAAATCAAGCCCCTGACACTGTGTCAAAAGACAGCAGGACCCCAGAGACTCCTAACACATCAAAAGCTAACAATTCTACCTCCCATATTCTCAGGACTAGCCTGCTTTATATTGTGCCCCAACAAGGTCCAAAATGTCCCCTTAAGGATGCTGTCAGGGGGTACAGCACCAGGTCCCAAGTTCTTAAACTCTCCAATTAATTCATGATGTAAATTCCATTCTGTGGTCTCAAGTAAGGCTTTGCAAAGTACCTCGCCCCATCCCTATCTAAAGGCCCCAGCCTCCAGAAGTGTCCTAAATAATAAACATCACACATATTCCTATGGCCTTATAACACTTTTCACACTGACTTTCACATTCTCTTTTTACAAAAAGCCAGTGAAGGAGGCAGTACAGGGATAAATGTTCCCACTTCATAGATGAAGAAACTGAATCCCAGAGAGGTTAGATTTCTTTTTTAGGGTCACACAGCTAATGAGTGCAGAGCCAAGACTCAAACTCAGGTTTCCTGACTCAGAAACAGGCACCATTCCCAAGTTCTGGGGGACCCTGAGTACAGCAGGGGCTGTTGGATGGCATTGATGCTTCTTTGGAGAATCTTAGTTTTCCAAAGTGAATGGGACATAGAATCTATTGGATAGTTCAAGATAACAACAACAACAATAATGGTAACTAACTTTTATCTTTTTTGTTGTTTAGTCCTTTCAGTCATATTGGACTCTTTGTGACTCCGTTTGGGGTTTTCTTGGCACAGATACTGGAGGGGTTTGCTATTTCTTTCTCTGGATCGTTTTACAGACGAGGAAACTGAGGAAACAGGGAATGTCTGAGGCTATATTTACATTCAAAGATGAGTCTTCCTGACTCCAGGCCCAATGCTCTATCCACTGTACCATCTAGCTTCCCCATGATATAAATAATAAGGCACCATAGGCATACATTTCTTTCAGCTCTTTTTAGAAAGTTGTAAGCTCACACTGAGGACTGGGAATTAATACAACAGACAAAGCCTCAAGGTATAAAGGAAAGACTGCTAGCTTCAAGGCTTGTTTGTTTCCTCATCTGTAAAATGAGGGCTTTGTACTAGGAAGCCTCTAAGCTTCCTTCCAGCTGCAAATGTATAATCTTAAACGCAGTTTCAAGGTGCTATGAATGTAAGGGCAAGACAGAGAGGATGACACCGGCAGTTCTTTTGCTATAAGCATGATCATTTTAGACAATTCCAAAGCTTGGATTATGGAGATCTCATTATACTTCAACGATATCTCTTATAGCTCTGAAGTATCACTGCTAATCAGGAGTTTCCTTATGACAATATCATAAGATCAATGAAAAGCATTTATTTGGCATCTGCTATGTGTCAGGCACTGTGTTAGGGGATACAAAGACAAAAAAAAATAAATCCCAGTCCCTGATGTCAAGAAGCTAGCTTTCTTTCTTTCTTTCTTTTTTTTTTTTTTTGTGGGGCAATGAGAGTTAAGTGACTTGTCCAGGGTCATACAGCTAGTAAGTGTCACATGTTTGAGGCCAGATCTGAACTCAGGTCCTCCTGAATCCAGGGTCGGTGCTTTATCCACTGTACCACCTAGCTGCCCCCAAGGAGCTTTCATTCTATTTAGGGTCATAGCTCTAGAAGTAGAGGGACCCTAGAGGTCATCCAGTACAACCCCCTCATTTTTGTTGTTGTTATTTAAACTTTTAAAATTCAATTTTTATTTTTCTTCTTCCCATCAACAAGAATCCACCTTCTCTCCCTCAGAAGGGATTTCCTGGGGCAGCTAGATGGTGCAGTGGATAGAGCACCAGCCCAGGAGTCAGGAGGACCTGAGTTCAAATCCAGCCTCAGACACTTAACACTTGCTAGCTGTGTGATCCTGGGCAAGTCACTTAACCCCAATTGCCTCACCAAAAAAACAAACAACACAAAAACAAAAAGAAGGGATTTCCCCCTCCAATCTCCTATTGAGAATGAAAGAAAAACAAAATCCCTGTTACAAACACGTGTAGTCATGGAAAACAAATCCTCCCATTGGCCATGTCCAAAACAGTATGTCTCAATAGCCACTCTGAGTCCATTAGTTCTATGTTTCAAGGTATATCTTACAGATGAGGAAAGTGAGGGCCTGCTACACAGGTAGTAAGCTGCGGAACCAGGATTCAAAGGGAGGTATTCTCATCCCAGCACTCTTTCTACTGTACCACAACATCACCTATCATTTATTCCCTTCTGTTCAGGTCAACTGGGCACTCCATGACTTTGTGTTCTGTTAGAAGTTTTTCTCACATCTTCAACTGGAAGATGAAGTGGGGAAGTTATAGCACCGCCAAGCTCCCCATGGTGGCTATGTGTTTATTTTATGGGCCTGACTATAAGCACAAACTGCCCAATACTTCCACACAATCACCTTTAAGGACTATGGGCCAGAATATCATCTTTTACAAGTCCACCTCCCCATCCCAATCCCCAGGAGAATTATACAGGCTGGGGGAAAATGTTTAGCACCTCCCAGACTTGTAAGGTGAACTCTACTGTGAAAAGAAGGGCAGAATAGACTGGTTTCTCTAACAAACAAACAAAAAGGAGCAATCCAGGGTCCACCTTGATTTCTTTTCCCTGAAAATCCTGTCCAAAAGTCTTTTTTAAAGATCCTAGTAAAAACATCCCATATGGAACATGGTTTGCTGTTGATTTTCTCACCTGGATAATATTTTCCTGCATATCTAGGATGATTAAATTTGCTTCCGTGGCCAGGTTGCCATTAATCAGGGCTTCTTGATCTAACTCTGCCTTTGTTCTAAGGAATAAAAAGAGGTCAGATTAAGCACACATCCAGTCTGGCGGTATACTAAAGATTGCAATCTGCAAACTAACGCCCAAGCAAAGCCTCAGAAAGGCAGACCTTTCAGTGAAAACAACAGAGCAGGTGACTTAGGGAAGTAAACAGGGTGTGCAGGTAGGGCTCTTTCTGGGGTTTTAGAAGAAGTGTTGTTGTTTTTTCCAGGTCATTAATTTGATGGCTGTCTGGTTCTCTGACATCCCAAAGTCATTATTATAATTGTTAAGTCGACTAAAAGGGCCCCATTGGTCTTTAAACAGGAAGAGACCTGTGTAGAATGAGAGTCAGTCAGGCTGGCCAATCAGATTGCTCAAACCATCCCTCAGGGACACTTTGGAGTTTCGTGTACTGACAGCAATCTCCAAATCTGGGCAAGGTGGAGCCCATGCTACAGGCCAGAGAGAGCCAGGTTGGGTGTGATCTGAGTTTGGCAAACAATGATGCCACTGAGTGAGGAGGCTAAGATTCCTTCCGAATTGGGTCAAGGTAAAGCTAGTCAATTAGACTTTCAAAAGACAATCCCAAGTTTGCTCAGCCAAGCCCTGGCTCTTTGTCTCACCACTGACTTTTCTCTAAAACCTTTCCATCTGAGGACAAGGCCCAGGAAAGCTGGCACTCTGACATCCACGGTACACCAGATGCTATGTATTTGGAAACTCTTAGATTCTGAGAGTATTTCTTGTATTTTTGCATTCATTGTCACTGTCTATGTGAAAGCCAGGATGATTGGGCCATGTACTACCACCATAAACCTCAAGCAATTTGGAAAAGATGTGTAGAGAAGTGATCAACCTAAGATTGGAGAGACAGAGACAGAGACAGAGAGAGAGAGAGAGAGAGAGAGAGAGAGAGAGAGAGAGAGAGAGAGAGAGAATCCTAAAGATTTTCTTAAGGTCTACTACCATCTCTAACACTGGGATGCAGGAGGGGGTAGAAGGATGGAGGGCAAGGATTTCAGCTATTTTCAACAAAACAAATCTCTGAAGTAATTAAGTAATTTTGTATTTATTAAAAGGCCTCATCCCCAGGCCTGGTCCTTTTGCCCTCTCCTATCTTGGTCTTCATTATACTAGTTATTTCCTTTCCATTATCCAGCTCTTGCTTCTCAAACTAAACTCTGCTTGTAGATTAATACTAAATATCAAATTATTATTATTATTATTATTAGTAGTAGTAGTAGTAGTAGTAGAAGTAGAAGTAGCAGCAACAGCAGTATTAGTTTTGTTTCTGTTTTTGTTTTTTTTGTAGGGCAATGGGGGTTAAGTGACTTGCCCAGGGTCACACAGCTAGTAAGTGTCAAGTATCTGAGGCTGGATTTGAACTCAGGTCCTCCTGAATCCAGGGCTGGTTCTTTTATCCAC